>NW_027103968.1:837149-1178444 GCF_902728285.1 Clytia hemisphaerica | reverse complement strand
TTGACTATCCAATCAAGTGCGAGATGTCTGTTTTTGTGTCATTGCTACTTTCACTTTTGCACACTTGCGAAACATAAACAAAGATGGCGATTTTTGTCAAGGCAGAATCCTGCTGATTTTTTAAGCTACTGGATGCATCCTTTGCTTGTAAAATGACGTTGCTGCTGTTCACACTTAATGGAAATTTTACTCGAGTATCATTCTAGGTTTTTTTACCACTTCCTCTGGGAGAGGTGAGATCTGTCCTACCCTCCACTTGCTGATGTGGTGGCTGTCAACTGCTGAATGAAATTTTCGATAAATGGTCACAATGGTCTGATGGTTGTTTACCTTGTGGCATTCAAACTTCATGGTACATTTTTGTGATAATTTGATTGGAGTAACCGTTCCTATTACATCAATTGATCTCAGCGAAAAACTATTTTTATGACTTGATCAAACCAAACCAAACAGCAGTCAAGTCAGATTTAAAACAACATTTGGATTTCGAAATATTTTAACGTTTTATAGACTTAATAATTTTATTGGAAATGTCATCGTTAAATTTTACATTCAGCGGGCATTGTTGCCAAACAATGATTTTTTTGTCACGTTGCCGTTGTTTAACAATTTGAGTAACGCTTTTACAAAAGAACATTGAATATTGGGTGATTGTGGTCAGTAATATTCGTTGAGGCGAGGAGACACAATATTTTCAGGAGTTTTTAATCATTATAAAATTATAAGGACTTTGTTGTGGTTTGAGATCAAGCAAACATTACACGATTCCCATCATCCAGATTCGATAAAATACAATTCGATACCTTGAAAACTGCTCTGGTCGAAACATGTTGGAAATTTGTAGCATATAATGGTATTTTTTCTCAATCCTCGTCCAATATATACAATTTCGATATAATACAACACAAGAAAGGGATAAATTGTGAATGTTTGAATGCAATGATTGCTGTCTTACTACAATCTAATAATGTTCCAAGAGGTTTATATACACAAGAGATGGGTAAAAGTCATTGCAAGATTTGTTTTTTTGATTAGTTAGGACATCCTACTTATCAAAAGCTCTATTTTCTTGATCACGATTTCACCTTGAATATTCAAAAACTACAAAGGCAAAACAATCAAAAGAAAGACTACATGATGCTTTTTTTAAGACACATCAAATTATTTTTAGTTCAAAAGCCATGTATAGAATACTCTCAATATGAGCTATGATGCAAATTTTTAGAGTTTTATTTTTTATTTTTGATATTATCTTTTGTTATTTTACTGTACCCTGTGGAAAGTTGTATTGAGCAGATATTTTTGTAATTTTGATCAGCAAAATTTTTTAAAGCTGTTATAAAAGTATCACAAAATGACTTTTCAAATACCCCCAGGTGCTTTTGGAACACCTCTGTCTTCATACATTTCTAATTTCTTAAACATTCTCACTGGCAATACATTCAACGTGAATTGTAAGGTCCTATTAGTTTTTCTTTTTTTTGTAATTCTGCATTAATTAATAATGGAGTAGTACATTTTGAGATAGATTTCTTCGCTTTGCGAAAACAGAACGCTCGTTCCGCAAGCCCTTTTATGTTGATTATTTTCTTCTTTTTAACCTGTACATATTTTTGTTTATATACCATTCTACTGGTGATAAAAGAGATTCATATATAATAAGTGGTTGTTCGATTATTTCAATCACTTTCGATTATATTTTAATAACAGAATTCAAACTGATATTGCTAAGCTATAGTAAAAAAGAAAACTAAAAAATGTGTTACCTTTTCCCAAAAATCGTAGTTGGAGTCATCATGGCGAAAGGGATTTTTTATGAAGTCACTGTGTGAAGAAATGTCAACAACTGATTGGTTTTTCTGCTCCATCAGTGGTATACTATCTTTAGTACTATCATACATCTCTTTTTCCACAATTCAAAAATGTATTTCAAATCCAAAAGACTGATTTATAATTTTCAAAAATAAGCCATTCTCTGGTTTGTTTACTTTTTTGGTATCTTTCACCCATTTTTCCGGAATTTCTATCCGGACATCAAAATGTAATAATTTGAAGACCCACCGAATTTTAAATATGAAGACTCAAAATTTCTCCGTAATCGCATTGGTTCCTCATCTCACTCTCTGAAGAAATGGCATGGAAGAAAATTATTTTTTCTTGTTTTTTAAGACTTTATTTACATGCTGTTCATTATGGTAAATTTTACAGTAACTGAATGAAAAAGTAAATCTATGTTAGCACATAAAAGAGCCGCAAAAAGCTCGTAATAATTTAGTGAATAATGTTCATTAACTTTGTTATATCTTGCATGTACTTTTTTATTATGGAAAACAAGCAAATTATAATTGAAAAACTACAATGTCGATTGTTATGCGAAACGAATCGTAGTTGTACTCTGCGCGTAGTAATGTTTGAATTTTTTATGTTTTTTTATCATCATAAATTATCTGAAAATTATCACTCCTTGATTCGGCAGGACTTCTTATCGAGCTTAAGGTAGAAAAGCACGCACATGTCCGCATACTTTATCATAACCGATCAGTTTTTTGGTTGTTTTATCTTTCTTCTTCAACGATACCTCAATAACATTACCTTTCGCCTTTAAACCATCGAGGCATTTAGGTATATGTGCATCAAGTTTATCTCCATTGTCATCAAGAGTGTATACCAAAAATAGTTTAGGTTTTTCCTTTTGAACTTCTGAATCAAAGAATGTTTTGAATGTGTCATAAGTGACCTCTGAATTCTCGTACAAAGGTGACGGTAATATTCCCTCGTGTGTTTTCCCCTTATTCATTTCATCGTTGAAAAATTTAGCGAAATTTTCAGATGTCACAATGAAGACCGCGTGAAATTCTCTCAGCTTTTCTTCTAATTTGGTCTGCAAATCCTCTTCTTTCATTTTGATTTGATTGATAGTTTCGATTGGTTTTGCAAAGACGAGAGGTGCAAGAAACTTTGTTTTGAATGAAGAAATTTGAGTATTTAATGTGCCATCGATATGGACTATAAAAGTCTTTGCTGTCTTTACTGTCTGAGCCATAATGAGCTATCGACTGATGGAATTGACTGAAATGGAATTTAAAAAATCAGTTAAATTTCAAAATCCAATATAATTGAAAATTGACCTTTTGAAATTAAAGGGATTTCTAAAATAGCCAAATACTTTTTATCATCTTAAAATTATTTATGGAGAATTGGCGGAATGCTCTCCTCAGAAAATGGTGATTTAATTCCGCCCTCATGTTTACAATCCACCCATCCTCGAGGAGCTATGTAAGGGAACTGTTATATATTACAAGCATAACAAAATTTGGTCTGTAATTTGAATAAAAGTATAAACGGTTTATAATTTCCCCCACAAAATTCAATAAATTCAAGTAATTTCTTGTTTTGAAAACACAATAGTAAACAAAAGCAACAACAAAATCCATACTTGTTTTAATTCCTGCAGTCAAATATCACCAAAAACTGAATGGAAATCACTACTGAACTACTACTCGAGCCACTCCTTCCAGTTAAAAATATTCAAAACAACACGAATTTCCTCTCAAAGTTTATGACTTGACAAAACATAACGATATCATTAATAAGTCAATTTCTCTTTAGCTATGCTATCTATATGAGCTTAAAAAACACATATTGACTGTATTGACAAAAAGAAAGCCACATTAAAAGTTCTATTCCAACGACACACAAAGCAAAATTATTATCAAAATTGGAAAGACAAAATCGATATTCAATAAAAGGATTGTTTATAAGTTATTCAACAAAACAATCCAGTATTCTTGAAAGCTTTTGAGCGGATTGTAATTGCAGCCAACCTAGGTCCGAGGCCTCTAACTCTCCCTCTACATTGTTTGAAACTAGGTCCCAGGGCCCTCTTTCCGTGTGGTACATTGACGTCACCGTTTAATATCAAATCTACCTAGTGATGACAAGTGGTTTATAAAGCGCCCGCTTAGCGTTGTGATGTCTGCGCGCGAGCGAGCGATTTCGACTTTAAGCTCTCAGATGCGCATTGAAGTGACTTTAATACGATGAATCCTTCTTAAGATAATTTGTCTCAGATTTTTTAGGGTTCTTCAAAACCCATCAACGATCTCTATTAAGGATTTTGCACTGAATCCCCCTCATTGTTAAAGGTTTCATATCTCAAAAACATGGCTATTTCAAATGACATGTGTTGTTTTTTATATAATCTCTCCAAATACAGCCGTCCGTGGATGAAATATGTAGTGGAAAAAAGGTTGAAGTCGATTGCTTATTTTTTATTCCACGATTTACGCATTTTCTGCACAGTTCGCTCGATGGGCTGCTTGCCGCGCGCGCGAGAAAATTTCTGGTCTGTAAATTAATACTCTTTATCTAAAGACGGGTGATTCCGTAGTATTTATCTTCCGAAATCAATGTCCCCGCCCCCTTATCTTTCTAAGGCTGCTTTTCGAACGCCCGCGCGGGAAAAATTGTTTTTTCGTCGCTAATGTTTAACGGATTCCGTATCCAAGGAGGTGTGTTATATTTGCCACCGCAGGAAGCCTAAAGCTTCCGAGGATGGCATTCATAGCTTCACGCATAAGGAAGTTGGGCAAACATCTCATAATTTTGCGCGCGTTTTTCAGTATTTTAGTTCCGGTTAAATGGTGTACCGTAACATTCTTAGCTTGACTGCATTTCTATTGTTTTATCATCATTAAAAACACTTTTCCGGATTAGTTTTGATCTGATTACCCATTTTCAAAGCTCTATATGTCTTTTTTATTACCTCAGGGAGTCGAATTAAGGGAAATTCCTTTTTTGTTGGGAAATTCCCTATTTAAACCACAAGTAGTTATTAACCGCTCTGAGCAAAGCAAATTAGAAAATTTGAGTCTTTCTAAAACTTGTCGCGTGACTATTACATTAAAAAGGCAGATTAGTACAGTAGCGTTTACTATGATATAAACAAGCCATTATATACCATTATTTTGGTAATAAAAGAGATGACAAAAAAAAACATATAAATAACTTTATCTTATCTCTATAAGAAGATATCTATGAGATAGACACAACTTGCTAATATTTGTAGACTAAATTTTGCTTCAGATGAGATGCCATTCTAACAGAAGTAAAGGCTATCAGTAACATTTCTTTCAAAATTCAACAACTTATTTGATCGTTCTTCTGCGGTGGCACTTTAATGAAAATTATGGCTAGTTTACAAGATTGTAAGAAGAAGTATAATAGTATCCAGCTCTCGATTAACAATAATATGTGTTAATGAATTAGAATTGCTTTATCTCTAGTCTAGATGTATCAAATTATTATATCATTCCAAACGAACCAAGTTTCTGAACGCTCTAAAAATTAAGGAGAAAGTGAAGATCTTTATAAATCGGATTTAGTTATGTAGCTGAAACTTTCTTTGGCTCTTTGGCGAGTATTTACTCAAGCTCGATCATGAAAACCATCCCATGAAACAGGGTAAGAAAAGCAAAGGATTGGACCTTCTGGGTTTCCACAATATATAATGAATTTCTTCGCTAAAAAGTTAGTTTTTAAGTTGTAAAAATACATTTCTAATTCTTAGCTCAATTGAGTACTTAAAATGAGCCAGTGGTTTCATCACACCTTTGCACTGCTATGGGAAAAAGTATGAGCGATGACCAATGCATATCGTATCCAGGCAACAGATTAAAGGAAATGGTGTGTAGATCAAACTGATTTCGTGAAGCATTAGTTATAAATTTTAACTAGTTTTTTATACCTATAATGTCAAAATACTTTTCATTCAAACTCTTGGACTGGGTATAAAGCTATCACACTTGGTAGTAAGTTAGTAAAGAAGTATCCTATTTCGTAGGGTATTCTTACACAGCAAAGATATCTGACAAAGTATTTTGATGTTGTTGACACAGGAAAAACTGTGAAGGGAGTAAGGGGAGATTAATTAGTATGCAAAGGTAAATTGGATTGAAATTGATGAGGGACCCGGAGGTACCCGGGGGAGGTACTTAGGCAAAAATAGGTGCTGGGTATGTGCGGACGGTAAGGGTCGGGGTTTTCACCTTTCAAAGTCTCTCTAAGGGTTACAAAAATCAGGAAATTTCAAAGTAGTCTCTCTAAGGGTGGGAAAAATCACGATTTTTAGAAAAAAATTTTGATTTTGAGAGAAAAAATTACAAAAAAGTCTCACTAAGGATAGGAAATTTTTGAAAATCAGGGAAAATTTTTCGAAAAAGTCTCTCTAAGGGTCACTTTTTCACTAAAATTTGGTCTCTCTAAGGGTCGGTTTTCGGAGGTCCCGTCCGCACATACCCCTCATTCACCAACCCCCCCCCCCCCGGGATATTATAGTATGAGAAGTAATGGAGGAACCCTTTACCTTAGTGGCCTGGTGGGAATTTAGGAGAAAAAGAACGAGAGCTGTGGGGAAAACCGGGATTTGGCTTTCATAAGTGAGTGTCACGAAATCTCATAATTCAAGTGATGATTCTCTTAGTTTAATAGTGGTTTTCCCAATGGGGTGGGATGTATAACAATACCTCGAAGGGGTAAAAATTTAAGGGTAATTCGAAAAACGTTACCACACTAGATGGGTAATACTTTTTGAACAAAGCTCTTAATCTTAATCAAATTTAGCGGTAGGCTTAACAATTGAGCCGTTCCATTTTATATCCATACAGGGGGTGGACGAACATTTCCAGGGGGTATAAAGGAGAAGAATTTCCAAAGTGTATAAAGGAGTTGTTTTTCATTTTCTAGGGTGTAAAAAGCTATTCTGAAATTGCAGGGGGTAAAACACCGAATTTAGTTCGTCCACCCTCACTTTCAATGGGGGGGGGCGTACGGAGTACGCGATTTCCTAAATACCGAAGGGATTTTTCCCAATTTCCGCAATTCCGAAATACCACACGCCCCACTTTTCAAAGTATGAGAAGCATTTTCCCAAGGGCTTTTCTTTTACAAATTTTACCATATTCCAGAGGTTTTCCACACATTTCTAAGGATCTTTTTTTGCCTTGAAAAGGTTCGTCCACCCCACTGTATGGAAATTTAATGGAACAGCCTATTCTCTAGAAGGTAAAGAAAGCATAAGAAATAAAATTTGGCAATACTGAATTGATACCTAAACTTAGACTGTAACAACTAGATTTTGAGCTTCAAACAATGGAATCGCTTTGTACCACTTTTTGAGTTTAGACGTTGATAGGCCTTGATACAGTTGCGGTTGTTATCAAGGTTACAAAAAGCAAACATGTTTTTCACGAAAACACACCCTTCTCAAAGACCCAATAGGACCCCTTCCCACTGGAAAAATTGGCCAAAATATCGTCCTGGTGGAAAATTATCCTACAATTTTTGTCCCAACTGAAAATAATCAAATAGACCAATCCTCGCTGCAAAATATTTTATCTATCCTCACTGAATTATCTGACTTCAAAACAAAAGAATTTAAATCTTCAGCCATTAAAAACATAGGAATATCAATCACTATCGTGTTTCAGTCCATTATTTTTATCCCCACTGGCTGAAAAAATATTAACGGAAACGAGCAGATAACTAACGGAGTTTACCTTTTTGAAATGTATTTCTTCAAGAAAAACGCTCTTCTTGATTTTTTGTTTAGATCAACACAACTATCATAATTTTAAATTCCACCACATATCCAAAAGTGAAAAATATACATATTATTTTTATACATATTTTTTTTTAACTTTCTGTCAACCCTAACGTTGAAAAATAAACGATTTGAAGATTGAAAATGAAGAACGATGAAGAAAAATAATCTTGTTAAAATCCTTTTCAAACAAAAAAATTCTTCTTAAAAGAAAGATGAAGTTCGACAGAGATTGAAAACAAAATATTTAAACACCTTTGTTTTCAGTCTAACAAATCTATGGTAACAAGTTTTGAAATTTCAAAATTGAAGTATAGCACGGCATTAACATTAACTATTAACCTCTGAGATGAGAAATGTAAAATTATCGGTCAAAAATGATCCGTTTATTTAAAACTTTAACTGACCTTTGACTAGCCCCTATGAAATCATAAATCCTTAGAATAATTTAACAGAGTACTCTTTCAACCTTTCAACGATACAAAATCTGCGAAAATTCAAAAAGAGCATCTGCTGAAATTTTAGTATATTGAAGTATATTCATAGGGAATTTGATCATCAATATTTGATATTTCATTTGACTAAAAAATGTTTTTACAAAGAAAATTTAAAAAAGTTCATCAATTCATTTGGTTCAATAAATTATATATTTTTATAAAAGTTAGGTCCGACGAAATAAATCTTGGATTGATACACAGTCGAGATATCCTTTATGTGAAAATCAGTAAAATGAAAATGATCCTCAAAATTTGTGGTTAACACGGTGGTTTCACACAAAAAGTTCAAACATATTTTCAATTTTTTCCTTTTTTCAAAAATATTTTCTAAAATCCGAGGTCGGTTTCCTTATGGCATAAAGTACGCTTTTACAAAACCTTTATGAACAACGTGTACATTGGGAAAAATGCACGAGATTTATTCTCATGGAGAATTTTCATTAAAAAAACAATACTTTGATTCCAAAAACTCTTTAAAAAAGTTAGAGCTTTTCAATCACCACTGGTATTTAAGCACCTACCAATTAAAGTATGTCTGAACTAACCTACACTTTGATTCCATTCAAGGATTCAATATGATTAAAGAAAGGGAGCTAGGAGCAGCACCCTTGGTCTATTCTACTTGCTGTTTAAGTGGGTCAATGGGACAGCGAGACAGGGATGTTACAAAACTTACCTTTATTTTGGCTACTGAAAGTTTTGATTGGTTTAATCGCATCCAGAAAAAACAAAACAAAAATCATTATTCATAATTAACACAGAGAACCCCTTTTAAGGACCAAGGATCTACCAGAAACTTAATTCTATGCTCGGATCTAAAATTTGTGATGAGACACAACGTGGACATTTAATAATTTAAAATGAGTAGAAATATAAAACAATTTTTTCAACTTTTAAGATATTTCTTTCTTGTTGGTAAAATGAAAGAGTTAAAAAGGCTGGTGTTTCTAGCTTGCTGTTGATGGATTGTTCTTTTTTCAGAGTTCATCGAAGTTCATTGGGGGAAGATGTTGTGCCCGCCTGCTCCTGGTTGATGAACTAGATGTTGTTTTTCGCTGCACAGGTTGTACCGGATTCAAGCTTGACCGATAGCAGGAATCTAGATGGTGTTCCTCCTGACCTGACATCAAATGTTCTCCACAAACTCAAATCAAGCGTTCGTTCGATTCAGCTGCAAGGTGTGTTTCAACGCCGGAGAGGATGTTGTTCTCGAACAAAGCGCTGATGCTTTTTATTAACTCCTGGCTATGGCTGGCTCGACGAAAGTTGGAGAAGGTACGAGATTTTCCTCCTTGGTGAATCTCCAAGGCTTCAAGATTGAAGAGGATTTTGCTCTCCCGTGCTTGGAAGCGAGATTGGAAGTCTTCGTAAATTTTGATTGTGTTTTGTTGTTGGAACACGGTCACCTTCAATTCGTGGATCAACTTGGTGGATTTGGCTGATTTCTTTTCAGCGGTTTTGCAAGTTTTCTTGAGGTCTTGGACCTGTTGTGAGAGCTTCTTATTGATGAACGACCTTTGCGTGATGAAGTCGACTTGTTTGTCGACACGAGATTCCAAAGATTGGATCTTGCGATCAGCTTTATCTAATTCGTCCAGCATTTCGGCGCTCAATGCTTTCACTTTTTTGACGCGTTCTTCTTGCTTTTGACATTCTTGTGTCACTTCGACAATCTTTCGTTCACTTTCTACCTGCTTCTGTTCCAAGTTACTCGCTTTTTGAGTTTGTTTTTGAAGTTTTTCTTCCAAAACTTCCGTGTTGTTTTGACTTTTTGCAAACTTCTGTGTCATTTCGACAAGTTGTTTGTGCAAATCTTCAATGGTTGTTTGTTGGTCTTCGTTGGCCAATTTCAATTTTTTGTTTTGATCTACTTCATGTAGATACATCAGACGATATTCCTCAGAGGAGTTGATACGATAATCTGCAAAATTTCTCATTATTAATCAATATTTTGATAAAAATATTCACAAAAATTCACAATATTCACTTCTGCCGAACTTGACAAAAGTTTAAAAGGCGAATGGTTAGCAAAATATTATTTGACGTCAGTTTTATCAAAATCTTATCTCGTGACGTCAATTTTGTGGATTATTTTGTCAATTGTTGTGGCAAAAAATAGCGATGAATTGACTTTGTGCATTTCATCACAAATACTTTTATAACAAGAAGCTTTGCAATGCGACTTGACCATAGTCCGTCCCCGGTCTGGAAACTTTTTTTTTCATTGTTTCTTACTTGAACTTGCGTTGAGAAATTAGTTTGTTTTGCTCACTTTTTTGATCATGTGATTAAATCAAACCAGTCTTATGAGGATACAGTTTATGTCTCTCTCTAAGGTGTTATACGACCAATTACTCTTAAACCTGCATTAATGTTACATCATGCTACTATTACATACCGGGTGTCTCTGAAAAAACTTCCCCCTGTTTGATTCAAAATTGTGAAAAAGTGAAAAAATATATCAGCTTGATTTTTGCGAAATCGTTTAGAGGAGGGTTTAACTTAAATTTTGGGTGTATCAAACTTTAAAATTGCTTCATTAGATCAAAAGTTATGACAAAAAGAGTAAAAAAAATTTTTCAAAAAGAGCGCAAAAAGACGAAATAACAGGGTATCAAATTAGAAAAGAAAACACTGTACTTTATTGATGGTAAAGTTTTACTTTTGAACTTCTGTGCATCTTTTTTGTTTTATTATTCGTTTTTAATGATTTTTATGTTAAAAATGTTGCCAATTTGTAGCTCCTTTTGGATTAGACGATCCTATCGTCTACACAAGATCACTAAAAAAGGGAATAGTTTAGGAGAGGCGTGATAAATTCGGGTGGAGTAAGCAGTGGCGGAGATGTTTACACAGTGTAGACGATACCAATTTGGCGCAAAAGCAAAAAAACTGAAAAAAGCCGTGGATTTGCCTTTGCGTATTATTGACGATTCGGTTCGGTCATTTTCAAAACATTCGAAAACGCACAACAGCATCAACTTTTACTTTTCTATGGCTGAAGGAATTTCTTGCATGAAATTCTTTTCTTTATGGGTTTATTTTGTAGCTCAAATTTAGAATTTTAGTTTGCAATTTATTTGCAACAAGTATTTAAATTTTAAGAGCCATGCTTCATATGTTTAACATACTTTGACTTCAGAAATAATCACCACAAAGACTAACAGGTTTGTTGTTAATATTTTTTACTTCCAACCTTCATTTTTCTTCTTTTTAACTACAGTAATTTAACTCAAAGACACAACACTTGCTGTACATTTAGTATCATTTTACACATTTCCCTTCTGATAAAAACAGCTTTTTACCTTCTTTTCAATACTCCCTATTTTTGTTTTGTTAGAAATTCTACAAGTTACTAATTTTTAACTTTTATATTTTTTATATTTGACATGTTCTGTAGTATAGAAGTATAATTATAGCCACAGGAAATCATTTTGAAGTTTTTAATTTTTGTTTGTCTGGAAGATGGTATCAATTTGAAGGTAGACTATGTGCTTCTGGCAGCTAGAAAAGAGTTTTATTCTGATACAAAAAATCATTACAGGATAGTTTGATAATTGAAGACAATTTGTTTACAATATTTTCCACCATATTATATTTAAAGATAATTATATTCTGGCCTTAGGTGGAAGTTGTAGACGTTCATGGTACAGCAAGATGCTGTTATTGCTACCATACAATGCTACTTGAAAGTCTTATCCAAATCCCAGCTGGAAAAAATGATTATTTAAAAGAAGATAAAATATTTTATTTTCTCAGACATATCGTACTACATATTCTACAAATGGCCTTTCAATTGCTTTTAATCGGCTGATTGGAGTAAAAACTGAGCTTTTTCAGGGTTTCGAGAAATTAAACCAAAAAATGCCAGAACAAATTCTCACCCTAATTAAAATCCCTGAAGTAATCTCTATAATTAAAAATTTGTTTTTTTCTGATTTCCTATATAAATTTTAAAAAATAAGGATAAAATTTTAGTTTTAGTTCCGTTTTGCTAACTTCTTTATATAAACATTATACTGTCTGCTATTGCGAAACCATATTTTACTTATTACCATATTAACTTATGTAGCATTAAAATTACCATAAATCCTAGAGCACTCTTCAAATTGACTTCAGATCTGGTGTGTATACTCTCTGTACAGACTGGAAGAAATTTGCAAATAAAAAATGCCCAAAAGATACCCCAATCAAAATCTTGTTTTTTCAGCAAAGGGCGACAACAGTCAGACAGTTTCTTTTTTCAAACAGCTAAATTTCTTGTTAAAAAATTGCTAAAATTGGCATAATTCTGCAATTTACATGATATATAAACATTCCTTTGCCACACAATTCACCAAATTTTGTTGAGATATTCATTCAATCTGAAGTTATTTATAAAAAAATATAAGTCAAAAAATTATATATATGAAATATTTTAATTCCCGCAACCCAAGATTATGCTAAAAAATTTTGTCGCTGAATGTCTTGACCTGTAGTAGAATAGTAAAGGAATAACAATTGTTTGAGAATGTGTAAGTACAATTTTTACATTTTACCCTAACCACAACAAGTAGAAAACAACAAATTAGTCACTTATATAGAAAAATTTCTCAAAAATTAAATAAATAGGTTCAATATGTACGGGTAGCAACATGAGTATTCACAGCTTGCATTTGGCAGTACCATTTTTGATTGTTTTGACTGGTTTTATTTTTCATTTAACGTACAGAACAATTTTCCAACCACGTTCTACTGGTTCAATTTCACAAATTTCACAAATTACATAAAAAATAACACGAAATAATTTTATAAAAAGGTATATATATATAAGCAGTAGGGAAACTTATTACCAAAACCTTTTTGGTAATTTCACAAAAACATTTTTGGTTAACTCTTGATATGCACCATTGTCGTCCACAGCTGATTGGTTGAAAGTGACGTATTGACTTATTTTACGTCACTTACAACGAATCACCTATTGGGTATATACATGATGTAATGTCAGGAGACCTTGGAATGGCACATATCATGAATTTGCAGTGAATAGGTGCAATTCATGAAAAATTTCAACCTTTCACACCGTGAATTTGCCAAAAAATTATGATGACTTTTAAACGTTTTGTTTTTCATGTACTCGTACATCTGGAATTAACTGAATATAGACTACGTTCTGGTTCAATTAATTGCCCCTACCTAACCTAAGAACACCCTCTTTTTATTTTTCCAGAAAAATCTCAAAGAAGCTTGTCCATGTCCATTGAAGTGGCAATCTGAACGCCCAATAAATAAGAAGAATTAGAATTTGTAACCCCAGTTCTAAAAGGTTCTATTCCTAGAAACTTGGGAAAATAAAATACTAGATTAGAAACAAACATGAAAAAATATACATGAAGGAAAGTATTTTCAATCAAAAAGTAGTTTGAGGTATAAAGTAGTTGAGAATAGAGTGAGAGCTCGTGCACATAAACCACATAAAAGCACAAGCTGAAAATTTTAAGGAATTGAAAGAATGGAAAACATACCTGATTAAAATGGAATCTTGAGGGGAAAGTCAGTCAGGTTGTTGTTCATATTCAAAAAGATTTTTCCAAAAGCAAATCTTGAGGAATCTAATCCCTAGTACTGACACACTAAAGACTTATATACTGTACACAAAAATTCATGCATAAAATAGACTAATAAAAGTAGAAATAATTGTTCTCCACCATGAAAATAAATCTCATAAAAACAATCTGAGTGAAATTTCATCAGCCATCTTTCTCAAACGTTTAGCTGTTTGCACTGTTTGCACTCAGTTCGAACAAAAAACGCAAACGGAAAATCTCGAAATCCCAGAGGTCAGTCAGGCAAAATCGTTTGAGTGAAGATGCGCCAAATTGGTATCGTCCGTTTCTTCGAAACTCTCCCGCCGATTTTTTTCCGTATACCGCCATAACGCCATACCGCCATTTTTCCCGCCTTTATTATCACTGTAAACGGACGATAACATCGTCTACTTTTGGATTCATTAATGAGCATAAAGTTTAGACAAGCAACAAACTTTTATCAAAATTTTTCCAAAAGATTCCAAATCTTAGCGAGTCTATTTGAGTGGAGAAGAGAAAGTTTGAGTGTCTTTTTTTATAACAAAAGATTTTTTCGTCTTTTTTCGCTCTTTTTGAAAACAGATTTTTCACTCTTTTTGTCATAACTTTTGGTCAGGAAGCAATTTTAAAGTTTGATATACCAAAATTTAAGTTAAACCCTCCTCTAAACGATTTCGAAAAAATCAAGCTAATATATTTTTGCACTTTTGCGCAATTTTGAATCAAACAGGGGGAAGTTTTTTCAGAGACACCCAGTATGGCAGAAGCGATAAGAAATCAGCAAAACCTTGGCAGTTCTGACTCGAAGCTGCTGGGAAGCTTCCTCATTTGAAGGTAGCGGGTAGCGTTAAATCGAATTATGCGAAAACAAGCTCTGTCTTAAAAATCACGCCTTTGATAAGTATATGTAATCACATGATAACGAGTGCAATTCGAATATAATTGCACGAGTGATTTTTTTGTTATTAATTTTCCGAGTCCGAAAGGACGAGGAAAATTCGAAACAAAAAAGTCACGAGTGCAATTTTCGAATTGTACGAGTTATCATGTGATTACGAGCTAATCGCACAATGGCTTTCACTACTTTTTCCCAGTTAGGAAAGTAAATTACAGAAATTACACTGAGAGTTTTATATTTTTCTCTTCTCTTTATGTCTTTCTTTTATAGTTGTTTATTGATTTTTTTCTCACAAAATAAATTTGTACTAGTAATCGTATGGTTTGGAGTGCAATTAACGATTAATCACGAGTAACAAAGGAGAAAATAGTAATTTGCACGAGTCCGAAGGACGAGTGCAAATTACGGTATTTTCTCCTTTGTTACGAGTGATTAATCGTTAATTGCACGACAAAACATACGATTCCGAGGTAATCGTCAGTAAACATTCGAAAACCTCCTTTTTTTCTTTTGTTTAAAAAGAAAACATTGCAGTGTAATTTTTCTTTGTTTTCAATTAAAAGAAGCTATTGTAACGTAAAATTTCTTTGTTCTTTTTGGTCAGCCTAAGCTGAGCATTCAAATAGGTAAAATTTTCTTCCATCATCAGCATCATAAGACGGTAAAAAAAAAATCCGATTTTCCGATCTCACTTTGATTTCTAAACTTTCTTCCGATCGGGTTAACTTTTTGGGTACTTTTAGCGTACGTTGTTTTTACAGATCATAATGTGCTCACTTTGATTCTCAAATTTTCAGATCGGTTAACTTTGTGGGTACTTTTAGCGTACGTGTTTTAACAGATCATAATGTGGTTTTAAGATGGCGGCTCAAGCGATAGTCAGATGTGATAAAAGTCAGTGTTGTACACGTATTCCAGTAAATCTGTTG
Source organism: Clytia hemisphaerica (assembly GCF_902728285.1). Classification (NCBI taxonomy): domain Eukaryota; kingdom Metazoa; phylum Cnidaria; class Hydrozoa; order Leptothecata; family Clytiidae; genus Clytia; species Clytia hemisphaerica. Next base: position 1,162,953 of record NW_027103968.1, on the reverse strand, counting down.
CAAGCTTCAATTTCTGTCATTTATTTTTAACTCGGCAAATCAAACATGATTTTCATCAAGGGGACTCTTTTTCTATATCTTTTGAAGCTTTAACGCCGTTTGCTCAAAGTTTTTGTTTATGTTGAATTTTCTGATACTTTTATTGCCGTTTTTGCAATAAAAAACCATTTTTCTTGTTTGCCTCTAGGTGGGATTGATGGTGTTATAATGTTATTGGAATTTGATAAAGTTTACAAAAGTACAGTACTGTCTAAATTTGATAAAGACGGCTGCAATTGTGCTTTTTTGACTAAAAAGGCGAACGGCGCAAAAACTGTTGGTTCCCGTCATTTCCTTTAAAAAGTGGGGCGTTCGGTATTCGGTTGAAAAAATTTTTCTTTTTAAGAGCAGCTAATCTTGTTGAAAGGGCATCCGTCGTGTGGCTGCTCCGAATTAAGAAATTGAGAAACCGTGGATAAACTGGTTTTCGGTTTACTCTCCATTAGCATGTGGCTCGCTACTTCGATTTGAAAACTTGTAAACACAGAGCGTGCAGAGGTCGACAGTGGAAATCCAGCAAAGCAGCGGAAAAGCTTTCCGACTCTCCAACTCTACCTGCTGACCGTAAATCAGGGTCGGTCAGATGACGGGAACCAAATGATGACATCACATCTCCTATTATTGGACTTGCAAAATTATGACAAATGGTCTTTGGAATTTGATCAATTATATTAATATTAATATATACAGTTCTTGTTGAAATTGATCAAACTATTTTTCATGCAGTTCCGGACGCAGATTGTGTTTTTCTAACCTTTCCTAACTTTGGTGCACGTTTTGACCGAATAATGGAATGGAATGAATGGCAATAACAGTGTATACATATCTCTTATCAGACTTGCAGAAAGCGGACTGCAGAAAGTTATGAAAAATGGTTTCTAGAATTTAATGAATTATATCGCCAAGTTACACAACAACAGATCCATCTGGTCTTCATTTAACATTGTTTTAAAGTTTAAAAAACACTGCCAGTGCTTGGCACAGAAGAGAGGACTCCCAGTTGAAATTAATTGCTACTTCGCTGCCTTGTTGAATTTATTTATTATGGTCATGTGTTTATTCCGCTAAGGCGGTAAGGCGATCGCCCAAATTCATAGACCAATCAAAAGGGAGTTTAAAGCAAAACGGGGGAAAAATGAGCTTCCCCGCATAGTTATGAATTTTAAGTTTTGCTTTCGATTATCATTTGCGACTAAACTACAAAATTTATTTACGCAGACTGGATGCAAATTATGTTTTTCTGACCTTGCCAAATTTTGGCTTTGACTGAATAGCAGTCAGTATTTACGTACCTCATTGCCCTTGCAGACAACTGATAAATGGTTTCTGTAATTTGACCAAGTCTACCAAAATACAGTTCCTGTTGAAATGTTATAAATATGAACTACGTTGTAAAGTTTTTGATGCAAATTGTGTTTTCTGGAGTTGCGCTTTTGACTTAAAAGTTTGTAGTTAGTTAGTTTAAGTTGAAATTGGAGTTTACAAGTAAAACAAAAAGTACAGTTTCTGACGTTTTGGCAATTTCTATTTATTTCTAGTATAACACTTTGGTCAGATATGGATATTGTCTACATCGAACAGAAAAAATGTATCATAACTGACTGGAATGAAATTAACAAAAAGTTTAATTACACTATGTTTCTCTTTTATTTTATAGTAATGAACTATAGCTTAATTGTTTGATGTCATAAAAACAGTGCTACAATGCTAAAGAGAGTATATTGAGTTTCGTGGGGGGGGGGGGAGGGGAGGTGTGAAGGAGCTCTCAGGCTTGAAATCAAATGTTCACATTTGGACATAACGCTTTTTTTTATAGATAGTGTACTTGGTGAGAGGAAGCAGTATTCTCTTTTCTATTGTTAAACAATAGGCCTATTGTTTAAAACCCGAAATCTCACCCTGATATTCTTATAGAAGTTATTCTTACAAAAGAAAAAGCGTGTATTCAACATTTTTAGTCTACTCTGTTTCAGTACATCTCTTACATCTGTTAACCCACTTATTAAAGCTATCTAGCTAAGCTCTATTGGCTGACCTTCCAGCCTCGGCTGGTTTATTTATTTTTATATTGAAGAAAAAAATGTCTTTGTTTTTTATTATAAAGTAAAAAAAAGTCTCTGACACAGGACTTGGGAGAGAAAAAAATAAGGGGACAAAAGTGTCCCCCCGCCGAAGAGTGCAAAAAGTGGTAATAGTGCAATTAACGATTAATTGCACTCCTCTAAACCAATCAGATTCGAGTAATTTTGCACGGCTGACGATTATAGATGATATCGGTTACATTATGGATGGCAATAGTTGATTCCCATTGGACATTAATTTGGAATATTATTAACAGAGAGAGAAATTATTTAAAAACAAGGACAGTAAATTATCATAGCTCAAAATTATACATAGTGGACTCTCGAAAATTCGTGGGTTTTAAAGAGGAAAAGGAGGTGACAAAATAACTTGCAAAATCTTTTGTACAAATATTAAAGAAATTATATTCTTTTTTTCAACACTTTTCAAAATAATTTATAAACTTTTTTTGGGTCGAATAAAATAATCATAATTCATCTGTACATGCTAATATTAATAACAATAATAAAAGGGATAATAATTTTTAAATCGTAAAAGACAATAACAATAAACAAAAGAATAAAATATATAACAAAAAAATCTAAATTTTTCTAACAACAAGCCTCGAATTCACGCAAAATTGAAAATTTTGATAAGCAACTTCTGTCGAAAAAAAAGACCGGGGGTAGAAAATTTAATTTCGGTTTTAAAATGCTTCCTATCTATTCACATGTAAACAATATCTTACCATTTATCTACTTAATTTACATGTGCATGGGGCTTTAATCTTACTATCTACCTATTTACATGTTAGAAAAAAAGTGCGGTTAAGTCAAAATAAGAATGCCCGCAATCTTTCATAGGGCGTGGTTGACTTTCATGCAATTTAAATTCATATTCTGTAAAAACGTGTTCATTTCTGATAAATCTACAAAAATAAAGTTGTTATAGCTAGGCGGTGGACATTTCGCATTTAGCAGATTCGGAAATATGCATTTCAAAGGTTCTTTCACATTTCAACTGCAGAGGAATCAGCAGAAAGCGACTAGATGATTGAGCCAAGTTTGCAACAATCGTAACAGAACGATTTTTAAATCTTCCTTAAGCCAAAAGAAAAGAAATTTGCTTCTAACATCCTCATAACGTCCTCCGCCATTAAACTTAACAATAACAGTTTGCTAAAAAATAAACTTTTTTTTCTTCATGAGAGTAAAATAGTTAAATAATAAAACATAAATTTGTCTTTTATATGAACATTAAAACACTTAAAATTGTACAAACAGGAACAAAGTTCGCAGCTCTCACACAAAAAGAATATTTAGAATTCAGGTCCCACGCCACCGTTTTTTACAAAGTAAAATTTTTTGGTTGCGCCTCCTTAGACTCTATATTCATTGCCCCCGCCCACTTTCAATTTCATGGCGTGGGCCCTGGAAATTGAAAAGGACATACCGTATTACTTCGAATAAACGCCCGGGGCGTTTATTAAATTTTTTCGATTTTAGGAGGGGCGTTTATTCGAAGGGGGCGTTTAAAAGAAGGGGGCGTTTATTGAATTATTTTAGTCTAAAGTCGAATATTTAGAACAAATATATCCTTTGTTTTAGTTCTTTATCAGGATTTTAGTGCAAAATTTCTTTGGTTCAACGATTGAAATTGCATCGAAAACTGCTTTGGTTACAAGAAATGACTAAAATCTTCCTTTTCAAACCCAATCATCACTGATATTGAAGTATTAAAGTCATAAGTTTCTAATAAACGCCCCTCCCCTAGAGGGGGCATTCATTCGAAGGGGGCGTTTATTAAATAATTTTCCTTTTAGGAGGGGCGTTTATTCGAGGGGGGCGTTTATTCGAAGTAATACGGTATAAAAACCAGTCATCTCAAAAATGAAACTGAAACGCTTCGTAATTATAAGGTAAAGAGAATTTAATTTGACCCGTCTGTGATCCTTGATCTGGCCCCATTTGGTTAAAACTTGAAGAAACTCGACGGGACCTTTCAGTAGCCACAAAGTGATGTAAAAAATTAAAAAACAACACAATTCTCTAACTACTTAACTCAACATAAGGAACAAGCACCCTTAGAAACTAGGGTTAAAAACGAAAGTAAAGTACAGTACAGCGATAAAAATTATGATTATGATTTAGGATATAAAAGCTAAGTCTACTTCATCATTTCCAAAGAAGTGTCACACTAGGATTCATAACTGGTCCTAGGGGACAACGAACAACTTTGGGATGACAATTCATACAGTTCTAGTTACAAGTTTAGAGATACAAAAAAGACATGAAGAAAAGTAGCGAGATGCTCTTCACACAGCTTTGAATAAATTCAAAAAAGCTTCAAGTATGTGTGGATACTTTACATTCAAGAGCATCACGATAAAGTTATATGGAAAACAACAGCATAGGTTGTAGATATCTTTTTTTAAGCAGAAAGTTAAATCAAAACATAATAAAGCCAAATAAAGCCAACCATCAACAGATCATTATAAATGATGACATCATACCCTCAATCATTACAAAGGACCTTTCTTCAACGAACATCCGTTACAAACACGAACTGGATAATCCCAACCACGACTCGGTACCGGCACTCTAGACTTTGAGCATGGATCACAAAAGCCCTTTCCACACTTGCGACAATGATGCTTAGAATCTTTTTTTGAGAATTCCATTTCGCATGAGTGGCAATTCAAAATCTTGGAATCTGGAACCCAATAATCAGGTCTGGCCGAATCCACTAAATACTCCAAGGGATATTCTAAAGAGCTTGATAGGAATGAAAGTGTGGACTGGACTTGCTCGGTTACTTTCCGTGTTGTGAGAACTTCAGGCGGGTGGCGGGTGGGTATGTTTTTGGCGGTTTTGATGGCTACCATTTCACCTGTATCGATTTCAGGGTCATCATCAATCGCTTCCAACAACTCACTATGGATGGAAGGAGAGAGAAAAGATGGTCAATTTTCGATTTGATAATATTCACAGATCTGTAAAGCTAGAATTCCTAAAAAGGCATCTATAAAGATATTCCAATGATATCACAAGAAAATTCTACTGCTGCTAGCATCCACTAACGGATTCTAGCTCCTTAGACCTGCGGTTTTACAAAGGGATGTGATTTAGACTATACCGAGAACCGGCTTTAATTTTTTTCTAGGAAAACCATAGGTCTAACCCTTGCCTTTTGGGTACTATATCGTCGTCATTATCGATTTTAACATTGCGTTTTTGGTAAAAGAAAGCATGCAAATAATATGAAGGTGGTTCAGTTTTTAAATTTGAAACTTTGAGCTTTTGCGATTTTTTTAAAAGATTCCTTCGTGTACTATTCTTAAACCCCTTCTCACAGACCTACTGGGACCCCTTCACACTGGAAAAATTGGCAAAAATATCGTCCATAGTTGAAAATTATCCTCCAATTTTTGTCTCCACTGAAAATAATCAAATAAACCAATCTTCACTGCAAAATATTATACTATTCTTTCTATCCCCACTGAATTTTGTGACTTGAAAACAAAAGAATTGAAATCCCAAGCCATAAAAAATATGGGAATGTTAATCCCCATCGAATTTCAGTCCGTTATTTTTATTCCAGGCTGAAAGAATCCTACCGTGTCAGTGAGAAGGGGGTGTTATTCTTAACGATGTTTGCAACTCAAAATCTTGCACATTTAACAAACTGGAAATTTTCTTACCTGATATCGATCGAATTCTTCTGCACACTCGATTGATCGACTTGTCCGGATTTAGTGAAGCAATCATCACAAACACGAACAGGCGTGTCTCCCCAGCCTCTGTCCGGTACAGGAATCCTATGTTGTGTACACGAGTCACAATAACCTCGACCACAGGCTCGACAATGATGTTTCTTCTCTGTCTCTTCAAAATCATGGCCACATTTTGCACAGTCCTAGAGAGGGTGAAAAATCGAAGTGAGATATATTTCAAATATTTTCACCATAATATTGTAAAAAAATTCGAAGAATTTTTGTCCATCCAAGAGATTGGCTGGCAAAGTTTAAGGTTTAATCAAGTACTTTCTTGAAAGTGATTTTCTTATAAAAAACATTTTAAGGAGAAAACATGAATGGATTGTTTTCTTCTTCTTCATTCTTTCTTCCAGCCTTCTGCCCTCCCACCAGGTCTGATATTAATTGGAGGAAAAAACGACTTTCAAACTCGCAGTTACTCATTACTCAAAAATAAACAAAACTTTTCTTTGAAAACAGTGGAATTATATGAACTTCCCATATAATTACTTTAGACAAAAAAAATTCCAATCGACAAATGACACACCCTTTTTACCATGCTAATTTTTACCTAGAAATTGCATATTTGAATAGCCCTTTTAATTTGAATAGTTTGTCCAAAAGAAAAAACCTCGAATCTTTCATATTTTACAACATCTTCTTAAGCATGGCCATTCAGGGCCATTGGACAAATTTTTCTCCAATTTAATACATTATAGATTCCAAAAGTTTATCTTTCAAAGACACAAATAAAAATATCATTGAGAGCGGATCACAATTTTTTCCATCGTTCAACAACATATCTCTCAAAGACACAATATATTCGAAAATATAACAAAAGAACTTACAATAATGAGATAGTTAGGTGTCCAGTAGGTTGGAGCAACTTTATCAGTAACCCAACTGGTGACAGCTTTAGTAGGTTTTGCACTAACATTGGTGATTGCATCTGCCAAGTTCATCATACCATCCAAAATGCGTCGTGCTGAATTTTGACTAGTGTTTGGAAGTCGTGTCTGCAAACGAATTAATATTCTTATAATTTCGAAATGTGGTAGAGGAATGCATTGATTGTGAAGTGAGTCTATTTTCAAGCAAATCGTTCATCAACATATTTAAAAAGCTCTAGACACAATTCATTATAAACTAAAGTAAAGTTTTAGCTTTTTGGGTAAAGTTCTCTTTATGAGCTTTGCATTCATGTACTTCTCACGACACTCTTGGCTACAAATTTGAAGAAGCTTGGAATGAGAGACTTGTATACGCGATGAACAGAAAATATCAAAATCTTACCCCTGGCCAGACATGTTTGATTTCAATGCGCACAAAATTCTCTACTTCACCATTGCCATACCAAAATTGTCGACTTCGGTAAATAACACCACATTTTGGACATTCAAGAACATATCTAGGGAAAAGAAAAGATACTAATTTTTGTATCATTATTCGTTGCATGACAAACGACTGTACAAAAAGTCTTATGGATGTAAATTCAAGAAACAATCCTCCAAAAAATTAAAAGATAGAAAAACTTGTTTGGACCATATTTTGTGATTCTGGACGAAAATCATTACAAATCTTTTATTTAGCGGACCATTTTAAGTCCAAGCTCATCTAACTGGCAATACGAAAATCGTGTATTTGAATATAACTTGGATTATCTACAGACAGCCAGTTTGAAAGGTATAGGAGAAATCCAGACAAAATCTAAAAAGAAAAACTTTCCAAAAATAAAACGTCGTCAGAATTAATCACTTTTGAACTTTTTAGTGAAATTATTTTGTGAAATAACAATGTAAGGAGCCTGTTCTGCTCTGGAAGCCAAATGCTATTCAGTATCGTGTATTAAAAAACAAACAGTCGATTTTAGTGTATCTTCTGAAAACTATTTTAATTTAAAAGTATTAACAAAATGCAATCTTTTTCTCTGCAATTTTCTTAATTTTAAAGGTGCGAATTCAATGTTATGTATAACTTTTAATGAAAAATACATTGAAAAAGAAATCAAAACACAGCATTCTAAATACAACTTCTTTTCTTAATACAAATCACAAACACAATGAGAACATACCCTGACCAAGCATATTTTGCAAGACCAACCAAGGGAGAATCTTGAGTTTCAGCAGTTTTGGGTATCACAAGTGATTCAACGCCTTTCTCATGGCATGCCTAGGAAATAAACAGGTTTAAAATTGGTCGACTATTGCCTTGTTTATAATAAAAGACTCTACCAACACTCGCGATTAACAAAACAAATGAAAACAAAAGTAGCGTATCAAATAAAAATTAACTTTACACAACAAATTCCAACAGATTCTATAGATTTTTTGCTAACTTTTTAGACTAGCTGGCAAAGCTGAGACAAAAAGCGGACCGAGACGGCAAAACTTTTACTGACATTACTTCAAAATAAAAGTAGATAAAAATCAGACGTACCTTGCACGTATATACTTTGTTGTCAAATTGTGCTTGATATGTACACTTTTGTTCTGAGCGATGTTCTTTCTCTTCTTTCTCATGATTCATGTTTTTTCCACATCGAGCACTATTAGAAAGAATGGAAGGTATTGGAGAAGGTTCTGTTGGAAATGTCTAGAGTTGCTTGGGAGCTGGATCGAAAGTTGATTGATATCTTTCGAAAAAAACATAGAATTGGTTCCGTACAGTGATCAAGTCAGTTCGGTCCACAGTAAAATGATTTTAAGGATTCTATAAACAAGTTCTGCTAGATTTTGCGCAGTTCTACTTCCAAATTCTTTTAAGGATTCCATTACAACAGAATAACAAGGATTAACACTGATTAAAATCCTCTATAAATTGAATAGATATTCCAAGAACATTAAACATACCTGCATGATAAACATTTTGAAACACATGTAAAATATTCATCAGGGAAACTGTTTGGTAGGATGTCATTGATATCATCACCGAATTTGTCATTCAAAAACTACAATAAAGGTAAAGAGTGGTTATCGTCAGTGCACGCCCGATCCACTGATATAAATCTCAGACTCAAAGGAGTGCGCTTAAATACAAACACTCAGCTTATTGGCAATAGAACTAAAGAAGAAAGAATTGTAGAAGAATAACAATTTCCAAAGGTTTAAGAACGTTCTTAATAGTTATTTTTTTAATTATTTTAAAATTTAATTTAATGTATCTCCTAACAATTGCTTAGACAGCATTTTTAAACAAAAGAAAGAACAACTTTTATATCATATAAAAAAGAACATAATCTTTAAAATCAAATTTACCATCAAAGCATTGAAAATGACAGAAACAGGTCTTGCAGAACGAACGGTCTTGTTCTTGAGGTTTTTCTTCACTTCATTCAAGAGGATAGAGAAATCAGTGGATTGGGTAGTCGTTCTTGTACCAACATAATTGATGGAACTAAATGCAGCTGGATTGCGTCCAATGTTGAAAAAATTGGATCTCAAAATCTCTTCTGGACTGTTATCACTGTAAAGTGAAAATAAAAACAAATTTGAAGTATTCTAAGATTGTCAAATCGATGTATTTGGATTATTCAGCATCAATTGGTGCTCAATTGAACGAATATACCAAAAAGATTATTCAGAGAAATCTATGTTACTTTTGTGTAAACTCAAGGTGAAAAGCTGTGTAGCTTTGTTATCAACCCCTCTTTTTCGTTTACAAAAAAGAGTGCCAAGTTTTAAAAGTTTTTGGAGAGAAATAATTCAAGAAGTCTTTCCAGAGAGTACAAATTGACCTTCTGTCATAATTTACTTACTGTTCTGATGGATCATTTTCAAAACCAAGTGGTGTAGTGTAATGTGTCTCTTGAAAGATAACAATAGAGGGACCTAAGCTACACAAGGGAACATTCTCCATATGGCCTCTTTGTTGAACTGATTGAAGATCTTTTGTGAAATATTTGATGTAGGCTTCTGAAGCATCACCCAAGAAAGTAAACATATCAGAATGTAGGCGTTCTGCTCTTGTACGATAAATCACAACATCTGAGACAGCAAGAATCTTCATCAACAATCTCATCCTCTTATTTGCATTTTCTGAAACACCAAGCAGACCTTCTGTATCCACGATGATGGCTTTCTGGTTCGGGCAGTAGGAAACCCATACACCAACGGTACATGATTTTTGGGATGGTGATGTATCAAATACTTCAGCGCCGTCAAAAAATGTATGATTCAGAGTATGTGATTTTCCATCTCCTGTGTTTCCAAAGATTGAAACAACTTTCACTCGAGGATCATCATCACAACCAAGTAAATGCTTGAAATCACCCTCTTTTGTTACCTAGAAATGTACAAAATTATTGTTCTACCTGAAATCCAAATAAATAATAAAACCTCGATTACACCAGATTACACAGTTTTTTAAAAGGTAATGCCTTATGAAGCAAAAAATTTTTTGATCCCATCCTTTTGTTGAAATTTGCAGAAATACTTTGAAAATCTCAAACTGTCTGAAACAATTACTGATTTATCTATGTGGTCTATGATCCTATGGGAAAAATGAAGAGTATAGAAGAACCAAAGCTCCAAGTTGTAAAAACTTTGAAAACACATATAAAAAGATTCTATAATACTAATCATTCTATTGTTGTCAATCAGACGCACAAATACATAATAGATAGTAGTCTGGCAGAAATAAAAGTTGACCTGGAAAAAAATTCCGCGTAAACTTTCTTGGTATCGTTGGAAGCGGAATTTTACGAGGTTTAACATACTCAGAGCCTCACGTTGAGGCCCTTGGGGAAAAAAATTGGTGAAATAAAACACTTAGGACCCATTTTCGATATAAAATGCCTTGAAAAGTGCTATCCTTGCAATGGTAGGTGTCTTTCAAAACACTCAAATATGTATACCCCTGTCTCAAAAATCTGGGGGGGGGGGGATTTTCCAACAACACTACTGGAAACCACAAGCAATTAAACAGTGTTATCCATGATAAAATGGGTCAGTGCAGGCTAAGCCTTGGCGAAAGCACATGGGGATAGCGCTGCTTTCAAAGACTTTGAATAGCTTTGATAGGTATTTAGTGTAGCTGTTGACCAGTACACTGCTAAAAAACGTATCTATTTTGGGGCGAAGAAGTACACTTCAGTCTTGATTTTACCAAAAGTTTTCCCCAAGGGCCTCATCATGAGGCTTTGAGTATGATAATCTACATAAAATTTCGCTTCCAACGGTACCAAGAAAGTCTACGCGGAATTTTTTTCTACGTTCACCCCTATTTTATTGTATTCCGGCCAGACTATCTGTCAAATTCGAAATTGGATTTACTAAACGATCCATTAATAAACACTTCCTTGTATCTCAAAGAAAAATTACATACATCACTTATTGTACTTCCTCAGGACAATTACCTCTTATTTTTCTAAAGCAAAATTGCCTTAAAATTCCTTGTATTTCCAAATCAAAATTACCCAATCAAATTTAGCTTAAAATTCTAGTATTTTCCAAGAAGGTTTATCACATTTAATCGATTAAAAAAATCTACCAAGGATACTTATCTGAAAGTACCTTTCAAGAGACATTCCAAGTCTTTCACTTAGGAATATTATGTAAATTCAATTCTTGAATTGGAGAAAAAATCTGAGAGCAGCTTGGGTTTAATTTAATAGTCAAATATTATAAGGCTGGACTTGATTTGGTTTATTTCATTGTTGTTTCCCTTCAATTGAATCATCTAGGTATCTATTTCTTGTCCAATTTTCAGACTTCTTAAGACTGAATCATTTGAGGTGTGCAATGCACACGTGTACGTGCACCTCTCCACACACATCTGAAAGTAGTACCAACCTTACCCATAAATAAAAACTTCTCCCTGGAGGGGGTGCTTATTCAAAGGGGGGCGCTTATTCAAGCAGGGCGCTTATAATATTATTTCAACTAAAAGGGAGGCGCTTATTCGAGCGGGGCACTTATTCAAGCGGGGCGCTTATTCGAGGATTTACGGTATTTATTTTTTTATTTATAGAAGTGTATTTCTCAGGTCTATTGACCTCTATGAAACAATCTTACATCTTTACAATTTATAGATCTTATCATTCCATTCATCTGTCAATTCTGGCCTCTAACCCACTCTTCTTACAATCATGTTGTTTCCGTCGTAAATTTCTTTAAATAGAGTTTAGTCCTAGGACTACCTCTCACTTTCCATATATGACTCTTGTCTTTTTCTTTCGATGTTTTTTCTTTTGCTTTATGATGCCATTGTTTTATTATCTCCCATTCTTTCCTTGAAAAATCGTCTGATACTCTGAAATCATCTTTATCTAGTTTGTGGGCTGATGCAAGTATTCTAATCCTTTCTTCTTCACTCCCGAGAGTAACTTTTAATGGTCTCCATCGTTCATTTGTATACAATTCATCTTTGCCAGCACCTATGCGTTCTACCTTGATTATCATCACGTCGAAACCCATTTGTTGTTTCAGTATTCTTTCTATAAAATCTTTGTCACCAACTTGTTGCTCTTCTTTGTTTTTGTGTTTGTTTTCACCTAAATCATGCACTATGATGTTGCACTTGGTTGATTTGAGTCAACGCTCCTCTTGGTTCACTGATTTGATGAAACTTTTTATGGTCACCTCTTGTTTTTGTAGATCTTCTTTGGTGACTTCTGCATATGATTGTTTTTTTGTTTCTGTGTTGTCGAGCTGTGTTTCAGATCGTTTGTTGTTCCTCTCTTTGTTGACGTCTTTTTTATTCATTAGCTTCTCGACTTTCCTTTCTAGAAAGGTTATTCTCTCGTTGAAACCTAATTTCAATCTATGATGTTCATCTTTATCTACTTCTTTCGTTGTGATGTTACTGCGAGCTTTTTGTCTGCTTGTTTTAATCCTCTCAAGTAAGAGTGGCGTTATTGTAACACAATTTCCACATTCGAAGCGCCAGCTTTTATATTGCAGACAAAGCTGAATCATATAGGCCGGGAGCTCAGAGCAAGCATAATGGACAAGTCTATCACATCTCCTACATTGTAAGTGTCGTTATCGTAGATGTGTTTGTTAAAAGTTTATTGGGTGTGCATATCCATAATTTTGTGAATTTCATTGTTAGAATTTTCGTTGATTTCTGCCAATTTTTGCATTTTCAGGATCGGGCAGACAAAAAAAACTGAATCAAATTTAAATTTAAATTTGCGCTCAAAAATCTGAAATAAATAGTATAAGATTCAATTATTATTTGTATCTCTCAGAAAAAACACTTACAAACAACATATTATCATTGGAATATCCTGTATTTGAACCAGTCATTGTTGGCCAATAGGCAGAACTAAGTACCGTCAACTGCTCTAACTTGGGACGATTGGTCGCAACATGGGACTGTTGCATATCTGGTCTGTATTTTCACTTACTGTAAAATTGAAAGAGAAATCCTGTATTTTTAAATACTGTTCCTTAACTCAAACCAAATGACTTTGGACATTCGGTGAAATGGTGGCCGAATTGCCGTCCCATGTTTTGTCAGATAGTCCCAAGTTAGAGCAGTTGACGGTAGCACCCTTAGTGCAAGATTGTCGCCTCATCTTTATTCGCCCGCGCGAGAACGCGAGCTAATCATAAGATGTATTTTAATGCTGAGAATCGATCCTGTGAAGATGAAATAATTTCTGCTATGCGTTTTTTCGGAACACTGAAAAACTTTAGATTAGCAAAATTTGGATTAGCAAGGCAAAATTCGCTAAAAAGCTGGTAAAATCGTAATCCTTAAAAATCGAAGTTCCAGCCTCGCTGATTAGACCAACTCACAGTACCTTGTCTAATTCCGTCATAGCAACTGTCTGGTCTGCAAAGTAGTTAGAGTGATATTTATTTAACAGCTTACTCAGGTTTTATTCATGTGCTCATTTTTTCATGTGCTCCATCATGACAATGCAAATTTTTTTCGTCTTCAATCTGAAGGCTTTTTTCTAGCAGCTTGTGGAAGTCCCTATTTCATAAAGCTTTGAAAGCCCCTGTACTTTCTATTAATGCAATTGCAATTGAAAGTAAAGGTAAATTTCTTTGATCAGTCAGGCACATCCTGGCAAATGAACGGCGTATTTTTCACTTGCGACCATTGGCAAATGAATGGGGTCGAAAACGAAAGTGACGTAATAGCGCCGAATACCCAGTTTAATTGAACAGGGTTGGAAATATTTTGCTTCATTTCAAAGAACTGCATAGATGAAATTTTTTTTCCATGGGTCAATTTTGTCTTGATTGAAGATTGAAGAAACTTTTAATGAAAAAATAAAGTTCCCAGTTTTCTTCCTTTTTTCCCTTTTTCAGTTTGAAGTTCATTTTTATTCATTTTCACGCTTTTAGCCTGAGACGTCCTATCTCATTTACACTGGGTGACGAATACCCCATGCAAATAGACCTTTTTTCAAAGAGGCCACCCTGTTGAATAATTATGTAGTCCAGCAGAAAAAACAATGATAAAACCATGCATAATTATTACAATATGCATGATACTGTAATTATGCATGGCTCTATCATTGTTTTTATGGCTGGACTACATAATTATTCAACAGGACATCCTCTTTGAAAAAAGGTCTATGCTCACCCCGTTCATTTGCCAGGATGTGCCTGACTGTCGATCTTTGACTATTTTCCTTTGTTCCATATGAATTTTTTGACAAAAAATCAAGCTCAAAATCACACAGAAAGTAGAAAGCTGGACTGCTTATCTTCTTGTGTGTACAAGGTTGTGTATTGGAAAATGATGGATTATGACTGATGAACTTTAAATCATTATATACATAAAATATTTTATCCAAAGCAATGGTAAACCCGTTCATTGATTACTCTTGCCTCATGATTTGGAAGTTTTTGACTTTGTGAAAAAAATATACATACCTGCAATCTTTCTGTACTGTCAATCAATAATAAACTTTTTGGTTTGTCATTGTGCACTATGTCAAGTTTTGCAATACTATTGTTCTTCTTGTGATGAATTGTTCCATTAATTGATCCATTCAATGTAAGTGGTATAAGTGGATGTATATTTCAATTTTGGAATTAATACAATTGATGTAATCGCTTATCCTTATGCAGCTTAAATTCATTGAATCTCAAAATATCCTAAATCGTCGTCATTTTCAGTCTTTATTAACAAAGAGTCGAATGGCTTCGAAAATTTTCATTACAATCACCAACATTCGATACAATCGCCAACATCGATACTGCAAAATATGCGCTTAAAGTCATTGTATCATAATCGTTTCATCCGATTTTCACATGCTGTATTTGCTCATTGGAAAGATAAAATTTTATGATTTTCAGCATTTCTATAATAAATCAACTGTCACGCTCAGCCACCAACCGACCATTACAAAAATACAAAAATAACAATTCTTATCGCGATTTCCATGATTCCACTGTGACTTCTTCGACGTATCCAGACTTGACCTCAATCTTCGAAATGTCTGGTGATTTGTTCCTGTTGGAAAAAAAAACGTTTTGGTATGTAAACTTTGTATGGTTTGATTACTCGAAATGTGACATTTATGTAAACGAAACACTGAAAACTAATTTTTATTATTTTGGAAGCCGGAAATCCACCGGATGTGAAAAAAAGCCAAATTTGCACAATACTTGTAAATTTGTAAATTGCTAGCTATTTTCTATGAACTATGTACTATCGAAATTTTGGAATTACGAATACTTGGAAATATAATTTTTAGATTCATGAAATCCAAACTCAAGTTACCCGTTTTTGCCCCTACCAACCTGTATTTTCCTGTTCATTTAAAAACGAAAGCAGATTTTCGGCTAGAATGAAAGAAAACTTTTTTACGAATTGCTTGGAATCTCGAATCTTGTCTTTCAAGTTCAAAATATCAAATATTTTCGACCGGAAATGACGCAAAATTTGACCTTGCCTTTCGTTCTAAACTCACTCAAAATAGGTTTATCTTATCAATTTTCCGCATTCCTCTTCAAGTTTTAATTGTGTGTATTGTTCTCCAAGTATTTCAATGTTCTTTTCTTCTTCGTCTTATTTAAGGCGAAATTTTCGACTTCTAGTCGTCTTGTTTTTAAGTATAACCATCATTCTTTCAAAATAAACAAAAATCGTTTAATTCTGATAAATCTACAAGTCAGAATCTTCATTTTAATGAAAACCTCCGTTTTGGGGGCCGTCTCCGTTTTGGGGGCCATATACTGTAGCACCGACATCAAATTACTGTCAATACGTATGAAGGCAATGTTTTACGACTTAAAAAAGTCAATAAATTTACTTTTCTCTTTATCTTCATGCAAATGGTTGTCAAAACGGAGGTTAGTGGCCCCCAAAACGTCGATTCAATTAAAATGAATTTGTTAAAAACCCATCATTTAATCATGTTTCGAATTAATGATACGATAAAATAATTAGTTTTTTGATAATTTTGCAAAAATAAATTTATACCAAAACAATAATTGTTTCAGGCCAGGCTGAGTGCAAAATCCCGTGTAAAATACTAGCAGTCTCTAACTTAGAGTCTAAGTCAAATGTCAATTTTATCGTGAAATATTTCGAATTTTCTGAAAAACTTTGAATTACTGACTGAGTTGGTATGTTGGTATATGTTTATACTTTCCCGAGTTACCCAGTTTTTAGGGTAAATTTCCAATCTTGTTTGACTTTTGACGGTTTAGTCCAAAAAAAAAGGAATTTTCGAAACTAATTTTTGAAAAAACAAGGAAGAAGAAAATTAGCCAAAATTAGCCATGTTATATTGTTATAATGTTAAATTTAAAAATGAAATTTTGATATTTTTCTTTTTTCGAACTCAAGAGAAATGTGTTTTCCAGGTTTTAAAGGTTTAAAGTACCAACATGGCTCATTAAGGGAAAACCTCCGTTTTGGGGGCCGTCTCCATTTTGGGGGCCATATAACTGTGTATCGTGTGCATTATTGTACTGTACTACTGTAGAGACCCTTTCCCGCCATGTTCGCAGATTTTGAAGTCGGAACTTTCTAAAAATCACAGGAACAGCCGATTATCGCCGGAACAACGGTTTTTCTTGAATACCCTGCCGCCCCGCGCCGCCGCACAGCGAAACTTAACAACAAAATTACGTCATCAACTCGGAAATTTGTTTTCGTAAAATGGTAGACCTAACAGCGACATGAACACAAATTCAAAAATTTGAGAAGTCAAGAGCTCAAGTGCAAGTCCTCGTGTGATAAAGTTCAGTGATGTCTCGAGCTCAAGCAGAAAGTGTTATCAAGAACATCATCCGTGAAATAACCCATGAATGTGCAGGTAAAGGACAAGTTGTCTCAGAAACGTTGGTTGCTTTTATGGTAAGTTATATTTCGTTTAGTTTATCATGTTTTATCATCCGCCATTAGCATTATTATTTGATTACAGTTAGGGAAACCATCTAGGATCCTGCCATTCTATACCATGAGATCGGGTAACTTAGCCTATTTTTGATCCTTACCTTCTCTTCGAATAATTTGAACTTACACCTCATTCATTAGACTACATTTAAAAAGCAAAAAGCGTTGATGGCAAGCAAAATTGATGTTATAGATGATGGTAAAGTTCATCTTTGAAAGTTTGAGAGTTTTAAAAGCACATTTTGACAGATTTGATCTTTAAAGCATAGAACAGGAGGTCAAACTGGAATGGAAAAACTTTGAACCTTTAAAACTGATGGTTGCTAACGCAAAATGACTGAAATTTATGAAAACAAAAAAAAGTTTAGACAGCAATCACAAATATCTTCATTTCGCGTCCTCGCTGGATGCTGGGTCTAAAATGTGAGTCGGTTGGTTGGTCGTAAAAATCTTAGGGTTTTCTTACCTGGGCGATTTGCACTAAATCTGTACCGTCCCATCCGAAATCATTTTTTGCATATGATCATGTTCAAAAATAGTGTGACATTTAGTGAACTCAAAAATATAGTATTTCTTGAATAACTTGAAAAATATTTCAAATATAACGTTGAAATTTTATATGATGATCGGTATTTACACAAAGAACATATTTTGATGAAAAAAATGGTAAAATGAGTAAAATGTGTGGTTCCAGGTCCAAATATGTCCAAATATGTATTTTGTCAGCCACCTCAAAGGAGGAAATGGTTTGTTTGAAAATGACACTTGAATCGGTAACTAGAGGTATCATATTATCTCAAAACAGATAAAAGTGCAACATTTTGAAACTGGTTGGTTTCAAAAAGCCACCAGTGTTGTCAGCCACATAAACGACTCATAGCTTATCTTGAAATATCTTGTAACCTAGTAAGCCACTTAATTTCGCTCCAAAACAATTGGAAAGGTTAATCATTCTACTTATCCTTGGTGAAAAAATAAACGGTTAGCCACCAAAAATACTCATTTTATTAACATAATTGTCAGCCAACTTTGAAAATGTCACAAAACAGGCCTTTATTTTTGAACACGATCATATATCTCATTAAGGTTAAGTGTTAATGATTTTTTTCTTTTTTCATCAGATACAGCTTGGTAATGGTACACTTTCTGCAAAATTTCATGTTTTAACTGTCTATCATTAGTCTGCAATCATAAATTTTGTGTCAATTTTTCCTCGTTTTGGCAATTTTTAGCAAAAAAGTGCTTCAGTTTTATGGTAGCACTTTCTTTCCAGGAAGGATATGACCTGGAATTTTGATTTTCCATATACGCAATTTATTCATGTGTTTTTCTACAAAAAAAGTGTTTTGAAACCTTTTTTCCATCTTGCTCTAGCAGTGATTTTCTGTTTACGTCCATTTTGACACCGAAATGTGTCCTGTCCGAAATCATTGCACATTGCCCCTATTTTAAGAGTGTTTATTGAAGGTTTTTTAAGTTTGAGAGTAAGCTCAATCTGTATGTGTTTGAAAACCTGTCAAAAAGTATGATTTTACCATTAGGTTAACATTCTATAGGTCCCAGTGCATTGGTGATTGGAAGTGACACCAAAAAATGTCCCGTCCGAAATCACAATAAGATTGACAATATTTCTGAAGTTCTGCAGGGTAGAAAGATTTGAATGGCTGAATATTGTAATCTAGGATAGAGCATATTTTAATTGAGTAAATCTAAGATTCAAAGCTCTTCAGATTTGATTCCAGGGGTACTAGAAAAAATGTCCTGTCCGAAATCATTTGTCCTGTCCGAAATCATATCTTTTCAAATATGTTTCAATTTGTAATAAAATGAATGTTTAACATTCAGGAAGTTATTAGCAAGACCTAGTGGTAAGAAAAATGTTCAAGCAGGCGAATTGAAGTAAGTTTTTATACCTTTATTTTAACCTTGAAAATAGGAATTGATTTCGGACGGGACAATTTTCCTGTAAAAATAGTATTGTATTAAAACCACTACTGGAACAAAAAGAGTGAAAGATTCTCAAGTATTTTGTATTTGGAATAGTAGTATATTTACGTGTATACTTACTGATAATATGTAGAAAGAAAAAGTTTAGCAAAACTTGAAATAAAACAGATTTTTATGAAAATGATTTCGGACGGGACAGGAAAAATTTAGTGCAAATCACCCTGAAAAAAGATGAAAAAGGTGATTCAGATTTTTAAGATCTATTCTAATTTGAGGAAGGCCTTTGTACAAACAATTTCAGGCTGTTCTACAGCTTCCTTATTCCTCAATACATTTTTCTGATGTATTCTAGCCTTTAGTTTTGCAAATTTTGTCCGTCCGAAATCATTTTCAATATCTACATGCCAATCAAAAGAATGCAACAAAAAAAGGATTTCACCTAAGTTTAGTGATACTTAAATATCACCTGTTACAACCCTTATAATATGTGATACTCTCTACAGTGCAAGTTAGTTTTTTTTTACCACAAATTTACCATTTTCATACGCTCTAACAGCTCCTTGAGCCCCTATATCTTTATTATTAGGCCTTAAAGGTGGTGTCAAGGTACATTTCCATGGAATATAGGCTATAGACTGTCATAGAAAAGTAGAGTTTAAACATAAAAAATGAACTTTATTTTTCATGATTTCGGACGGGACACGGTACAGATTTAGCGCAAATCGCCCACCTCTGTCATCCATTTTTGCATTATCAGTGTATTCTTGAGAAGGAAACTGCCAGCCAGCCATCAGCCTAAATAACCGCGTGTTATGGGTTGTTTCAAATTTATGACCTCCGACTCAAATGGCGCATATGTAATGATAAACAAAGTCAAAAAGCCGCAAATGCGCTAGAAATCGCTCGCAAAAAATTGGCAATAATAAAATTTTTAAATGAAGGAAACGTCATCAACAGAAAAAGTCTGACAAATTTACCAACTCACCAACTCAATTCTACTCAACTTTCGAGAGTTGGTCGGGCGACGCGAAACAAAGATAATGGTGATTGCCACCTTACTCAGAAAAACCAAAAAATGGACAAAAATTCAGGAAAAAAAGACCTAAATTTGAGTCTAATGTATTAGAAACTTTATTTGGAATCTGAAATTCCCGGACATGAGTATTTCCCCTATTTCCACCTTCCTGCCCACTGTGTACCTAGCACACAAAATGAACAGCTTTTTTAGTGCATTGTGTAAACATAATATAATTGGACTCCAAAAAAGCCTGTGGCATGTTGACAGGTTGGCAACATCCATGTTGGTTTTTTTTGTCCCCCAAGATTGGGGAATAATCATTTTTTCCCGTGGCTTTTGTGATCTTATTCAGCTACAAGAAGAAGAGCCTGAAAAGAAAAAATTTTAAGGGGTTTAATTTTTTTAACTTTTGATTTATTCTTTGGGATGTTAGGATGTTATGAGTGAGGGGTAGGGGTTAAAGGCTTAACAGCCCAATGTCGTTAAAGAATTCAAAATTCTTTGTTGATGGTCCCTTTTACCGTCAACTGCTCTAACTTGGGACGATTGGTCAAATCTTGGGATGGTTGATTTCTGGACTGTATTTTCACTTACTGTATTTAAATATCTTTGACAACAAGTTTGTTTTGATACAACGAAATCTATCAATCAAACTTTCACTCTCCCATAATCACAACCAATTGATCGCATTTACGCCTTTCTCATTGCAAAGACTTGCAGTTATGTTAATTAATGACTTTGGTGAAATGTGGCCAAATGGCTGTCCCATGTTTTGTCAGATAGTCCCAAGTTAGAGCAGTTGACGGTATGAGCTGAGATTAGGTATGGTGCTCCACCTCAGCATTCAATGTCAGTCCTCAATGCCCCAAGCAGTTGGAGAACTTGTGAAAATCTCAAATTATATTAATTTTAGAAACAAATTTATTTTCTAAGTAAAATACAAAGCAAAAGGTTTGTATAAGAAAAACTTAAGCCGACAAACCAAACTTATGGAGAAGCACTGGACACAAAATGTTTTCCTGTTGAATGAGAAAACCTTTTTTTAACCATTGAAATTAAATTAACTTTACTCAAACTAGTAAAATACTAATGGTGATTTTTTTGGCATCAACTACGTTTTGCTAGGTTATATTGAGCATAGGTTCTTTTAGCATTAGCTACTTGCTAGTTATTAGTTAGTGAGTCCAAAGGGTTTTATAGCTTTTGTGATCAATTTTGTTTTTATTTTCTCATACAGGTGAAAGCTGTTGTTTTAGATCCTGACAATGGTTTTAATGTTGACAGAACACTTACCAAGACTGATGTTGACAAGCTGATAAGGGTATCTTGTAACCTTTTTGCTACCTTAATCCCATTATTTTTCCGTGCACCTTTTATTTCTGTGCAAAAATCAAGTGCAAGAATAAAAAGTGTGCAAAAAAGGCCTATAAAATTTAAGGCTGCACAATGATGTCTTACAATGTTGTGCAATAGAATTAAGGACGTTAAAATTAGAGGTGTGAAATAAGGTGCGCAAAAATTAATGGTATTGAATGTATATTAAATACCAGATTTTGATTTCTTTTTATGTAAAAGGAATTTTAAAATGACTCGACTTTAATCAATGACTCGACCAAGATTAATCTTTTGCTAGGTATTTCATACATTTTGAAATTCAGATATTATTCATAAAACCACTACTGAGTTCAATTATTGTTTAGTTTGGTTGAACATCTCATAGAACTAATTTTTCTTTGTGGAAGCTGACTAGACGAATCGAAAAAGTGTCAAGAAAAGCGACTTAAAAATTTTAAAAAATTTGACTTTGAAAATTGATTTGAATGAAATAATAATGAATCACTTGTCTTAAGGTTTAATTTTTGCAAAAACAAGGTTCTACCAATTTCTTCACAGCTGTGGTTAAATACTTTGATTAAAATTTTGTTAATCATTTTTACTTATGACTCAACAAATATTGATCTTCCGTCTTTGGTGTTTCATGTAATCCTTCCAACCAGATTCACAAAGTTTTGTACAAAGAATATGTTTTAATGCATATTATTAAAATTTTGTTTTGTTTTTCAGACATGTGTGTTTCGATTACTGGAGAAAGACTCTCCTTCACTGGAGACAATACGAATGCAGGTTTATTTTGATATGAATTATACTACACGTACAGAGTTTCTTGACGAACATCGACGTGTATTGGAAGGAAGGTTACAACCTGTCATCAGAGAAATCACAGATAGTCGAGCAAGGACTCGAGATGAATTGGAGGGTATTATTTAAAAATCAATATTCTTCGCTTGTCCCTTTCTGAATTTTCTAAACTTCATTTCATGGTCGAACTTCAATTCAATTCCCAAGACTTCAATTGCCGATTTTGTTTCAGAATTGTATTTTGTGGTAGGAAATATATTTATTAGCCTACGTGCTTGATGAGAAACTATTCTATTTATCCCAAAATATGTACTTTTCAAATCGTTTAGCCAATACATGTTTTCAGAAGAGAAAATTCAACCTAAAAAATGTAACTTTGGTAAACTTATAACTTTGGTAAAAAGAAAGTGTTTGGAGAAAGTGTTTCATTTAAACTTTTGATTGTCCATCTAAAAATCAACGAATGCTAAGACGTTTGTCACTTCAATGAAATGTTGCAAATGATTTATATATCTTTGTTTAGTGTTATACACGAGAATAGTATCATGTGTTTTGTTGAGATCAGGGCTTGGATCACCCACTGACATCAGTGTTGTCAGGGAAGCAACTGGTATACAAAATTTTTTTATTTCTTTTTAATAAATATTTATCATGCACAGTTTTATTAGGTCCAATGCTACCTTTCTAAAAAAATTTAGGCAGTTTTTTAAAACTTCTTTCTTCGGGTCCTTTTTTTATTTGTGTTTCATTAAATGGTGCCCTAGGGATGTTTTTTCAACACTTTAACGAGTTGAAAGGGTTTTTTTTTTATGCTCCTCTTTTCTATGAGTTTAAACATTTCCGAGCAATTTTGCCTTGTATCAAAATGGTTTGTCTGTAATTTGATAAACTCGTGGTCAACTTTTTCTTGATTACCTCGCTGCGCCTGAAATGATCGAGTCCAATCAAAACAATACCAAATTAAGTAACTGGGTCGAAAGATGGTTCTTTAAGTTAGTGCAGTTTTAATTTTTTAGTAATCCCGTGGTATTTTTCGTATTTTCTAGCTGCATTACAGAGTGTTTTTCCACAAACTGAACTTGGAACGTTCATGTCACTGGTGAAGAAAGATAAGGAGCGACAGTTGGTGGAATTGGCCTTGATTGTGACCGGTATTCGATTGTTTAACCGCGAATGCGGTAAAGGAGGTGATGGCATCGATGAAAGTAAGTTTTCAACTTCTGAATGCGAAACATTCTAAAATCTTAAAGGGTTTCAACATATATATTTTAAGCTTTTGAAACCTTTTCTAATTGATAAGAACAGCCGTTTTTATTAGAAAATTCATAATTTTTCAAATGATTTGTGAAAGTGTATGCTTGCAAAAAATATTTTTATCTCAACTTTTCATATTGCAAATTTCTCAGCTTTCGACCTTGTGAAAGGCTTCAATGGGCAAAATGTTAAGAACAAGTTAAGATGGTCATAAGGCTTCGTGGACTCTAAAACACCCAGTTTCTTAGGAAATCAGAAAAAAGGTGAACCATTTTAAGACCGTTTTTAGGCTGAAAACTCAAAAAGATAAGATCATCCGAATATTTAGAAATTTTTTCTTCTAAAAAAACCTATATATCCACTTTCTGATCTGGAAAAAGCTATCAGAGTCGAAATAGAAATTGAGAGTTTGAATAAGTAATCATGATAATTTTTATGGTTTAAGTTGAAAATTAAAAAAATCAATAAATATTTCAAAATATTAAAAGTATGATTCTAATATTACTGACTTTTAATGACACCTTTCATCATTTGCACCCTGTTTAATACCACTGACATTACTTTTCCTTTACTTTGTAAGATTTCGCCCATTGCACAAGTTGAACAACTTTGGGTTCGGTCATAAAAGCTAGGCTAATATAATAAAAACTGAAAATTAGACATAAAAGTTGCGATTCTAGAAACGGCCCAGAGACAAATAAAATATTTTTTTTCATTAACTTTTTCAACTCTGATAAAATAATGCAGTCTTTTATGTTTACATTCATTTCAAAATGAGTCAACATTTTATTTTTCTCACACACTGCAACCCCAGTTTCCAATAAAAAGTTCGAATGCTTTTAGTACGCAAAATATAAATGACCGAATTCAAAGAAAAATTTGCCAGTAGAAGAAAGCCGGATATACTTCGTAGAGTAGCATTGACTGATGTCACGTCTTTTATGATGAGCATAATGCCATGTGGGAAAGTACAAATTACGTAAAATAAAGTGATCAAAATTAGTGTTTTGACACTTTTCATTTTCCTTTCTCTTGATTTATCTTCAGCGACACTATTTCCACTGTTTTTGTTTCGGTTTGGTGGGTTTTTGTTTGTGTTTCGAATGTTTCCATATGAAATTCCATTGATAATAATTGTAAGTGTCACCAGCAATAAAAAACAATATCCCAGAATTGTTTCAAAGATTGCATATAGTTTGTGATCATACTCTACTACTATTACTATGTATGAAATCAAAAAAACACTTGTACATAAACCAAAAATAATGATTGTTTTATAAATAGTGGCTGGCTGGATTGTTGAGAATGGTTTGACGAGAGACCAATTCCTCAAAAATGTGATTATTAAGAATATCTGGATGCCGAAAATTTGGAAAAAGTTGTTACTAAATATGATAAAATATTGCATTTCCACGGTAACTTTCACCTTAGTCATAGTTACTCTCAGAATAAGGTGAAAAAGAATAGCCATAATATCACAAACACAAATTGCGATGAATAATTTTGTCGATATTTTGATCTTCTTGTTGGTTTTGACTAAAGCTATGATCATCAAAACGTTTGGGATGATTGCAAATATTGGATATGTTGCGTAGACGTAGAATGGTATTTCCGATTCGTTTGCTGCAGTTGGTTTGGTGGAATTCCTTGTAAAACCATTCGAAAATTCTGAACAATTCTGGTTTTCCATCAGTGCTGGGTCTTTTTTTGTCGTAAATATTGTCTAAGGTCTTCAAAGTCGTTAAAGTCTTCTTTAGCTGAATGATTCCTAAATTTCTTTCCTATATTTCCTTTGACGCTAAGTATTCGGCAGATGTTTTTCCGCGAGATGTTATTGAAAAACGGTTGGGAAATGAAAAGTGCAAACACGTATGTAGAATATAGCACCGTGTCAATCCATCAAAGGTTTGACTCTGTAAAGTTGAGCTATCAAAAATAAATATACCGTCTTCGAATAAACGCCCAGTGTGTTTATTACATTTTAGAAGGGGCGTTTAAAAGAAGGGGGCGTTTATTAAATAATCTTCATCAAAGGTCACTTTAATAAAGTGAGTGGAAACCTTATTTTGCCTTTTCGTTTTCTTTCAGTTCAAATATGTCATTTTCGAGATGAAAAACGGGTCAAAATTTCTCCCTAGAGGAGATGCGTTAATTAAAATGTTTTCCTTTAGGGAGGGTGTTTATTCAAGGGGGACGTTTTAAAGAAAATGGGCTTTTACTCAAAGTAATACGGTATGGTATTTTGTTTTGCCTAGGATGTTTGAAAAAGTTATTGCCAATTACTTGCTTTTCTCCATTCTCCAAAGATATGCTGTTATGCTGGTTTGCAAAGTTCATTTGAATTAAGATTGCTTCAAACGCATAAAATATAAAATAGACTTGGCTCATTTTTCTGGGAAAATATTGTGAAACTAATTTTTTGGCTAAACAATGAAATTGGGGACTCGAAATCTTTTTCTAAATTAAGAAAGGAGATTGAGATAATTTGAATGTAAAAAATGGAATAAGAAACCAAATGTTTCCAAATGATTCTTGAGAAGGTAATAATCTTCTCTCTTCAGTACCAACAGTGTTGCAAGAAGCCATTCCCAATGCCATACAAAACCTTGACGAAGAGTTAAGAAAAATCACAAGTCAGGTTTTTCTTTATACAGGTATGTTAGAGTTTAATGTTGAATTTTTTATTCAATTGAGTCAATTTTATCTCTAATTCGGCGTCCTAGTTATTATTATCCGTTTACATCTTTCGACCGAAATCATAAACTAGCTTTTCCATTTCGCCTAACAAAAGTTTCTATCTTTTGTTGTTTTTTAACTGCACGGAACCTCGATAATTCAAAGGTCTCCTTAATTCAAACACGGTGTTTAAGAAAGTACCTTTCCAGTGTGTGATGAGTTAGTCCCCTTTTTTATGAAAACTCCACCTTTCCATATTTCATTTCAGCGGTTCTTGAGAATGCTTGTTTGAACCACGAATTCCCGGACACATTGGAATGGGCCAAACTGAAAGATTCACATTTCAATTCAAGACAACATGAACATTTTCTCAACGTTCTGATGGTAAAAAGATTGAAATATAGCCTAACCTGAAATCCCTTTTTGCAGTGAATCGCTCCACGCTGTCATGATAAGTTCACTCATATATCACTCTCTATCTGTCTGATAATCGAAATTCCGGTCGTCGTCAAATTGCAGGATGTAAAACGATAAACTCGTATACACAATGGCTGAAAGTGTTGATAATGTCACTTAATAACATTTTTTTATATTCAAACTCATAGCACGATTTGAATGATTGCAAAGAGCACGTGGAATCGTTACGTTTGAAATACTTGGTGCAAATGGACAACGTCAAAGATACAGTCTCATCAAAGACAGCTGTCCCCACAGCACAAGTTTACCCACAATTCATCGGTCTTGCACATTTGTGGACTGCATTTCAAGATGAAATGGTCTTATTGAGTGTTCTAACTAATTTGATCTCTAGCCTGGATCAATTTGCACAGGTGAGTGTTATTGGTATTTTCATTATTGAAATTAAGGACTTTGAAGAAGTGCAAGGGTTTGGTTGTCGTCCCCGTCCCATAATATGGGAAATTCTAAGCGTTGTTACTACCCTCCACTAAAATATCATGTTTAAACTGTCTTTCAAAATGGGGGAATTAGGCTAAACTTTTCCTTTGCAAATACTTAAATTAAACAATACCCCCGTTCTTGCTATCCTCCTTAATTCAGTAAAACTTCTTAAATGTCGTCCTTTAAGAGTGGGTCGAACTAAGACAAAGATGCTACATAGGGACACTGGGTTTCATGAAGAAATTTGAATTTTAATTTCAAGGAATTCTTTTGCTGTTTTAGGTTCATGTTTCGATGTTTACAAAAGAAGTTTTGAATGATTATTTGAATGAAGACGGATTGATCAAGTCTGATATGGACCGAATGAACATGGTACTGTTTCTTTTAACCCTTTGCAACCTAAAGATTTAAACATCTTTAATCTCAATCAAGTACTAAATGATTCTTTACTCTAAAGGTCATTGACGGAAAATTTTCAAAAACTAAATATAACTTTTTAAATTTTCCATGTTTTTCTCGCAGACAAATGGCAACGAGCACCGTATCAATGCAGCCAAAATTTTGAACAAGAAAATTGAAGTATTGTTCCCAGAATCCACCAAGAATTTCACTCATTTACCTATTTATGCGAGAGTATGTTGTCCCTAAGAGTTCTTTGCAGTTTTTTCTTCTACAGTTTTATGTGTTTTCTTACCACATTTTGGTATTTGAAAGGCCGGCCACGTTTTAAGAAGGCGGCTGTGAGTTATAACTCGAATACGAATGGCTTCAAAAATATGCTTCTAATTGATTACGCGTACTTTTTGGATTGGCGAAGTTACTTTTGGAATTTAACATCGGAATTATTTTATTGTTCCATTTCTTCAAAACAATAATATCTTTATCCTAATTAAAATCAACGAAGCAAATTCCTACATCATCTTTGCTTTTAGGAAACTTTAAAGTGTAAAGCAGCAAATAGATAAAAAAGAATGAAACGACTACTTGTGTTGAAATCTTCGTTATCTTTTTTACGTCACTTAAACAGCATGTAGCTCAACATAAGGGGAAGCTTAGAGATTTGACAATCTCTTTTACATTTTCATTTAGGGATATTGTCCTTGGTCCCTTTACACGTACAACGGCCTCTTGGTGCCATCCAACCCAAACATCGGTATCTTGCAACACAGCAATGTTTATTATGCTTTTGCCAGCGCTGAGGGTGCTTACGAATTCGCTTCGGATCCTGACGCCTTTTGTAAAGGAGTAGCAGACGTCGCAAAGAAATCACCTGAACTCATTCAACTCCTTGAACTGCACAAACAGTTCGCGGCTATCACGCCTTATACACAGGTAAAGATAAAGTCTATTTTAGATGTTAAAGACAGTGAGAAAATTGCATATTGTTAAAGAAATTTTCGCATACTTATGATTGTTTTTGTGTTATTTGAAACCCAATTTTTGGGTGTAATAAAGATTAAGGGTCGTTGAACCGGCATATTAACAAAAAATGAATTGTTTATCTTTTAGCAAGGGAAAGAGAAGAGTTTCCTTCCTTATCCAGTCACCAAGTCGGATATGGGTACACAGACCGACACCCATCCAATGGAAACAAACTTGGTCAAAACGTACGAATGGAATGAATGGGAATTGAGAAGAAAAGCTTTGAAACTGGTATGTTTTTACAAGATGAGGAATGTTTTGTATTTCATATTTGACTATCCCCAGTCAAAGTTTAAACGCAAATCCCATGTCACATTCTATTAATAACGATTGACCATAGACAACAGTTCTATTCATCATGGACCAATTGGGAATAGGCTTACTGATTTTCTGGATGACGTGTAGGTGCCACCTTACTTTTGGAAATTTTTTGACCCCTACCTGAACATTTTTCGATCATACTTTCCATGATTTCCAACATTTAGCCTTTTGAGAAGCAAAAATTGAAGAATTTTACTTTTCTATCATTCTTTAAAACCCTTCGAGAGAGTGAAATTTGATATTAGCAATCTTTCTTGTAACTAGACCCTCACCCTCGGAGTTTGAAGAACGTGGTTTTGATGGTTTATTGACAAAAATGATATATTTTCTTTATTGCAGGCAAATCTTCGTAAAAAGATGACACACTCGGTACAGACAGAACTCAGCAATTACAAACGAGAAAACACAACACAATCTTATCCACCAAAGTAAGCTTACATTTCTTCAGCGATTTGT
Source organism: Clytia hemisphaerica (assembly GCF_902728285.1). NCBI lineage: Eukaryota > Metazoa > Cnidaria > Hydrozoa > Leptothecata > Clytiidae > Clytia > Clytia hemisphaerica. The sequence goes on along the minus strand of NW_027103968.1, from coordinate 1,133,656 downwards.
GAAGATAGAAGTTATGAAATCAATCTCCCTTTTCAAAATCAGTGGACAGAATAATTTCAGGATTTATTACAAACTATTCTTACAATTTCAAAATCCGCTCTAGATCAATTTCGTAAAGCATTTATTGTGAGACAGGTATACCATGTTTAAAATACACGTTTTTTTTTAAGAAACTAGTTTTACCAAGCCTCAATGTTTCTTAAGAAATCGGCCTTTTGAGCCTTAAATGTTTCTTACATGTTTCTAAATTTTATCAAGCTTAAATGACGCATGTCGATAATACAATAGTCTAATTGACTAATCTACGGTTGTACTTTCCTATCTTCTATATTGGTTTTCTGACTTTCTTAAGTGTTTCTAACTGTTATGTATGTATATTTCTGGAACCTTGATTGGAAGGTTCTTAATAAAAACGAATTAAAAAATGCTATTTTCTCATTCGCAGCCTCAGCATGTTTCTTAGATGTTTCTTAGATTTTAGGCATTGTGAGCCTCATGTTTCTTAAAAGTGTGTTTCTTAAAAAAAAAACGTGTAGAAAATTACCTTCCCAGGAAGTCCACTAAATGATTATAAACATTTGAACACTTTAATTTTTACATTTTACTTTTCAGAGATCAAGAAACACAAACGAAACGAGAAAGTTATACGAACGTTCCAAAACCAAGTGTTTATATCGCTGGTTTGCGTGGCGGAAGCACAACACGTACCAAAATGACCAAAGTTGACCTTACGCGTGATGTTAAAGATATTTAGAACGCCTGCGGACCGTATGATTTCGACCATGACTAAAGATTACATTAGACTTCAATATAGTAAACTCCCGGTTATTCGAACCTCCAAGGGGAATAAGAAATATTCGTGGAACGAATTTTTTTCGCGAAATTTAATTACGCGGTTTTTTTGACAAATCCGCGAATTAACCGAGAGTGTTTTTGCATAAGTTAGGTAAGCAGATCCAAAGGGAACACTAGCTCACTTCGAATAACCGAATTATTCGAATAACTGCCGGTTCGAATAACCTCGGACCCTTAAAAAGCAGGAAAAATTTGAAAAACTTTCAAATTTTACGACCCTAATTTGACACAATTTCAATGTTTTTAGGAGGAAAATAATGAATTTTTCCTATTTTTCTGACCCTTAATGGGAATGAGATTTCATTTTCTGGTTTTTTCAAAAAAGGCATCTTTAAGCGCGGCACATACCCTTACCCTTCACTTGCCTAAGTACTCCCCGGATACACACAAAAGTGACTTTTTTCTGTGTTAAACGCTTGAAATGGATTGTAGGCCTGAAATTTGCGTGCCAACCCAGTTTTTATCAATATATTTTAATTTTCAGTATCACATTGTAAATATAATATAGTTTAATAACGTAATGTAACTTATAATTATTATTTTGCCTCTATTAAATATTAGTTTTATAAAATCAGCTGTAAATACATTGATTGCTAAAACACACTTTGAAAAGAAAATGCTACAGGCAACGGAAGGTATATTACTTTCCTCCCTCTTGAGACGGTAAAGCTTGGCTCCAAAAGAGTCAACAAAGAATTCCGTAGGGAATTTCCCTTCTGTCCACTATTTCTCTCAGTTTGAACCACAAGTGATTTTGTGGTTTAGAGATGCTGGCTAAATCGATCTAGCCTGCCAGGGTGCAGTATGCAGTGCTGACGAGTCCCAATAAGGACGAAATGCATATGCTGCTCTGCCACCCAAATCTCCTGAGTGAATATAGTTGGACAGAAATTCTTATTTCTTCACATATATATTCTTTATCTCCTCTCATGCAGTGTTGAGGCTTTCCTCCCTCTTGAGACGGTAAAGCTTGGCTCCAAAGGAGTCAACAAAGAATTCCGTAGGGAATTTCCCTTCTGTCCACTATTTCTCTCAGTTTGAACCACAAGTGATTTTGTGGTTTAGAGATGCTGGCTAAATCGATCTAGCCTGCCAGGGTGCAGTATGCAGTGCTGACGAGTCCCAATAAGGACGAAATGCATATGCTGCTCTGCCACCCCAAAACCAAGGAATACAACCTTATACCAGTTGATATATCGAATGGATCTGGCCCTCTCTACACCTATCATCACATCACCCTAAATAACAAATCGTACATAGACCATATCTTGGTGTCAACAGACCTCGATTCATTCCTGAAAGACTGCACAGTGCACAACCATTCTGCCATGAATATTAGCGACCATCTTCCAATCTCCATGACTCTAGATCTACCCTACCAGGATCGCACTGACGCTTCCCTGCAACAATCAGACGACGTAGAGCAATATACAATACCGAATTACATGTGGAGGAATCCTCTATTTCTTGAATTATACAAATCAGAAATCATAACTGCAATCCAAAATTGTACCAGACAGGATACCAGCACACGCATCCAAGAACTCGTTAACATCTTAAAGCGGTGTGCCTCGAAAGCTCTTTCTGCGATAAACACTAATCATCATCATGTATCACCTAAGCCTTGGTGGAATGAAACACTCAGCCAGAGAAGAGATGTTCTTCAGAAAATGTTTAATGATTGGAAGGATGCAGGCTTTCCCAGAGATTCTGACAACGTTTCGTATTGTAGATATTTGTTTGCTCGAAAACTTTTCAGAACAGAAGTTAAGAGGGCAAAAAACCAAGCAACAGCTGAGTATTACGTGAACTTTGAGAGACTTAAAAATTCAAACCCGAGATTCTTTTGGAAACAGATAAAGTTATCGAACCAGACATCCACAAAATTATACACAATCAATGGCAAATCCAAGATCAACGAAATAACCTCTGACTTCCAAGATCACTTCAACCGTTTACTGAACACTCCAAGGATTCCAAATTACGACAACGAAAAATCAAACAATGAACTCTCTTCGCTTTTCGACAAATTAGGTGAAGATGTTAATAATAGTAGTGACTTCTATGTATCTGAACTGGATGTCTCGAAAGCTATCAAAAAACTAAACCAAAATAAAGCAAAAGATCCTTTTCAAATCCAAGCTGAACATCTTATTTTTGCTCCAGAAAACGAATTTCTCACATATCTCACTCGCCTCCTAAACGACCTGTTTAATGATGAAAATTTGCCGGACCTTCTCAGTACATCCATCATCATTCCGCTAGCAAAATCAACCAGAAAGAGCTTAAAAGACCCAAACAACTACCGTGGGATTAGCCTGATACCGATTTTAACGAAGCTTATGGAACAAATTATCCTAATCAAACATCCAGAATTGACAGAACACGGCCCTTCCCAATTCGGCTTTACCTCCAGATCGTCTACCACGCATGCAGAAACAGTGATATATGACACAATTAGACATTATAATAATCAAGGATCTCCAGTGTATATTTGCAGCTTGGACGCAGAGAAAGCCTTTGATTGTTGTAACTGGCTAAAGCTGTTCCAGAAACTCAACAGTGAAAGTATTCTTCCAAAAACTGTAATAAGAACCTTAATCCAACTATATATGAATGGAGACGCCACAGTTCGTTATCAAAACCATAAATCTGCACCCTTCAAACTATCACAAGGGGTAAGACAAGGATCTATCCTCTCTCCTCATCTCTATAATTTCTATACAAAGGACATACTGGAAAACATCAAATCTCTGAACGCTGGTACCTACCTACCCAACATGGATACCTCTATTATCGCCTTTGCCGACGACATTATTCTTCTGAGTCCCACCCTTAGAGGCCTGCAGATGATGATAGATAAATGTGTGCAAAAAGGTTGTGAACATTTGATAAAATTCAACGACAAAACTCAATTTGTAATATCAGGCAGATCACCAATTCCAAATCCGACAATAACCGTCAACAACGTCAGCATCCACCCTAAAAGAACCCTAACTCATCTCGGTTTTGAATGGATAAATTCTATCACCTCAAATGAACTCACCTTGAAGCAACATCTTACAAACAGAATAAACAAGCTCTGGGCCACAACTGCATCCCTCGTCTCTTCAGGTATAAGGAAACTCCACCCTTACAGCATTGCGACCATCTACAAGACAGTGATAATACCTCAACTCCTTTATGGCCTGGAAATCGTTGACATTAACCAAACTGCCACCTTGCAGCTCAACAGGTGTGGGAGATCCAGTCTTAAATCCTTGCTTGGCCTGTCAAAGTACAGTAAAAACTACTTGCTAGATCTTTTCCACATCTCAGAGATATCAACTCTCATCTTACAAAGGAGGGTACAACTTTTTGATCAACTCTTTAAAAATCGAATCACTGCCCCTTATCTTCTGCATCTATTAACTTGTAGCGAAAGGAGTCATTTTGTTCTTGGAAATTTGATAAATGCATGTGATACTTTTGGGTTAGAACCAATAGATATTGTAATTAATGGTGCGAACAAATGTCTTTTGGAAAATGTACGGTTGGTAAAGGACGAAGATAAACAGAACATTGATACCTGTAAGATGTATCTGGCAAATTGGCAAAATTTTGAATATAGACAGGGTTTTAAGGACCTACTACAATGTGAGGTGAAAAGAACCTGATCCCTTTTCTTCACTACCCTTTTTATTTATCCCCTTATCCCTTATCCCACTGTTTTCAGGTTTCTAGGTTTTTTCACCTCTCTTTTACAGTAGCTCCTTTACCCTTTTAGTTGCTTATTATTGATAGGAAAGAATGTTTATATGACATATCTGTTTAATTTTTATGACTGTAGTTCCTGGCTTTTACTTTTGAGTTTTCTTGAGACCCAATTTTTGTGTTCAGTTTTTTCAGTTCAGAAATTCAATACTTAAGCTTTGTCGCTCATCATATAAAATACTTTCGAGTTTTGTCGCCCTTTTATCTCTTGTGACTCTCAGGTTTCCTTTTGGTGTAGCCCACTTAAACTTTGTGATTAAACTTAATTTATCATATGATATTTATGATATGTATGATACAGTATTTATTTTTGTCTGACCTACACTTTCACCAAAATCCCAGTCTATTTGGATTTTTGGCATTTTAAGCAAATATCAATTTTTCAGCCTCTTTCGGCTCGTTTTTTTTTGTGTGGCGTTCTGGTCTGTACGTTTCTTCAAGTTTGATCCATCAATATCTTTTCCCAGCCTCTTTGTTTGATCCAGTTAAAACTTCTAGCTATGATGGTGCTGGTCACACTCTGTTCAATATGATCAAATATCTTTTTATTAGGGATAGGATAGGGTTTTCGACTTGACAAAAATGATATAGTTAGTAGATTTTATTTTATTAAAAAAAAAAAAAAAAGAAAAGTTGTAACATTTTATTTTTACTTGTACATATTTTTAGTAGATATACCGAGATTTTTGGTGATTAAAGAGACATAAATAAAAAAAAAAAAAAAATCTCCTGAGTGAATATAGTTGGACAGAAATTCTTATTTCTTCACATATATATAAATTTACTATTCCCTATTCCTAGGTTGAATAGGATGCAAGTCCGTCTTGATATCAAAATAGACTTGCATCAAATTCTCGTCAATAAATAAATGTAAATGTAAATAAATAAAATTCTGGATAACCCAGTCTCATCATAGAAAATAATATCTATTTTCTCCTTTTCAATGCATCATTACATAAGCCATCAATGCCCAAATTTTCATTGGCCATTACCTGTTCCATCAGAGACCTAACTGGTCGGCCTCTTCTGGTGTACTTGTCATCATTAAAAGTAAGCTTTTTGACATTTCGATTCACTTGCATACGGATTACATTGGCAACGTAATTGCGTTGCTGATTTTTAATAAATACACTCACATCCTTTGTGCCACAAATTTCATGTAAACGAACATTACTAATCATCATTCGAAAATCATTCTCCACTTCGTTTACGTGTTTCATGCCATTACGAATCATACGTCTAAGGAACATACGATATGTTGCATCAATGCGATCATATTGGTTCTGGGTGATATTCCAATTCTGACATGCATAGGTCAATCTACTACGAACGAAGCTGTTCAAGAATTTTACACGCGTTTTCAAGTTGATTTGAAAGTTTTGTAGTAAATTTGATAATTCATTAAACTTAACGGATGAAATTTGAATTCTGTGATTTATTTCGACGTTACCCGAATTTGGTTCCAAATAGTCTATATGGCAGCCAAGGTATTTGAATTTTTGAACATTCTTCAGCGGAGAGCCATCGATCGGAATTATGGTTGCCGGGTATTCATTTGTATTTGGGTTTTCACCGTTGATAATCATTGTCTCCGTTTTAGAGGTGTTTATTGTCAGACCAAAATTTTTGAATACAGAGTTCAGTAAATTTGCAGAATTGTTGAGACAGATGTGATTTGTGAGAAACAGAACTAAGTCATCGGCATATCCACACCAGGGTAATGTGGAGGAGCCGTTCAAGTCAATATTTTGTTCTCTGAGTGTGTATCGTTCTTCCCTTGTCAAACTCCTGGGGTTAATACGATACTTGTGTTCGAAGAATTGGGTATTGGTAGATTTTTCGATAAATACGCGCATCACAAAGTCAATGAATAAATTGAAAAGGAAGGGGCTCTCTGGACCACCTTGTCGGACACCCGAAGTTGTTTGAAATGTTTCGCCTTCATACGTTAGGCTTGTGTATGCATACAATTTTTCAAGAATACTGATTACGTGAGGTGATTGGTTTGCAGCAAAGCGTAGCTTGATAGAATCGAACAGCCACTTCCTTGGAATGTGGTCGAATGCAGCTGTTAGGTCGACAAAGAGAAGGAATAGAGGTTGCTTTTTTCGGTGGGTGATTTGTTGGATACGTTTTACGGTGTAGATGCCGTCAGTGGTACCCCGATCGTGACGAAATCCATTTTGTTCCTCGGAAAGCTGTTGTTCATACCAGGGACGTAAGCGATCAAGTATAAGATTGATGATTGATGCTTAGATTAAGACCGAATCGCTGACCTTTACCTTGACTAAACTACATCTGCAATCTTTGACCAGAGTTTTTAGAAAGGTGGTACCCTAATTGTAGCACGAAAAGTGGTATCCTAATGGAAATACTAATTGATGTCGTTCAATTTATTCCTTACCCACATTCATTTTTGTTTTACTGGGATCGAGAAACTGTGTCTATTTTTGTCGGTTTTATCAGCCTAACGACAAAGCAACCACAAACAGTTTTAGCACCAGCAGTATGATGTTATTTCCTTGCATTTGAAATCCGCGAGAATTGTTCGTTTCAGTCAATGTGTACTCTTAGGTGCCAAATAAACGGGGGGGGTTCGAATAAACGGGGGGGTTGGAAAAAATTTTCAAATTAAATAAACGGGGGGACCTAATTACCGGGGGGGGGGGGGGAAAATGGACCTTAAAAAAACCTTAAAGGGGACGTCTGGTCTGATTTTAGGTATTGTTTTTTTAGAATTTTTGGAAAAATTATTCCAGGGAGATTAAAATGAGCTATCTCACTTCAGGAGATTTTTTCTCAATCACTTTCTATGGCCATTTAAAAAATCCCTCTTTTTCAAAATTTATGACGTAGCTTATGTTATATGTTTTCTATGTTCTTCCAAGTAAACAAGATTAACTCCTCTTTCTGTGCAGCTGGCATTTTTATAAGAAAATTTTAAGTAAGTCAGAGATGTGCAAGAGCATTTAAAGTCGTCAAAACATCTTTTTCCCAACATTTTGTCAATGAAAGCTTACTCCAACATCTTCATAGAAAACTGAAATATTTATATAGTTATGGACTGGAAAAATCATCGAAATTAGAAGTTTGAATTAAAATGTTCTTATCAAAAGTTGTTTAAATACAGTACTTTAGACTACAGACAAGATTTCTGTTCTTATAAATTACGAACAAAGGTTACGTCAAAAATCAGGTAAAAGAGAGGAAATTGTAAAACACTAAAATCTGAATATGTCAGTCAAAACTAAAGATTTTGAGTTCGTTTTTTCTGCAAACTTTTTTTTACTAATTTAGCTATCTGGCATAGAATTATGACTGAAATGATCTAACAAAGCAGACGTCCCCTTTTAAGAAGGGTCAAAATAGACTAAATTTAGGCTTTTTAGAGTAAAACAAGGAACTTTCCTTTTGGTAGCTGGGAATTTTGTTCAAAAATTAATAAACGGGGGGTCCTAATAATATACAGGTACGAGCCGGGAAGTATCTTATCCATTTGGTGGACTAACTTTCTTGGGGTTTTTCTTGTTCCTTATGGTAATAAGAATATTTTAAGCTTCTGGGCCACCTGGATTTCTCACCTGGGTATCCATAATGGCGGATTTTTGGTCATGTGACCCCCGTAGGCAAAACTGAAAATTCTTCCAACCCAAATATAGGCATATCATATATCAATCGATCGGAAATTTGATACTGATTAATTTTGAGATACAAAGTTGGGTCTGAAAACTTTCCTATCTCGAGATATAAATCACTTTCGTTTTCTCAGGTTTGGCTGCAGTTGTAGGCGGGCATTCATGGAGTGAGGCAATTCTTTTAGTCATATCTCAAGAAATATGCTTTTAAACATATCAAAACTTTATGTGCTCCTAGAAAAGGCATTAAAAATTGTTTGTGCAAATTTTCAAAAATTTTGCAGTAAAAATGTGTATTTTACAGACCAGAGTACAATTTTTTTACCGTCGAAAAAAGATCTTTTTCTCTCAAAATTGGTCTTTTTGTCTGAAATGAATTAGTGAAATGATGCTTAATAAGGTTTAGAGCCACTCGATTCTTCATATTATACTCAGAGAGGTACCTGGGGAATATATAAGGGCTAAGTGTGTCTGGTCAGCACTTTATAAGTATGATTTACGTTAAGACATGATCCCGAAAACGCTGAAATTTCCAAATAATTAATGAAAAATTCTCTCATTGCATCTCAACATTTTACGCGAACCTTCTGTTCTTTAGATTGACTAATGCAAAGAATTATGAATAATGTAAATCGTTACAGTGTGTATTTTACAGACAGGATTTAAGTCCTTCTAGGAGCTTGTCTTGTTCTAAAACGCTTTAGATTACTACAGAAATACCCAAACTTGAGAATTTACTGAGTTAATCCGTCAAAATTTACCAATTCCTTTATCTTTATTGTTCATGCATGAAACGAGATTTAGAGGGCTTAGAATCTGTATTGTCTGTAGGACCAAAAAACGTCGGCATAATATGGCTTCGAGAGGCGATAATCCTAGGCCATTGTAGGAAGCCTAGTGATATTATATTCATGATGAAATTGTCCAACCAACTAAGAATATCACCATGCCAAGTATAAGGCATAACATAAGGGCTAACTAACTGTTAAGAATATTTTAGGATGATTTTTATCAAAATGTTAAGAATGATCATGATTAAATAGAAATACATTCTTATAGAAAAGCGTGTATTGAAAAATTTTAGCCATTATATAAATTCTCATTAGGTTACCTTAACAACTTTTTTTGATAACTTTATCATGACGTGTGCGGCATTGCACTCTTCTTTCATAGAAATATTACTTTTAAATAAATTTGTTTTTTTATATGGTTAAGGTGGCCATCCACTGAGTTTGAAAATAGTGATACTTTTTTGGTGGTTTTTTATTTTTTTGGCTTAAAGTCAAGTATAACTTCTCTGGAATAACCTCTGAAAATTTCAATTCATAAAAGTAAAGAATAAGCAGAAAATTTTAGGTTTTAAAACACCTACCTTTAAGCTTTTAATGCTTCGCCCACAGACGCCCTGTTTCCCGCCCGTTAGTAAAACAGCAATTCTACCTTCTCTAGCAGCTCGAACGGCTTGAAAATCTTTACGGGTCGTCTTCAAATCGCTAGAAACATTTCTAGAAGGTTTGAAGTCGCTTGGTGTACCCATATTCAGTTTTAAAATGTTGTAAACAATGACCGCCCTCGAATTTTGAGGTGAATTTTAAAGACAGAAAGATGGTTTTTTTGGAGGATGAAGCTTACTGACTTTTGCTGAGTGTTTCATCCACATTTGTTGCTGTAAATGATGTTTTATGGTTCTCTTATTATACAAGGAGGTTTGTAAAGCTCTAAGGAATATTTAATCATGATGTAACTTGTGATTTCTTTTGATTAAGAGCACGGTCGGTTGTTTGTGTATAGTGCGCCAAAGGTATGTAGAACTTTTGTTTGCTTGGTTATTCTTTTTTGGGTGCTATTTTTTTGCCAGGAATCTCTTAAAAAACAACACAATCATCTTCAAATTACTTTTTCAAATGTGTGGGATTAGAATGTGGCGGTTTCATGTGTTTTCAGCGATGGCATGAAAGTGAAAGTGAAAGTGCCCTGTAACACGATAATGAGTCTTCAGTTCCAGAGCTTTTTGAATGAATATTTTAACTTAATTGATTCCCTGCTGATAGGAATAGTCCAAAATAGTCTTACAATGAATGTGGGCATTGTTATTTACATTTCGGGGTGGTTTTCGTGGTGAAAATGAGTTTTGCGGTCTTTTTTCAAAGTTTTGCGGTTTTCTGGAAATGATCAAAATGTCACTCAAATTGGCCAAAATTTTCACTGTAAATAGTTTTAATCCTTATTTCCTTTGAAATAATGTAGAAAACTCCCTTATAGGCTCAAATCATAAAAAAATCCCTATTGAAAACTATAATCTGTTCATTTAACCGCAATTTATGTTTTAAAAGCACGATTTCTCAAAACGCAAATCTGAGGGTTCGCAATTACTGTGGCGGAAAAATCTCAGGATGTAGTTGTCCGATTGGTCTGATTTTTTCAGGGTATTTCCACATCTATGAGAGCTGTGGAATGAGCGAAGGATTTTTCAGATTTAACTAATTTCAGATCTCATATTTTGAAAAAACTGTTTTTTTGGCTTTTACCCCCGGATTTTGGATTTTTCAAAAAAAAATTTCGCTCATTCCATTCTTTGTCCCAAAGTGCCTCAACATACCAAAAATCATTAATCAAGTATTTGTAGTTCTCTCTAAAACGTTGACACAAGATTATTTTGATTTTTCTGAAAAGTCGTACCAAACCCCCGTCTTCCAATTTTTTTTTTAATTTTTTTTTTTTAATATTAACTTTAGGTCATAAATAATAATACCTGGAAGTTTCAAGCCCATATCATTTATAGTCATTGAGTAATCAACATTTAAAGTTAAAAGGTCGATTTTTCAATTTCCAGTGGATGGCCACCTTAATTCAATACGAGGAGCTGCTGGGATATGAGGTTTTGGTTATTTAAATTTCTAAAATTGGTTTCTGATATTCTTATGAACAATAACAACAACAAATATTTCGGTTTTAGAAAAGAGAATTTGAGACAGGTATTTGTTTGTGTCATTGCCTTTTGTGAACAAAACTGACGATAAAAAATTGACGAGCAGTTTATGTATGTGTGTGTGTGTGTGTGGTTGTTTGTGTTGATGCATGCTTCAAGAGAAGGAAAAGCAGTGGAAAGATACATCACAATAAATATAAGTTAAATTCCTAAGGTATATCATGTATACATTTTAGATCCTTAGTTACAATATGTTAACCTGATATCAGATCGCGATTGTTTTCTGAGGCTCTAAAGGGATGGATGAAAGCAAACGATTTGACGGATATGCGATTTCGATTTTGTATGCTGGCCCGGCGGTAGCAAAGATATCTATGATTTTTTAATTTAAAGTTTTTGTTTAGTAATTAGTTCTTGATTTGTGATTCGATTTTAGCTACATAATGTGAAAGGCCTATTTTTCAAAAATTTATAGCCCTTTCTTAACATAATGGCGCAAAACAACATTCTTGTTATTGAATTTACTATTTGTCTTAGATGGTTAACTTCCAAGCCCCTTTAGAGGTTTACCGTACGCTTAAAAAAATCGCGAAAAAAATATGGTCATCTGTTATCAGGTTACATTATGCTTATCTGATAGCTGATGTTTATACTGTTCCATCCATGACTCCATTTATTTGTGTACATACTTCTACATTCTACGTATTGATATTAGGAGGATGGCTTCAAACAGCAAATGCACCAATGATGATTTCCAAAAATCAACAAGCTCACAAAATCAGGATGGAAATAAATGCTCAATTTGCTTGAATCGAATCAAGGAAGATGTCCACAAGCAACTAAGTGGAAAATGTCAAATCTGTTTGGACAAAATCAAAGCTGTTCCTTCTGGTTTCCCATTTGTATTAGCTGGTGAAGAAATCAACGAATTTGAATGTCCAATCTGTTCATTATTGATTCGAAACGCTACGGAATTGAAATGTGAACATCTTTTCTGTGAAGATTGCTTAACTTATTATGAAAAGGACCAGTTGACCAAAGACGGGTAAATCTACAGAAGTTTTTTATGTTTTGCGCTAGGTTTAGGGGAGACCCCATACCCAAATGCGTGATTTTGTTGACGTCTTTAGCATGTGCTTTTTGATACGAAAAGTGGAAATAGTGTCAGGACCAGAGGCAATTAGTAGGGCTGGGTTTAGGTTGAGTTAGGGAATGGTCATGGGCTTGGGAGCGGGTTATAAGAGTAAACGTTCGAATTCTAGAGGCGAAAAAAGAAAATTGAATGTTTGCTTCCATTAAGTTATGTTTAAACTTAACAATGCAAGAAAACCTCCACAAGGAGTTTATCCTGAACTATGCGAACAAAATTTATCTAGCCCTTACTTAGTGATAGAAAACAAAAAGTGCGAGTGGGATTCGCGTAGTTTATTTTTGTTACTTTCATTTGGGGTGAATTTCAGGACCATTTCCAGTTGGATGAGTACCTAGTTCTATGAAAATTTCATCGATTTCGAAAGCTTTACAATGCGAGTTAATACTTCTCTCTGGGTCACAGGATTGAGGAGGTTGAGATATTTTTATTCGCCATCTTTAAACCTTATCACCTGGCCAGATAGCCCTCACTATTTAATAATATCACAAATATTTCTATCTAATCTTGCACTTATTATTGTTATTGATTTGTTTTAGGGATGCAAAATTCTTTTGTCCAGTTTGCCAAGCTGAATACAAATCGAGAGAGGTAGGACTCTGTGTTATGTATCTATTGGAATTGTGTATATATGTGATTGTATTTTAAAAGACTTAAGACTTCTAAGTGCTCCGGATATACCAAGCCCTAGAATTCTCCAACATGGCTCATGGCTTATTACTGCTTGTAATAATACCGTGAGCATAAAAGCGGAGACGGACTGTAAGAATTTTATCGCGTATTATTATCCATATAGCGGTCATTAAGCGGTCACTAAACCGACGTCAGAAAAAAAAAACTTTTTGGTCATTTGCGGCCCGCTCGCAAGGGTACTCAAAACTTGTTGAAGTCATTGCATTGAAGCGAAAAGACTTGGCTGACGCTAGAAAAAAACGTTGTTTGAATTTCCGATATGGATAGTAACAGTAATAGCGTTAAGCTTTCGTTCGTTGTTGTCATTAATTCTGCCCTTGCAGTTTGATTATTAGCCCTCTAGTGCCATTTGCGCCCCCCGCTTCGCGTCGGGCCCAAATGACACTCTCGGGCTAATAATCAAACTGCACGGGCAGAAAATAACAACAACGACCTCAAACTGAACGCTATTGTTATATTTTTTCTCAATCTATAAATAAGTTTCAATTTCTCTGAAGTGATATACAAATATGCATGTTGTATTCTGAGATTACACTATTTCATTGAATCTTTTCTACGTTTCTAACTCGTTATTTGATTGGTACGGCTTTCATCAAAGATCCTGGATGATTACAACGGTTACTTTTTGTTCTCGCTGAATGAAATCGAGATTTGTCGTCACAGTGTTATATTCATACGCTATGACACCCACAGTATCTAAATTGTGCACACACAATTATACTAATAATTATTTTTTAAGAATTAGAATAAGTTTTATTTCAATCCGGGCGGTGTTAAAAAATTAGACCGGCATGAGTCGCGACTCTTCTAGTTTCAAACCTACCGGTACATGACCAAAGAATTGTACGATCTCATCATACGATGTCAGTGGCTTTTGATGGGTTAATTTAGCTGGTGTTAGCAAGTTATACTTTTACGTTTTTACTTTAGAAATTCAACGTTCGATCAACCGATAAGGTCATACAAACTTCATTGAGAGTGAAATGTTTACAAAAGGAATGCGAATGGACAGGCTGTATCAAAGACTACAAGGTAACGAAATACGATGATCTTCTGGTTGAGAGGGGGCACACAGTGGATGAGCCAATTGGAGCAAACAACGCATGCGTTCTTTTAAATCGTTAGTGGTTAAATAGCGGAAAGAACTAAGGGGAATGAATACGTAGGGGTAGGGTTGTGAATGGCAAAATATGTCGTTCTTTATTGTCATTTTTTCGTTTTTTGTCGTTTTTATTCGTTTCTCGTTTTTTCTTCGTTCTTTCATAGTCTCTTTATGGTGGTCTCATTTTGGCACTTCCACTCCCTCGGGACACCTTTTGGTCATCTGTATATCCGTCGGGTCAAATACTTAGAAAAGTCCGTCATTTCCAGTATGTATTGCAAACTTGCCGAGAGGAAGTATCTCTATTAATATGGTATTCTAAGGCTCAATGGGCAAAACTGTGTGCTTACTAAACAAATCAATGATATAGTTCGGGGGCAAAATGAATATCAAGAGTCATTTGATAAATTTATGAATGGATATTATTGATAGTATTCAAGTATACTATATGAAAATAAGCTTTCGGATTATAGTGCCAAATCTTGGTTTTCCTTTTTGTAGAACCATAGCAAGAAGTGTGAATTTTTAGAAGTAGAATGTCCAAACAAAGGTTGCATATACCAAGTTAACGCCAAAGAAATGGAAGAACATCTCAGAGTTTGTTTTTACCGTCAAGTAGAATGTGAATACTGTAACAAAGAATGCTCTTTCACCCAGTTGAAGGTAAGGATATAGATGTTTTGGCGAACGCGATAGTCTTTTGAATAACTAATTACTCCACATACATTACTTTCTCTTAACCAATAAAAACATGATAAATTATCTTGTCTCTAGGTAACTGTTGTGGAGTAATGAGTTATTCAAAAGACCGTCGCGTTAACCAAAACAACTATTAGTATATGATGCTTTGGAATAACGCTGTTAAGCACAAACCTTAACCTTGTCCCTTTGTATCCCAGGCTTTATTTACGCTTCTGATGGACGCCAGAGAATAATGCACAAACCTGTAATCCTGGTGAATTAAAATATATTTGGATTTCTGGGTTAGATTTCGTCCTCTATCAGAATCTATCAAATAAAGAGCTTATCTGATATTCGAATAGCGGATCGGCCACGCAAAGGCAACGCTCAAAAGGAGTGGGCGAGTTCGGCTTCCCACTTTATTTCACAGGATATTTCCATTTAGGAGGATTAAGATAACCACCCTTTTCGTTTTAGGCGCATTACAATAACTGCGAAGGATATCCGGTACCTTGCAACAATTTAGGATGTCCTGATAATATTCAGAGATCTTTGGTATGCCTTTTAATTATATCAGTGAACCGTAACCGATTCAGTTTGATCAAAATAGTTTTTTTTTATTTTATCTAAAACTTTTTAATGTTCATTTTAATATTTTTGCATCTCCAGTCAGTCTAATGAATATATTTATTTCACTAGATGGAAGATCATTTAGAGAATTGTGAGTTCGCGATTGTTTCTTGTCCCTTTCTTGCATTTGGTTGCACAGAAAAGGTAGGCATTTTTATTCATTTGTTATGATTTTTGCTTTAAATTTTGCTTTGATCTCTCACCATACGACATCCACGTGTCACAGACCACCCGGTGAGTGTAGACTCCGCTGGAAAACTTCTCGGGTAAGTTATGGCATGTCTTAAAACTAGCGTAATTTTTAGCGCATTAACTGACAGAAAACGACCAAACAAATCAATGACTGAACATGAAGGGTACCATGATGTAGTTTCTAACCTGATATGTAACCTTATTGTTTTTTCGCTGGTTTTCGCGAAAAACCGCAATAACTGATTATGACGACATAATCGATGACGTCATAAAAACTAAAAATTGAATTTCTCAAGGATTGTTTATCCAATTGTCTTCAAACTTTCACCAAAGGTGTATCCTACTTACGCCAATCATTTGAAGAAAAAAAATCAGTTTTTGCGGATTTTTGCGAAAATAAGCGAAAAAACAATTAGTACCCTTCGTGTTCAGTCATTTATTTGGTAATTTTCTGTCGGCTAATGCAATCTAAAAATTATGGTAATATTCAGTTTTTGAGACATGCCATAACTTACGCGAGTTGGCCAAAACTTCGTCTCAGGTGGGAAAAATCCCTTAAATTTCATTCCCACTTGATTAGTGATTTTAATTTCATGCAAATTTGAAATTCAATTGTTGAAGTATCCAAATTTGGGTCTCTATAGAAATTTTTATCCCAATCATAGGAAAAGTTTCACCAGGCAACTGAAAAAGGGGTATATACTTTTGGATTCAGTCAATGTATATTTTCTTGATTTGAACAGATTCAACGACGTGACATAGAGGACCATAATGGAAAAGCAAAATCGTCACACGACACTCTTCTCTTCCAAATGGTTAACAAAATGAAACACGAAAATGAAGAGAGAGATCAAAAGATTCAACAACAAGACCAAAGAATTGAAGAGTTGGAAAATATCGTCACAAAAAACGAAGAGGAAATCAAAGAGCTTCAAAACAACTCAATACAACAAAAAGCTAGCATTACCAAAGATCTTCTAGCACTTACCGATAAAAATCAATCAATTGAAGACTCTTTAATCAAAACAAACTCAATGACTTCCAATATGAACAAAAACGTGATTGGAATAAACAGCCGTTTTGAGAGGTATGAAAAAACAGCTACAGAGACAGATGAAATAACAAAAGAACAACTTCAGCAACTGAAAAGTCTTCAAAAGTCTAATGAAAAAGCTGTTAAGGTTCTTGAGCCTAAAGTAAATAAAATAGATGCAAAGTTGAAAAAGTTGGAAGAGAGTAAATTGACTGACAGAGTCAAAATCATGGAAAAGCAACTATCAGAGGCAATACAGAAAGAAAAGGCATGTAAAACAGAAATTCTCCAACACACGAAAGATATCGACATTTTAAAAACATTCGCTCTCAAAATGGTTTGGCTTCAACATTTCACGTGTAATCTTCATCAGCATTATCGTCGGCCATCATATTTAACAACCCATCTTTTCAAGCACGACTTTGATCAACATGAAGATGTCAAAAATTGGTCGTTGGTGAAAGCGGAAAGTACCACATCTAAAAACGATTCGGATTTCTTGATTTGTTTAGCTAATTTATATAACAACTTTTCTACGATAATATTTCCAGATACCTATGCCGAAAGGTGGCTCAAATTAACGAAAATAATGAGAGATGGTGAACTTTTTGCTGGATTAGGAGCTATGTTCGTCCGAGTCTACTGCTTGGCATTATCAAATCACATACAAGTTACCGTTTCAAATGAAGTTTTTCCATTTAAAGAACCGTGGTATCGACACTCGATGTTCGTTACAACCTTAAAATTAAATCCATTTGTTGTAAAGGTTATTGCAAATCCACCGAAAACAATACGGCTTCTTCACCCTTTTGTTGAAGAAAAATCAATCTTCTTAAAAAATGGTGTACCAGAATCTCTGAATGAATTTAGCTTAGATACAGAGAGTGGTATGCTTTATAATTATGAAGAGTATCTCTTGCAAATTGAGTACTGAAATAAAACATATGTGGACATACGTTCATCAGTATATGAAAAACAAGGTTTTAATTTGGTTTGCTGAAAACTATCTAAAAACGGTATTCATCAAAGAAATCAAAACAATTTGAAAACTGCAACACGTATAAAATGGGTCAAATACTATGTATTCATTCTTGTATAGACAAAACAGTTTCAACAATAACGTCAAGCCTTTTGTTGGAGAAATCTTCTTGATTTTTGAAATTATTTTTTATAACGTTTGATAGCTAGAAATTTATTATCCTTAGATAAAAAGTTGTATTTAAGGAAGGGTGGGTCACTTGATAAAAAGATTTACAACAATGGCTCTGAAATTTCTCCTTTCCTTTTAATGAAAACGAGAAGTGAAATTTAAAAAATTAAAAAATTAAAATTTTTTTTTCCTTTTCACCAAAAGTTGAATTTTTTTCTCCTTTTCACCAAAAGGTGAAATTCTTTCTCTTTGCCCTTTGACGAAATAAGTTTCAAACGTGCACGTATGGTGGACAGTGTGGTTACCACCTAGCTGAGCTGACAAAACAAGACGGAAGTACCATGCACGAAAGGGAGGAAATTCACCCTCAGAGCCATCGTACTTCAATTTTTTAAATTATACCTCTCCTTTTCATTTAAAGGAAAGGAGAAATGGGCTCTTCCAGAAAAAAATTGTACATGGGGGGTGGAGGATATTTTGTCCAGGGGATAGCAAAAAATCATCAAAATTTGCCTTGTCCGGGGGGTAAATTTGCTCTGTCCGGGGGTAATTGTTATATCCTCCACCCCCCATGTACAATTTTTTTCTGGAAGAGCCCAATCTTGAAAAAGAGAATAAATTCGCTTGCAGAGCCTTCGTACTACTTTCTAATTCCAAAGTAATAAACTTTTATATTTTTAAATTTTAGTTTAAACTCTCTTGGAATCCTTAGTCTACATCTACGGTCGATGAAAGATTTTCTCGTGCAGTTATAGAAAAAGGACATATTTGAAAAAACAAAAACATTTTCATTCACAGGTATGAAATGATGGTTTGAAGGTGAACTTGTTGTGCATTATTATGTCTGGAATGTTCTCTTTGAGAGTTAGTTTTCATGAATTTTAATTTCATTTCATTTCGATAGGGCTTGATGGGACAAAATTCCAATCGAAATCAAAATTCCTTACCTTAGGCGAAAATAAAAAAATTTTCTGACCCGGCCGCAGACTATGGGTTCATCATAAAGAAAATCAAGTTGACCGTTCAAACTATCAAACGTCGTTTGGTTAGATATTTCCGCTTGTAAATCAAGTTTTGTTCGTTAGTAGTTGATACATTAGTATTCAGGGCTTACTTCATACTGTTTGTACATAAGAGGTACGAGAGCTTTTTTCCTTCACCCGCATCCCGGAAACACTATATCTTTTTATTTTCGCCTTACATGAAATCAAACCACATTTTTCAGGCATCGAATGCAATCTTCACCACTATTCGATTTACAGTAGATGTAAAGAAAGTTGTATGTTAGAATAATTTTCTTTCTTCTACTTGAAAATTATTAGAAGAAAAAAGAAATACAGTATTATTTGACATCATCAGAAATAAAATATAATTATGACAAAATAAATATTAAATATCGAAAGAAAATTTTAAATAAAAAAAGATGCAAAAAAATTTACAATCACCTAATTTTAAGATTATCGAAAAAATTATAAAAGAGAAGGGGGTCAAAAGATGATTTACATCAATCGAAATTTTATAAAAAAGAGAAGTGTTACAAAAACGGCAATAGTAGATCTTCGCCAATGGATAAAAAACAAAACAGAACATACCAGACGGGGTAGGCTAGTTTCCTAGTCTCTCTCACAGATATCTGTAAAGCCCGAAGGGCTAGATTTGCGGCTTTTATAAAAAAGTGAAGCTCATCTTTGGAAGGATTTCCTACCAGAGTCACGTGACTAAAATATGCAATTTCACCGGTTTGAGAGATGTGAAATAGTGTTTGTCGCCTACGTTTTTTGATCTCGCGCTCCGAAAACAATTAAAATGCTAGATCCTATCCATCGGCACGAAATTTAAAAAGTCAAATTTTTGCTTCACTTTTTTTTGCTGGAGAAAGCTTAAAGTTGCAAATCTAGCCCTTCGGGCTTAGATATCTGTGGTCTCTCTTTCTCCAGTTACTCTTCATGACAAGAGATCATGACTTTGATTGTATTACATCCAGGAGAGCTACTGGTGGTGAATGCTTTATGAGATTCTTCAAGTTTGAAACGATGAGTGATTAAAGGTTTGACGTTGACTTTACCAGAAGCTACCAAATCCAATGCTGTTGGATAGCTAGAGATTGTAAAAAGAAATACGCATATCATATAACATCAAATCAAATTCTCTAAAAATCATTGAAACCAGAACCAATACAATTAATTTACGAATGGGAGAGAGCGCACGGGTTTGACGGGCTGACGGTATTAACCCTTTTTTCCGTCGGTGTTTTAGTGTTTGAAGAAAAAAGTGACGGTGTTTTCGTTTCAAATATGCCATGCAGTGACAAAATATAAGAACTTTAGCAATTCATGTCGTTGTTGACGGTGACCCAAGGGAAATGTGTCGGTATTTCGGTGTCTGAAATCCTTGTATGTTCCCTTTACAAATAGTTTCTTTAAAAGTTTTACACCCTTTAATGTGGAGTTTAAGCACCCCAAATTAAATTAAATAAGATTTCACGACATTTTCTCATTTCGATTATTTAGGTAAGGAGGGTATTTTTCAAGCACTTCTTACTGTACCACCGTTTTTACAATTCGTTATTCAAGTTCAGATTCAATTTTGTGAAAAATTAAACACGAAAGTTAAAAAAAAGCAAAGTAGAGAAATGATGGTGCAAAAAACTTGATGAACAATCAACTTAATGGGTCTAAGAAGAAATTATGGAAGGTGAAAGCAATTAAAGATTGTTTTTCATTAATCAAGTTAGAATTTTTAGGCTATTAAGATGCATGAAAACACCTATTTAGGACCTTTTGAGGGCAAAAATTCCTTCATCGCCCAACTATGATGCCCGACATTTAGTACTACATTGAAACTCAATTTTTCGGACCAAAACGGTGGCAAGGAAAAGTGCTTAGAAAAAAAACCTGGTAGTAACAGATCTCTTGTCAAATAAATGTCTTTATTTACCAATTGACGTATCTGAAATTCCCTCTGACGTCAATTTCGCGCACTAATACTTCGAAAATCGGGAGATTAATTTCTGCTTTGCCCATTCCAACCAACATTGCAATCCCTCCGGATGCTGTTGCCTGTAAATTTCAAGAAAAACAATTTTGAATTGAAGGGACTAACGAGAAACATAATTCCGCGTACTGAAGAACGGTCTTCTCGGCTGCTGATAGTTTCGATTGAGAAATCAATAGTAATTTTATGTATTTGCGCTTTTTAGGCGGAGTGAAACGATTTGAAATAACCCGCAGTGTTTTGATCCGCAAAATCAAAGACGGTAAAAGTGCTGATTTACCGTCGTCCTCAGTCAATCAGGATCCAGACAAATCAGAAACTTTCCGTCTCTGTCGCAAACACAAAGTCGCCAAAAAAGAATATTTTTGACGTCTTTTTATAGTATTTAAGATGAAATAAACATTTCAAAATGATAAAAATTTTGGCGTTTTGATACTCATCGCCCATCCTTCAGACCTTGAAAAGTAGTGTGCAAAAGATTTTTTACTCACATAGATAGCAGTATGGACACTCGATTCAGCTCCACTACATTCGATTGTTTTATCGATTCGACCGAATTCTTTCTTCACTTGCTCAGCTACTTCTCGTCCATCGCGTGATGTGATTTTGAATGTCATGTCTGCACCTAGCTCTTTCGCTACTTTCAATCGATTCTCGTCTAGATCTATGGTAAAACATAACGATTTTTTTACCATACTTGACCAACCATTATCGGAGAAGATCGATAATGAAAGAAGAATCTCTCGAAACGTAGCAAAAGGTAGAATAACTTCCAATATAAATTTAAACATTATCTATCAACCCACATTCTGGTACATTTAAAACAATACGACGAAGACGGAGTGGTTAAATGAACCCCTATAAGATATTTTTGCACGTTTCTGTTTTGTTCGACTCTACCCATCATAGTACCCATTTTTGTCAAACATTATTATGGGTGGCATCCAAGTTTACAAATATCGAAAAACATTTTTTCATGAAATACCGGTCATAATATGATTACCTGAAATTCGGCCTTTCAACACCAGAAAACCGGTCAATACCGTAATCTCAGAACCCCCATATTATTTATAATAGCTCAACTTGTATCTAAAAAAACATTTCCTATTTGTACATTTCGCTATATTTTTAAAGGATGTGTATGACAATGAAATCGGACCTACCAGTAATACAAACTTGTGTAGCACCGCATGCTTTTGCAACCAATAACGATACCAAACCGATTGGTCCTATAAATAAAGAATTATGTTTTGAAACGTATCTTATCTAGGGAATATTTTATCACAGTTAGCAATTCCAGGTTTATCCTATAAAAGTATATCCTTTTTAAAGATTTTGTGACTTTTTAAAAATTGTGTGATTTCGATCTGCCTATCAATGAAGCGTTGTTCGCGATTCAAAATGAAGGCCAAAACAAAAGATAACAACAAGAAACATTATTAACCTGCGCCACAGACCAATATATGATCCCCCATTTTGACTTGTGCTCGTTTGCATGCGTTGACAGCGACTGATAGAGGTTCCAACAATGCACCTTCTTCACATGACACGTGGTCAGGTAATCTGCAGAGTACGTAACAAGAAAAATTTCTTATGTTTTTTGTACATTGTAGGAGAATAGTTTTTCTCAAAACTTACGGAAATTTATCAAAAGTTATCAAGCATTTTCATTGTGTTATCATTGTTTTCAATGTTTATTTGTCCTGATGATGATAGGTAAAGAATCAAGCTCAATCAAGAATAAAGGTTTGATTCAGAATGAATAAATTTGAGAGAGAATAATGCTGCTTGAAATGACTTTAATATATAATCCTACCATAATTCATGATCTGAATTTAAGTTACTGGCAAAATGAAAAACCCGATGTTTGAATTTTGAAGTTTACAATATGAATCTTTACTTTGCGTTTTCAAAAAAAAAATCTCCCTTCCTTAATTCCTATTCATTTTACATAATAAGGAAAATAAGCAACGTACTTGTAGCAGAAATCAGCAGCATGAACATAATAACGACAAAGACTCCCATCGATAGGTGGCGTTGCACAAAATTCCATCTTTGGACATAAATTGTATGAACCAGTTTTACAACAATCACACATTCTGCATGGTACTCCAGGTTCAATTGCTACGCGATCTCCTACATTATGAATAAAGACGATTTTCAGATCACAATCGAACAGATAGATTAATTAAGTCAAGAAATTTAGTAGATTTTAAACTAAAAATCTTCATTCGCAGTTCTTTGGTTTTAAACTCTCAACTGTTGACTTTGATGTCATTATGTACGTATGTTGACGAGGCAAATTTTTTTCCGTAGACGGGCGGAGATATCTTTAATGGTCGGAAATATCATAGCGTAATGGTCGGAAATATCATTTGATGGTCGGAAATATCCAAAACTCTGAAAATTTGAAAATTTGATGGTCGGAAATATCTTTTGATGGTCGGAATTATCATTTGATGGTCGGAAATATCCAAAGCTCTAAAAATTTGAAAATTTGATGGTCGGAAATATCCCGCGCTTTTAAAAATGCTTCATCAGCAAAAAAATGTAAACAAAGATTGTAGCAAAGGTGGTGTTGTGTGGCCAACTTGTTGTGTGTGCCAGAGTAGTTTTTTATTTTAAGTTTTTGAGACACTATCTGAGAACTGTTCTGTTTTTTAGTTCTTTATACAGTATTTTACACAAGACGTAGACAGCTTTTTAGGGAGAGAAAGTGGTATTAACCTTTTTATTCAAACACGACTCTTCTTTCTTTCTTGTCTTTTTTATATCCTTTCCTCCTCTAGCCCCCACTGTTCTCAAATCACCCTAAAGCTAGTCCCAACCCTACCTATGGACACCCTCTCATTCTAGACCTTACCCGGGGGGGGGGGCACTCGATCTGAAAATGACCATACGTTCGGCAGAAAATTTGGCTTCCAAAATCAAACACGTACAGTGCATCCAGCTGGCAGTGCATGCAGTGAAAATTTGGCCAACAATTGACCCTTACAGTGGGGGCCAGAGGAGGAAAGGATATAAAAAAGACAAGAAAGAACGTGTTTGAATAAAAAGTTCAATACCACTTTCTCTCCCTAAAAAGCTTGTCTGGCACACACAACAAGTTGGCCACACAACACCACCTTTGCTACCATCTTTGTTTACATTTTTTTGCTGATGAAGCATTTTTAAAAGCGCGGGATATTTCCGACCATTAATTTTCAAATTTTTCCGACCATCAAATGATATTTCCGACCATCAAATGATATTTCCGACCATCAAAAGATATTTCCGACCATCAAATGATATTTCCAACCATCAAATGATATTTCCGACAATTAAATTTTCAAATTTTCAGAATTTTGGATATTTCCGACCATCAAAAGATATTTCCGACCATCAAATGATATTTCCGACCATTACGCTATGATATTTCCGACCATTAAAGATATTTCCGCCCGTCTACGGAAAAAAAATTTGCATCGACAAGTAGGGTAAAAAAAAGTCAACGCTTGTAAGGTGATTACAAAAAGCCGGTACCGTCATTATAGGTCAGGTGGTTTCTATACAGACATGATGACATCATTACAAGCCTTCATTGCTTAATCTTTTCCTTAAAACATTGATATTAATAGAATTTCCTAAAATAGTTCATTATTGAGAATGGAGTATTGATTGATTCCAAGATTAGTCGACCATATTAGAATTACCTTTTTTCAAATGCTCTACTCCCTCTCCAGTTTCGACAACAATACCACTAGCCTCGTGTCCCAACACCATAGGTGCATTAACAACAAAGTCACCAATACGACCATGCTTCCAGTAATGTACATCTGATCCACAAATTCCCACTGAATGCATTGATAATAGTACCTCTGAAATATGTAAGGAAATTAAAAGACTAAACCTTTTACTACCTTGGTACCTTCCACAGTAGACACCCCATGTCTACCCCATGTATTATATTATGCCAAAATAACGCTTTCGATAAGTTTGTTTTAAACAAAACTAAAATATTGACAATCAAGGGATTAATATCAGCGTTTTTATGCGCTTTTTCCGGAAATTTTCGGATGAAAAGCTCAATTATTTCTCAAAAAACTTTTAACTAACCAAAATAATTGTTATCCACATAGAGGTCACCAGGTACTAATGGACTTAAAAGCCCTTTGTCATTGGCTTATTATTGAAGTAAGACTATCTGTAACTAAAAAAATAGGAAGACCCGAATTAATTCATTAATTCATGTTTTGTTTTAAAAGATGAAAATTGTTTTACAAATTTAAGTAAAATGTAATCCCAAAGTTGTTAAATATTAAAACCGATTTCACTTGCATCATGTACTGATGTTGTTATTTTTTAATTGATTTTACTTTATTATTTTACAATTTATATTTATTAAGTTTAAACTTTAGAAATATAGATTTGATATGGAATAGTAAAATAAGGGTAAGATGATTTTGCCTATCTAGTTTACACAGCACTGTTTTCAAAGCCTCGAAATGGCGACTTCAAATGAGTCAAAATATTGTTGGATAGAGATCGCTTTCTTTTTAAAATTTCGATTTTCGGTTAAGACTTATTTTTGTTTATTTTGTTTATTTGGAGGGCTTGGAGACATATTGCTTGGTTTAAGTACTTTTGAATTGAACAAATATCACTTTCAATACTTACGATTCGGTCCAGGTTTGGGAGTTGGTCTTGACTCCTAGATGCACATAATTTGAAAAAAAAGAAAAGTAAATAAGATTATTTTAAAGTAGAATTTTTTTTTAAGATTTTTTTTTATATATTATAAACCAAAAAAATCCATTTTAGCAAGTTGAAATAAAACAACAAATATACATCATGGTAACTGCCTAAAGGAATAAATTGGGTGTGGGTGGGAATTTAATTTGGTGGTTGAAGAATATTATTGGCCAAAAATTGTCACTGTAAAGAAAAAACTGTTTAGAAACCTTGAAAAAGCACAAATTAGGAAAATAAATAAATAAAACACATATAGCGAGAATTTAATTTTGTTGACTACAAAAAAAGAAATTTTGGCAGGAACTTAATTTGGTGGATTTTAGGCCAAATATTTCTATCCCCCAAAATTTATTTTTATCCTTGAGGTTTTTCAAAAACAAGTAAAATGGTGTTATAATTTGCTTTTTAAATAATTAATTTTTTTACTCACAATCCTCATATCATCAATTCCATACAAAACACAAGATAAATTATCAGCAGCCATCTTTTTTTGATCTGAAAAAATATAAGAATTAGAAAGCACCAGAAAACTAGGGGCAACTTTTGCATGGAAATTTACACGTCAAAAGAAGCGTTTTAGGATGTAGACTTACAATACCTGTTAAGTGTTAATAAGATTAATTTTTTGTCCCTTTTGAGAAATCGTGTTTTATGACCTTGTAACTTATGACATCCATAAAAATTAAAATTAAAATTTGACTATCTCAAAAAGTACTAATCAAAAGACATTGAAATTTTGCCCAATGACAGTAGTGGTGATTTCCAATTTTTTTTCTGATAATGTCAAACGTCCCTGTTTAGAAAACCAAATTTTCTTTTTTAGAATATACCTTACAATCTAGTTTTCATATAATTTATAGAAACTAGATTGCTGACGTGTGGAAAGGAATTTAGGCATGACTGATCCTTTTGTTTCGATAATAACATCAAAGCGGGAATTAATTTTCTTCTCGTTTCTTTATTTCCTTTTTCTTTCTTATCAGTTCACGCTTTCCCTCACTACTTCCAAAGCGTGGTTAGCTCAAGCGATTAGATCGTCTGTCTCATATGCATGGGGCTCCGAGTTCGATTCCAATGGATGTCCAATTTTTCAATTCTTCAATTCTTCAATTTTCTTTTTTTAATTCTCCTTCTTTTATAATGAAGGTCCATCAAACAAGTAGCTAGCATATATTACCTCCGCTCTCTGTCTAAGGTTTAGATAAGCTATGATAGCATCACTTAATAAGAACTTTTTTAATTTTTTGTTTCTTTTTTTTGCCAAAAGCGATTATTCAAGGCTGAGATATAGAAGAATGGGTATAGGCGTTTGCGCCTGCATTTGCTGACTGACAGTTTCACTTTCATTTTCACTACTTTTACTTTCACTTTCAGCCAGCGAGTGAGCGAGCGATTCTTTGTAAGAGAATCGTCATATAACTTCTTTCAGAATCATTGAACTTCTCGTTTTATACTTTAAAAGCACAATAATAATTGATTTTCCGGGTCAAAATGTTTGACACTTGATCCAATCGTTTGCTCATCTTTCTTGTGGTCATTATTTGAATTTCAGTATTCAATGCTTATAAAATACGGTTGTTATAAGGGTATTAAACTTCTCACTAGGAGGGAACAGATCATAAATTCGAATTGAACGCGTAATTACTAATAGCAATTAACATTACATAAGGCTGGACTTAAAAAACCGACCCTACCTCGAAACCTGCCGACCCAAAAAATATTATTGCCATTTTTTTTTCCTTCAAAAACTTCAAACAATAAAAAATCAAAACTCGTATTTTGTTTGTCTCAAGCATAAGAATCGTAAATTCCCTGCTAGCACTTCTGTTTTTCATTCAAAATTACCTAAATGTAAACAAACTGTTAACCCTTCCATGGACGGAAATTTCATAAATCGCCAAAATAAAAAAGAGATTTCGACCGACCGTCCCACCTCCAAAATCTAGGGTCGGGTGACGGCAAACCAACAATATTTTAAGCCCAGCCTAACGCGTCGATATCTCTTCACTCTAATGAAAATGTGATACAAAATTAAAGTGATGAGGGAATCACAAAAACAAAATCACGAATTGAAAAAATTGAACACCCATTGGAATCGAACTCAGAGCCCCATGCATATGAGACAGACGATCTAACCGCTTGAGCTTAACCACGCTTTGAAAGTAATGAGAGAAAGGGTGAACTGATAAGAAAAAAAGGAAAGAAAATTAATTCCCACTTTGATGTTATTATCGAAACAAAAGGATCAGTCATGCCGAAATCTAGTTTCTCTAAATATGAAAACTAGATTGTAAGGTATATTAGGTATAAAGAAAAGTTGGTTTTCTAAACAGGGACGTTGTCAGTAGAAATTAGCAAAAGTCTATTGTGGCATAAAAAATGAGGACATATCGTTTTTCAAAAACCTTTTATCGTGAATTGCTTCCTCATATAGTAATAAACATGAAAATTTCATCCTATTTTGATCATTGGTTTTTGAGATATTCCAAATTTTAAGTTTTCTCAGGTGAGTTAAGGCAAGTTTAAACCCAATTTAAAAAATTTAATTCCCAATTTTCCCACCGCTTCCCATTGTTACTTAACTCTCAATTATAGCTCAAAAGAAGGGTATTAGCAAGATGGTTACGGAAAGTGCGGGGTCAAAAATTTAAATTAAGCCAATTTCAAGATATCGACCCAAAACTGATTTTGACGTTATGAATTTTGTCAAAAAAAGATGTCATAGGCAAGATTCAAAGACGTCATTATTGAAAAATGGCAATAACTTCAAATCTATAAAGCAATCAACCCCAAATTTCTGAAATATTTCATGAAAAAAATGACCAAAGTAAAATAGTGTTTTGTTTCCGGAATGCGGGTGAGGCAAAAACTTTCTCGTGCAGCAGGCCGCAAAATAATTTTGCTTGGGTAAGTTATGGCATGTCTTAAAACTACCATAATTTTTAGATCCCATTAGCCAACAGAAAATGACCAAACAAATGACTGAACATGAAGGGTACTATGATGAAGTTTCTAACCTGATGTGTATAACCTAATACAGCCTAGACTAATGTTAAATTTCCTTTCCGCGCAAATTCGTCACATTTTGTCTCGATAACCTCATAACTACGGAACTTATCCTTAGAGGCAATCGAGCAAGAACAATAGAAAAAATCTTTATTTGGCTCTGTTGAAAAATTGCAAAATAGAAACTTGCTTAAATTCACAATACTGATTCTTTACCCCAAAACGAAACTTTTCTATTTTGTAAATCTTTCTTACACTTCCCCATACGTAAAATATAGAGTACTTTCGTTTTCCCCCCAAACTTACGAGGGAAAAAAGTTAAGACCGCGTGTTGTCCTCGCGGACTTCCCCAGCGTAATTTATTTGTGTGATGTCATAATGTTATTGTTCTCTTTCTCAGATTATTACTGACGGCATTTCAATCGCTTACGGGATTGGACAATGGTTGACAATAGATCGTGACGTAAACAATCCAATGACGCACGACGAATGAAAGTTCATTTTGGGTGGCTTGATAACACTCGTAATTTCTTTATTTCTCTAGTGTATTTCGTTTTGGAAGAAGAACTATATGGTAGAAAATAGGGTTCTATACTAGTATTTTTAACTTTGATATTTTAAATGCCTATTTTAAAGAAAATTTCGTAAGTGGGCGGAAAATAAAAACGCCTTTGTTTTGAACGCCCGACTGCCAAAATCTCGGGATTCTGGGACTTCTTTTGAGACGGGGGTTAGACATGAAAACGAAGAACTAAGTAGAATCGACTTTTTCGAACTTAAAATACAATGTAAAATATTTTTGTAATCAAAAATTATATTCAACAATTATATTGAAAAGTAATAATTCGTTATAAGGAATGATAACTTGTGCGGAAAAGAAAGTCTTCATTTATTGATCCCCGGATTTTTCATCGCATAATTTCTACGGGAAATCGAAAGTAATTTCATTTGGCTTGTGATGTTTGAGAGCTTGGATGTTGGGAAGCTGCAAGGATAAAGGTAAACAAATTATAGTCTTTTTTCTGAAAGAAAATTTAACATTAGTCTAGGCTGTAATAGACCTTATCGGAGTTTTTGATTTTTCTAAAAAAGCGATGCATTGTGGGATTGTTTTGACTGTATTACAATAGAATTCCATTGAGGAATTCCTAAGAGATTTCTATTGTAATACACTCGAAACAATCCCACAATGTATCGCTTTTTTAGAAAAATCAAAAACTCTGATAAGGTCTATTTTCGCGAAAAATAGGGTTTTTTCGTTTTTTACCAATTTTTGCTGACCTCATCAAAATTTCAGTTACCCACCACAATGTCACGGTACCGTCAACTGCTCCAACTTGGGACGAGTGGTCGCAACATGGGACTGATTTGATTGGTCGGTCCAATTATTTGATGGCTATGCAAGTTTCCCTCCACTGGCATAGCCATCAAATGGCTGACCAATCAAAGCAGCAAAATTTCAAAACAATGATCTATGCAGCTCCGCTCGCAGGCATTTCGCTAAATGCACAGAGCGCGACGGCCCATTTTCCCTTTCCTATCTTTCACCTTACCTGTTTATTCTACTTTCTGAGACTTACTTTTTCATTTCTGACTGAGTTTTCATACCTGTCAATCATTTGTCCATCAATTTCGACCAGTCTAATTTTCGCACCAAGTGGGATTCGAACCACCACCAAAGAAAGACCTTCAGATTCGGAAGCCAGCGTTCTATCCGTTGAGCCATCGCCGCACAGCAAAACCCCGCAATTCATAACACATTATACCGAACTGGCAAAAGACGGGGGTAATGTTATTATAATATGGGTAAAAGTACCCCTTTTTTAAACCTGACTGAGATTCGAGCCGTTACTTGCAACCCTGCGGGGCCCAAGGCGCCGAGTATGCACCCGGAACAGTGACAAGCCGTTACTAGCAACCCTGACCCTACCTCCCAATACCCCCTGAATCACGGAATGACAGATAGGAAAAATTATCGGGGAAAAAAATTGTTCTGCGCGCTCTGTGCATTTAGCGAAATCTCTCGCAGCTCTACTCTACCATTTTTTTTTGTTTTGATTTAACTTTGCATTTTAATGACCAGCCAGGTCATTCAGTTGAGGGCTATGCATGTTAGTCTCCACTGATGCAAGTTACCCAATCTCGATCTCACGGTGTTATTACTTATTATTATAATCAATTTGAATGAAAATTGGAAAGATGCAAACTAAAAGGCAGTTTAAAATAAAAGAAATTTAGAGCTTGGTTAACCAGTATAAGAATGAGAAGCAAATACCTTTTGCCTTTTTAGTACTCTTACTTACCTTTTTTTATTATTGGGGTGGAGATGGAGGTGTGAGCTTTGATTTGAAAATTGAAATGCAAATAAATGCTGTTCCTGTCGGTGAAAGGAGCGAGCGGCAGAGGTCAGTACGATAGCAATCGAAAGCGAAAGTATTTAAAATTCCAAGAATTCCCCACACTGTAACAGGGCGTTAACCTGACGTCAATGGCGCTGAAAAATCGTGAAAAATGGCACTTTTAGACAAACAAAAAAATGAAACTTTGACTGATAAATTCATATTCATTTGTCCTTTCCTACTATAATTTTAGTTTTTCCCTATCGATTACACCTTTGAGGGCCCCTTATTTGAGTACCTTTGAAAAATACAGGAAACAAAGGTGGGCGCCAGAAAGTCTAGTCCGCCCATATTCAATGTTCTATATCATTCGGCTGCCGTAATATTAATACCAGGGGAAATCGAAAGTGCAGAGTTCAAAGTTCAAGAAGGGAGGTGTATCATTTTTTTTGTGGTTTTATTAGTTTGCTGCTGAGTTTTTCTGAAAATGACTGCAGATTTAAGGAACAAGGTGGTTCTAATCACAGGTACGTTCTTTAAATGTATTTTTTGCTAAGGTAGAATTTTATTTCAACAATCAAATCAGAATCTTCAAGGAGGAAATAGCCTAGGCGTCCCGGGAAAATTTTAACAGGTTTGCTCCCTGGAAATACATAGCTGTTCCCTGGAAAAAATTTGAAAGTTCTGTAGCAAATTCTCCAGCTGGAAATTCACATGTGTTCTCCAGGCTAATTTTACGGAATTGGTAGAATTTTGGAGCTGTTCCTTTTTTAACCACAACGCACGCACTAGCTGGAAACCTGGAGCCATTCCTGGGGGACGATTTCTTTGAAGGCGTTCCCATGAAATAGACCTTTTTTCAAAGAGGCCACCCTGTTGAATAATTATGTAGTCCATCAGAAAAACAATGATTATCTATCTATCTATCTATCTATTTAATTAAGTAGCATTAGGCGTGAGCCCATATTCGCCACATATAAAATTTAAAGTTTAAAATAAATATTATTGTTATAATGTACAAGTTTTATTAAAATTAAGGGAAAGAATATAAATACTAGAGCAAGAGTTAAACAAAGTTAACTAAGGCTAAGACTAAGGCTATAGTACTTAATAAGAAAAGTGATATGAAAAATGAATTAATGTGCTAAGTAAAAATTTTTATTGATATACAAAATAAAATAAAATAAAATAAAACTCCTTCCTAGTATTGAGTAAACCTCAGAAATAATGCAAGAGATTAGTAGATGCTGAGCAGGAATGAATGAATTAATGGCACAAAGATTGTTCTAGGGTAAGGTGCGAAAGACTTGAAAGTGGAAGTAAAGAAAATCTATATTGCTCTGACATTTTTCGCATTTTTCTTTCCAGCTGGAAATAGACCTTTTTTCAAAGAGGACGTCCTGTTGAATAATTATGTAGTCCAGCCATAAAAACAATGATAGAGCCATAATAATTATGAAAAAAAAATAAATATGCATGGTTTTATCATTGTTTTTCTGCTGGACTACATAATTATTCAACAGGGTGGCCTCTTTGAAAAAAGGTCTATAGAGAGCCGTTCCCATAAAATATCTATATTGCTTTGACATTTTTCCTTTTTCATCTCCAGCTGGAAATAGAGAGCCGTTCCTATAAATTTATAAATCTGCTCCTGGCAAATGTGAACGGCTATTTTAAGAAAAGGGCGAAACTTTTTTTTGAGAGCTGTGCAATTTGTTCCATTTTCCTCCAGGCACATTTTTCTTTTCCAGCTGGAGATTTGAAGCCGTTCCGGACAACCTGATTATGTTCATTTTCTCCTGGCTGGCAAAAGGGAACAGCTTTTTCGTGTTTTTGCCTCGGTGGCTGCTTCTGTAATAATCCTGCCTTCCAGCAGCTTCCAGGCGAACGTGAGCGCCAGAGTACGACTGCTGATGTACTGGACTTACGTACGGGACTAATCGTTGCATCAGCAGGGTCATGGCAGAGTCTAGCATAGATAGCTAACTAATTACTCCACACTTCAGTCCATTCAGTGCCAGTAGATGCAAGTAAAACCAGAAGAAATTTACATTTTACCCAGCATAGTTTTGTTCCAATTGGCACGCTAACATTCTCGTTAATTAAACGCCCCCAGCCAGTTAGTCGAAATACGTATCAAAAGATTAATGCTGCGAAAACGCTATATTGTTTACCTGACTCTCAAGCAAAAAAATACGCCGCAAAACTTTTGAAGGGATTCATGAAAAAATAACCCGGCGCTTTTTAATGAAATTAACATTGCCAAAAACTATGAGAAATTGCCTAAAATTTGAGCCAAGCCAACCTTGAGAACTAATTTGAAGGTCAACTTCCCAAGAAAAAGGTCTACGGGGGAGACGGAACCCACCTACATCCGCGCACTTCTGGATCTTGGATAGGCTGTTTCCCAGAAATTTTGCCGTACCTCAAATACTGACCCATGCCATTCACATGTGCGGAATTTTGTTTTTACTTTAGCGTTACTTTATCTTTCTCCTTCTTCATCTTCAATGAAGCAGTCAAAGTTTTACTAAAGTTAAGGACATAAGATTTTCTTATAATTATTGATTTTACTGGAATACTGTTCTGTTTGTTGCACGCTTCTGTGGAGTGCACGACGTTGGTCTTCAGCTTTGAGAAGTGGTAATGTTTTCAGTTGCTTGTGACCAAAAATTCTAAGAAACTAGAATTTACGAGTGTCATTTAGTTTTTGCTGGCTGATAGAATTGCAGGATTGTGGATGATTTCCTTAACTGAAGGATGTAAAAAAGGGTCAAAACCAGTTGGAGTGCTAAAAGAGGCTCCTCAAGGTTTTCGTGATGACGTGATAGGAACTTTTTTGTAGCGAGATTACGGGAAATTTTTTTTCGTGATTGCGTGATGTCAAAATTCAAAACGTGATCGTGATTTGAAAAATCTTTGTGCCGTGATACATGATTTGGACTTTTCAAAACAAAGGGATGTCTGATTAGCCATTTTTTACTGATTTTCATGATCATTATTAGAAACAAAAATTTGCGTGATATCGTGATCAGAGTTACGGCTGGGGGGCCTCCTAAAAGAATACAATAATAATCGTTATGTCTAAGTTTCCTTTTATATTATACTTCTCTACAGCTATTTATTTCAAATAAAGAATTCTCCTAGAATTTATTTGACGTTTATTTGAGGGGGGGGGGCAGCGTTCTTTAAAAAATGTTTCCTCATTTAAGCATGGGTGTGAGGGGGAGTTTAAAAAAGGGGATGTTTAAAAGAAGGGATGTTTAAAAGAAGGGGACGTTTAAAAGAAGGGGCGTTTATTTGAAATAATATGGTATGCGTATTGAGATAATGGTATTTAATATTGGCCAATATGCATAAATTATCCAAAATAGTGCAACACAATCATTTAGTTAGTGTTTTGATTCGTGTTTGTTTAATTTAAAAATTGGCTTATGATTAAAAGTTATGCATGCGTGTTTAAGGCTGACTTACAGCTTTTACGCAAATTTTGCTAGTAGCAAGTTAAGTATCTTTGAGGCTAGATAAGACTTGGAGGGGGCTGACACACCTGTTTTATGCTTTTTAAGAATAAAAAATCACCAAGGAATCATACAAATATAGTAAAATTAGTTAACACAGGACTAGAAACCTTCATAATTCAAAAGCTTGTTTTCTGTTTCCATTCTGTTATCATCATTTCCAAGTCATTGTTATAATTGGTATCTTATTATCATAATCTGTCAACCTAGAGGTACTTTTAGGGCATAGTGTATTTTAATAAAGAAACATTTACTTTTTCGTTGTCTACAATTTCTCAATTTTTCTTCCACTACTTTGCTTTATCGAATCGGAAATTTTTGGTGTAGCCATGATGTTCGAAGTGTACTTGATAGTAATTGGATTTTTTTATTAAATCATATGGTAATTGGTAATGAACAATCTTGTGCGTTTTAATGCATACTTTCTGAAAACGATTCTATACTTTTAAGCTTTTTACATCCAGGTCCAAGCGTCAAAGCCTATTCACCTGTCCTCTGTCGATAGGTCATATTTCGGGACTGTCGCTTGAGGGAGTCGACCTAGAATCTGAGGACCTAAACTTTCAGCCAAAAGCTAGAAAATTTCAAAAAGAAATGACCTGAAGGGGGTATAAGACTTGAGGAACTTGGTAGAATGATTAAGCAAATTAAGTTTCCAAATCATCATCCAATCAATCTTTTGATTTGATTTCTTTCTGCTCATAAATTTTCGTCAACAAAATTTAATTTTAATATCTGTTTTCTCATACTTTTATGTTCCATGTGAGGAAACTTTTTAAAGACTTTGTGTATCTTCGGTATTAAAAATTCGAACCGGAGGCTTAATTCGAGAGAATATTGAAAACTTGTTTTGAAGATGCTATCCGTGAGAAATTGATTGATAGAATCTCCTTCGAGACGACTCTTACATTGCTAAAACCAGGAGTAAATTTCTCAGAAAAATTAAAATCAGGCTGGTCAAATAGTCCCGCTGCTGAGCTCGATAAAAGTGGCTAGAAAACAATTTCTCAAAAAGGTGTTTAATTTTGCATAAATTATTGCAGATTGTGGGGAAATTCCCTGTTTTTCATCAGTTTTTGACCACAAATAGGCCCATAACTTTTGATCTAGAGAAGTTGGGACTTTGGTGTAATACACTTTTTTGCTCAGTTTGAAGAGCTCTATCATGTGATATAGGTCTTTTTTTAATTTGAAGACCCCCCAAAAATCATGAATTTCCAGGCCTTGCAATTTTGCCTGGAAACGCAAAAAATCGCCAATTACTCGTTACTTGCACGATAATATCGTGGAAACTTTTTGATTTTGGAATCTACATATACTAATTTGTGAGTTTCCACCAAAAAAAGTTAGTTCTAAGATGTGTGTCACGAAAATTGTTTTCTAGCCACTTTTTTCGATCTCAGCAGCGGGACTAAAAAGTTGCTTCTGACATTAGGCCCAATAGCTTCATTCATAGTAGACGATGTTACGACTGTTAAACGCAATGAAATATGTTTGTACAAAGCCGATAGTGTTATTAGCTAGTAAAACGTTTGTGATAGGCTTTCGAAGGTCGTCAAAAGCATTAATCATGAGGAATTTACATTATGTAAAAACTTTTTTTGGGACACACTGTATATATCAAGTGTATGAAATTCATTCATGAATCGCCATCTCATGAAAAATTTATTCTTGCTGAAGTAACGAGAAATGGCTGGTTTGTTGGTTTGTTGGGAGGGGTAGATTTATAAAGAGAAGTGAAGAGTTCTCTATACACTTTTCTTCATAGTGATTTATAAATTTTATTTCTTTATTTGATTTGTAGGTTGCAATGTCGGTATTGGAAAAGTGACGGCGCTAAAATTTGCTCAACAAGGCGCTAAGATCATCATGGGTTGTCGGAACATGGAAACAGGAAAACAAGCACAAGAAGAAATCAAAAAACAATCGGAAAACGAAAATGTTGTCTTGAAGAAACTAGATCTTGGGTCTTTGCAATCAGTTCGTGAATTCAGTGAAGAAGTTTTAAAAGAAGAGGAAAAAATTGATCTTCTTATCAATAATGCTGGCATCATGGGAACAAAATTCGGGCTCACTGTTGACGGTTATGAACAACAATTTGCTGTCAACCATCTTGGTCATTTCCTATTGACCAACTTACTGTTAGAATTACTCAAAAAAGCTGAGTCAGCACGTGTTATTGTTCTCGCATCTACATACGGCAAATTGGGATTACCAAATTTTGATGATGTGAATTATGAAAAGACTTCATATAGGCCCTATAAATCGTACGACCGTAGTAAATTAGCCAATGTTTTATTTGCAAATGAGCTTGCAAGACGTCTGGAAGGAACCAACGTGACAACGTACTCCGTACATCCTGGTGTTGTCAAGACTGAACTTTATCGTGATCAAAAATCAATCACTAAATTCTTTATGGCTCCTTTTAGAGTTTTTATGAAAACTCCTGAACAAGGAGCAGCAACGACATTGTATTGTGCTCTTGAAGAAGGTATCGAACAACATTCTGGGTTATATTTCGCTGACTCTAAACTTGCATCTTTTCCGGGCAAAGGATTTGACGAAGAATCAGCGAAAAATCTTTGGGAATTGAGTGAGGAACTAGTGAAGTTAAAAGAACCTGCTCTAGATGAAACTGTGGACGCTCAAGATGCTGACGTTGCACTGCACACTGGAGAATGATGAAGAATTATACAGTTCAATGTGATGTAACTTGGACTATGAACTCGAGTTAATTTTGGGTACAAGAGAGATTAAAATAGATGAATAAATCGATTAAATTTATACAATCAATCATATTATATAAATCAGATTGAACTTTTGTTTTTTCGGAGAACTTTCCAATAAGTCACTGTAACTTAGACATTCTTTTCTACACCCCTGTGTCCCAGTTAGTTTCCCTATCCGTTGGTCAAATTTCACCATATTGTTTGGTAAACTCTACTGAACTCATCCTCTTTACAATTTTTAGAGTCCTACAGTACCTCTAACTTCTATTTTAAAGGATAAAGGAAATCTCTACCCATTT
The DNA here is from genome assembly GCF_902728285.1 of Clytia hemisphaerica. Taxonomy (NCBI): domain Eukaryota; kingdom Metazoa; phylum Cnidaria; class Hydrozoa; order Leptothecata; family Clytiidae; genus Clytia; species Clytia hemisphaerica. The sequence goes on along the minus strand of NW_027103968.1, from coordinate 1,096,234 downwards.
AAAACAAGAGACACAATTTATTTATCAATTTCTTTTATGTACTTACTAGAATTAATATATGTAAATTTTTATAAATTTCATGGGATTTTATAATTTTAAATTTGCAATGAATTGAGTTTTTTCAAGATCCTTTGGTTTCTTTCAATTTTAAGAATGTCGAGCCTTGAACTATTTCAGATTAGTGTGGAAAGATATTGAGACTTCGTATGACTGATGCGACTCTTCTTAGACAGCCGGATGTATCCCTTTTTCACTGGAAAAAAATCGGTAAAAAAATTCATCACGACAAGAATGCCTTGAAATTCGGACCCATTGATTGGAAAACTGTAAGAATTTATCAATTTTATTTTTTGTATGTACTAGGCTTATTGAATTAGATACAATCGCATGTAAATTTTATGAGTTTTATTTTGTATTATAACTTTAAATTGCAATGATTGAATTGTTTTCGAGGTCCTTAAATTCCTTTTAACTTTAAGAATGAGACATCACGTGACTGATGTAACTCTTCTTAGACAGCTTTGTAATAAACATGTTTTCAGTTTTCATTTTTTCAAAAATTCTTGAGCATAATTGAGCATAATTTTGAAAGAATTTTTTTAGCTATGCTAGAAATGTAGTTTTGGATTACAAATTTATTGGAATCTATTTTATAGGTTCTAGAAACGAAGGGAAAAATTATGAGGTGAAAATAATTAATTTTCAATAATTATAGTTTCTTTTTTTTTGTTTCAAATTTCTTTTTGTATGATACAGTATTCAAGACTTGATCTCTTACTAAAAATTGGTTGAAAGGGTTGTACGAAAAGGCTCTACGAAATTTCAATAGGCTTTTATAAGAATTGGTAAATTTTGATTTAGGGTTGACTGTTTAATTCGTTTTTTCATGATTCCTAGGATTGGTGCTTGATATTGTTCTAGATTTGCTGACTCAACCCCATTATTGACTTAAAGAGGCTTAAAATCAGTATTTGGTTGCTCTTGTTTTATTTTAAGCTTTCGAACAAGATTGAGGCTAATGTTCTTATAAATTTCTTTATCATACTAACTATTAAGCTCGTAATAAATATATATCATATGATGCTTTCAAACAGGATATGGTTGGTGGGTTTTGTTCTTTCGTCGTTTGTTTTCTATCTGGAATGTCAACCAATATCCGCAGAGCTACAGAATGGTAAGTGAAACAGCCAATTATGAGAGGGATTTTGAATCTTTTGAAAGAATATGAAATTGAATAATACAAAATAAGTAGGAGGAAAATAAAAGGAGTCCCCCACCCAAGCGGCATCCCTCATTATGCCAATTTTTTGGTCTTATCAAGAAAATTTTGCTTTCGCAAGAATTAACTTTCGCTTTTCAAATTACTTTGCGAGAAAAGAACTTTTACATTGATTTTCGTTGAAGTGTCCAAAAAGTACTCCAGTTAGGTTGTATAAGAGGCGATTTCACAAAAAGGGTAGATTTAAAGAATTTTTTCGCGGCAATTAACTTTTGCGAATTTGCCCGAATTGCCCGAAAAATTTCTTCCCCTAATTAAATAATAAGCGGAGAAAGAACAAAGGTCGTTCCTGTTTGAATTTAGTGATCTTCCATCCCCCCTGACCCTGTTAGATATTTCAACCTGAAAAGAGGGATCTTGAGCATTTTTCCGGAGTATATCCCCTCCCCTTGGAGAGGTGCAGTAGTGTAGTGGTCATCGTTCTTGACTTCCACGCTGGAGGTCACTCTGATACAAGAGTATGGGGAAATATGCTGGACATTGAATGTGGTGTAGTCATGGTACTCATATGTTCAGTACCTGCGAAAACGCAAGGTTCTCCCGTACTGTTCAAGTATCATCATCGATACAGCATGGCTCTGATGTGTCGCGGGCACAGAGTAGAATGTCTGATACGCGCTGTGATTTCGCTATCTAGGAGTAGGAAACTATCCCGGGATAGGGCCCGGTCCGATGATATCGGAGGGTCAGCTTCTCTTCTCTCAGCTTCTCCCTCTTCTCTATCCCCCCTTTATGAAAGGCTAAAAACTTAACCATGTCTGACTGTAAAGAAATAAATAGATCATACAAATAAAAATATTATCTATCGACAGGAGACACGATAAACAATAACAATGTGGAGGAGAATAACGAAAGGACGTTCGAGCATCAAGACGAATTAGGATCTGGTGGAGTTGACAGTTCTGGCGATCCTTTTGTTGATGGAGAATCGTTAGTGATTGTTGATGAAAAGAAGGCGTTATCAGCTGGTGGCGATGGAAATGTTGCTGGTGGAGAAGATGAAGAAGAAAAAGAAGTTGATTTCAATACTGGTCAAAAGGTATTATATCGTCGCTTCATTCTTATCGGCATTCCTTTTTGTATAAGAGCAAGATTTAGTTTCAGAAATCATGTTCCAAGTAACCCAACACGCTTTTCTCAGTGTCCAAGTGGAATTTGAAATATCTCCCCTCCCCGGTGACTATGATCTAGATGAGATTACAACAGGGGAGAGAGGGTTAGGCTGATTCTCAAACTAGGGTTTAAATATCACACTTTTTTTAGGCCGTTTACCTGGATATACTTGTGCTGATTTAGAATTTTTTTCCATCGAAGCTTAGAGACTTACCAATCTTTCATTTAAAGCTGTCATTTAACTTTTCCATCATTTTACTACCAAATAGGAACCTACTGATGACAATACCAAAACATACCAACCTGAACAAGAAGAACTACAGCCACAACAACCAACCAGCCCACAGCAACCACCAATTGAGTCTATTCATCAGCAACCACTTAAACCGCAAGTTTTTGAATCACAACAAAACAATGAGAAGGAATTCCAAATGAAATTAAGTAAAATTAAGAAGATTCCTTCCAGTAAATTCGTCGGTTCTAAAATTTCTCATAATCAAAATTTTGTGTTAAATAAAATACAAAATCCAGCCTCGTTATCAATCAAGTTCATAATAAAGCCATTGGAGAGCTCTTCTGAAACACCATCCAGAATAGAATCTCTCGTGGACCAACCAACGTTGACTGAAGCAGACGATGGCTCGGGAAAAAGGGATGACATATCAACTGTTATAGTTAAAGAAGAGGAGGTGTCAGGAAGCGGAAGTGGTAGCGAGGGGACAATGGCTTCAGGCAGTGGCGAACAAGAACTTGTACAAACAGATGATACGGCTGACTCACAGAAAGTGTTGACTTTCACTCTGAAAGCTGTATCGCATCCGTTGAGATTGAAAAATGAAACTTTGCCTTCCAAGGCTAAAGATTTGGTAAGAAACTCTTCTTCTGATACATGATGAAATTTTCAGCATTTTATTCTTGAAACTCTTGATATCTTATCATTCAATAGTCTCTTTTTCACACCCCTTTCTCACAGATCCAGGTGGGAACCCTTCCAGCTGGAAAAAATTGGCCAAAATATCGTCCCCAGTGGAAAACAATACTCAAATTTTAGTCCTTACTGACAATCACCAAATAAAAAAATGCTCACTTTAAAATATTATAACCAAATGAATCTTCTGACTCGATAACAATAGATTTCAAATCCCCAGTCTTGAGAATATCACTTCCATTGAGTTTTAGCCCATTATTGGCTAAAAACATCCTACCGGGTCAGTGAGACGAGAATGTTTTCTTTCGAAGTGTTAACAAAAGAAGATCAACTACAGCTAATGCTAACGCATCTGATCGCTTAGTAAAATCCTACCAAACTTTTTTCCATTAGATTGCTCCAACGAATTCAAATAAACCGCAAGCCTTTCTAAAACTATACCACAATGAGTTTTCCAAGAAGGAATTCGTTCCTGCAAGAGAAATGAATCTACCAGGAAAGCAAGAGACCATCCAATCGCCAAAACAACTACAAAATCTCTTCTACACAAGTTTGAATGCTGATTTTCATGCTAAACCTGAATTTGGTTCAAATTACGACCCCTGGTCAAATGCTGATATCCAGAGTCTTCAGGAAATGGCGAGCACAGCTTTAGAAGAGAATAAGGAGACAACGAAACAGGACTTGGCAAGCCGTAGTAAATTTGGCCAACCATCTGCGATAACCAATAATGACCAGATGAACGCATTGATGTATCGCGATCAGCAGTCTTACTTGGGGAAGGTTGGAAAAGCGACAGAGTTAGAAGAACAAGCTGAAATCACCAATTTTAAGTAAGTTCATTTTCTTCTTCTGTTGCTGTCTTATTGAATCCACGACCTTGCCAAAGTTACACAGTAGATTCTCTCTAGCCCAAACCTCTCTAAGTCCAACGTCTCTTTAACATGTACAAATCTGATGATCCATGAAGATTTCCTGATAAACTTTTATAAAACTTATTTGATCAATGTTTAGAACACAAACTGCAGAGCCTCCTGTCGGTGATGTGGTTGGTAAGTTTGGAAAGCCAACAATGGGAGAAATGGAATCTGAACTGTCAAGCATGCCACCATCTTCCATGTTTGGAAATGCTGGTGAAACGTTACCGAAGAATCAGAAGATATTCCACAAAGATAATGGAAAAGGATCACAAGATTTCGAGTCAATGGTAGAAGGGTTTGCAAGTGAAGAATTACACCAACTGGAACATCAGAAGGTAGCTTCAAAGAATAACGTATTTATTGGTGACTTGCCAGCAATGAACGAACAACAAACTAAACTGTCACAAAGTGATTCTGCATCATTAATGGAGGTTCCTGAACATTTACCGACAGATCAGGAGACTGTTGGCGCCCGATTAAAGGCGGAAAACGAAGACGTTAAACAAATGGCTAATGCTGAGATAAAGTATAAAGAAATGGAGGCTAAGGCTATTCAAAACGAAATGGCCAACCGTAAACAATATGTTGGAAGTCCTGCTCCTGAACCATCAACCAATGTCAATGCAAATCTAAGGTCACCAATATCTAGACATGGTTCCAAGAAGCTATTGAAAGCTGTTGCAAAGAAAGGAAAGGTTCGATCAACCTCCAAGAAACATAAACATTAGACAATTATTTTGACGGTTTACCGCTAAGAATTCAAAAATTCACTCATCATTGATGCCCTTGATCTCTTGAATTTGTAGTTTATTCGATACCGAAGAAAGCTTAACGTTTCCGATAAATTATCCCTATTTTGTAATATTCAAAATTCCAAAGATATTTTTCATCCCCATTGAAGTTAGAGACTTCCATTTAGTCCACACTTAGCGGAAAGACTTTTCTCAGGTCAATGAGACAGGGATGTAATGAATTGTATTTTGATATACTGATCTGTTGATTGCCATAGGTAGTAGAGTAGGAGAAAAGTCCTGATTCTCCGCTTTTTTAAACATTTGATCAACAGACGAGCCACACCAAATTAGTATATGTCATCACCACAAGAAAAAAATCATGACGACTTTTTTTATCGAGTCTCGTCGTAATCGAATCGTTTTTGATAGAAGGACAAGGAAAAACAATCGAAATTGTATAAAAATTTGATGATGAAGAAAGAAATAGTCACACATGATTAATCAAAATTACAATTTTTCTTCAGATACGATGATATTGTTTATATGAGTAGGAGGAGTAATGAGACTTCCTGTACATTTTCTCCCATCTTAATTATCACCATCAACGCGTGAATCGAACGAATGAATCAAAAAAAATATTACAAAATTTTTGATCCGTGACTCAGAAGAATTTATTCGTTATTTTGCTGTTATCAAAAAATTACCAACGTGAAAAAAAGAGCTTTAAAAAGTTTTCTTCGAGATTCAGTTACAAATGTCAGAAGGTTACAATTCCTAGAAAAATCCGGGAAAATAAAGCGAAGAACTTTGTTCCATGGGGGGTGTACTAGGGTTGGAGGATGAGGGGTATGTGCGGATAGAACCTCCAAAAACCGAGAATTTTCCAACCCTTCGAGAGACTAATTCAAATTTTTCTGATTTTTGCGACCTTTAGAGAGACTTTAAAAGGTGAAAAAAGCGACCCTTACCGTCTGCACATTTCCAGCACCCACTTTTGCCTAAGAACCCCCCCCGGTACATTGTCTATTCTCGAACTTCAGCCTCAGACGTAAACCGTGAAGTAGAACTGGTCCGTGGAAGATGAAAGTAACTATTTTAACCGAAAGTGATTCTTCAAGTTTTATCTGGATTAAAACACTAAGAAGAGATTCATACATGAGACACATAAAAACAAGACATAAAATGATAATTCAATTGTAAAATCAGGGCGTATAGTAATGAGTTTGCTTAAAGGATTTCTCATCTTAATTACCTGAGAGGAAATGTTAAGGAAGTCATTGACCAGCCCTCGTTTCTAACAAATATATAAATAAACAAAATCGATAAAATGATTTATTTGGTTATAATTAAATTTTAGGTAATATGACGTATTTGGAGTTTATTGTTCATTGTTTATAGGAATTGTAAAATTACGTAATACAATCCTCTAATTAATGAAATCAATGTCTATTGCGCGGTAATTATTCAATCAGTCAATTACAGTATTATCATTTGCTGGTTACCAGGAGGCCTAGGAACGAAGTTATCTAATAAACATTGGCTGGTTGATAGGATTTTTAGTGATTCGAACCTTTAACAGCTTATTTCGACAACTATCTCGAAAATCAGATCACCAGTCAGATGAAGTTTGTCATCGTTCAGTCGGCCATGAATGCCATGAATTACTGTGTCGTGGTGAAACGTAATAGGAACGGTTTTAGGATGGTAAAACGAACAAAAAAATGCCCGCGCGGCAATTGGCGACTACGATCGAAAAAGTGTATGCCAGTAGAATACCAAAGGATCCATACCAAGTCATTAACCAATATCACTCAGTATCTTCCTTTTATTCACAACTCACCCCTGGGTATAGAATTTCCTCCGGATATTTCTTGTTTTCCTCAGGTTCTGTCATTTTCTGTAAATAAAAAAAATTTGGGGTTTCCTTAGAAAATTAGCGATTCGTTCATCAAAGGTTTATAGGGTATTAGACGATTTTATTCAATTTTTCAGAAACTTGTCAAACATTCTCGATTTATGTATTCAAAATGACCAATGATTTTCCGGGTGCCTTAAATTGTGTTAAAAGTGAACAGAAGATATGTCATAGAACGGAAAATGCATGACATATTTCAATGAAACTAAGAGAGAGAAAAGCAGTTGACGCTTAAGATTTGAGGTAGATTGGAATCTGTTACTCTTACTACTCTTACTGGAAGGCTGGTAGAGCAAATATTTTACTGAAAAGACCCTCCCCATAAAAAGGGAGTAACTTTTGACGTATAGAAAACAAAGTCAAAAATTTCTCAATTGACTATAGTATAAAAGAAAAATACGAAAGAAACGGAGCGATTGAAATCTCATAAAAGATTTTATCTTCCATTTTCGTAAATGCTGAATGTGGCTAGCCACAACTGCCAACCACAAGATGAAGATAACAAAAAAAACAAAAAGAACTCAAAAAACGCAAAACACGGCATAGAAATTCTTGTGAAAAATATCATAATAAAATGGTTAAAATTTTTGCTACAATGGTAAAAAAAATCAAAATACATCCTTTTTAACAGAGAACGATTCATTGATTTTTGACTCTGATAACAATGCGACGAAATATAACATTATATGGATGTCTTTCGGACGTCCGAAATACGTTTTAATTGTAAGGACAGTGGCCTAACAAACCAAAAACATACAACCGTTACATGTAAGGAGGTTTTGAACGTGGTTTTTATACCACCCTTTTTTCTGGAAAAACAAACTTATATCTAAGAAAAGTTCTTATTTTGAAAAAGTTAGAAAAGTTCGAAGTAGAAAAATTATTGAATTATTTCGCAAAAAGCAAAAAAATTCACACAAAGTTAAAAATTGTGGGTAATATGGATTCTGTATAGAAATTTTTGGGTAAACTACTCCATCGAAAGAGCCTGTGTGGTAACATTCAAATTTTTATATTGAAAGAATGAGAGGAAGGATGCAAAAAGGTGCAAAAATCATTGCTGAAATAGGAGAACGCGCCTTGTAAAATGTCACATCAAGGGAAATAAGCTACATAGAAGTAAAAAAAGTATACAATAGTTTGCAGTATAATATCATATTCGAGCTTTCTATAGGGCGACTGAAGTGCTGAAATACATGTAGTATCTGTTTTATATCTTTGTCTATAGTGACATGAAGTCGTAAACAGATTAAATACAAGATTCAGAATCACCCAAAGCAATAATGATTTTAGAAATCCTCTCCCGTCAAACAAAAAGAGAGCTATCTTTTTTTTGGGGGGGGGGTTACGGTCTAGCGAGGAATTCAGCTACAAAATGAGAGCTTCAAAAACTTTCCATTTTCCTTCGTGAAATCATTTCAAAAAAATCAGATCGTGTGAAATTCTCACATAAAGGTCACCTTGTCACAAGATCAGATACCACTTCTCTTTTTGACACTCCTCGAAGGAAAACATCACACAAAACAATCACAGCCAAATCTGCAAATTTACGACCACATTCCTCATTATGAGACCTTCCAATCATCTGATACTCAAAATGTTCGATCAGCCATGGTAGTTTAATTTCTCTGATGAAGTTAGATGAAACTTGGAAAATTTTCCCTCTAAAAAGTCATGATTATTCGCCAAAAGATATGAAAGAAATTCTCTCTGGTCAAATTCTCTCTCTCGATCAAACGTCAGATTAAATTTCTATCCCAATACCAAACGACTAGAATCTTCATCACCCTTCCCTAAACAACAACGTTAACAAAGCATTAAAGTCTGATTTCAAGAGCAGGAAATACATACAGACACCTTTCGGTCAGAAAATCCAATTCCACAGATTAATATACCTCTATATATTTATGTTTTTATAAATAAAACGCCTGTTTTAGGTCACCATCATATTTCCGCTATAAGGTGTTAATACATTCGTGACCGCAATGCCATCAGACTTGTTAAACCTTCATGGCGCTGTTATTATGTTCATGAAAATATAAACCAGAAGACATGCCAACTACTATGTCTGCGAAGATCGATAGGCGGGAAAGTACACTCATTTCTCCATAACAATGTGAGGTAACGTCCCAATCGCTGGAGAAAAAGACATTCCTACTACATTAGCGGCCTTAATTTAGCGCCAACCCTTATTACGCCAAAGGTCAATTTTTTCCATTTCAAGGGTGGCTCTAATTTAATTCCGATCCCTTTACGCCAGCAACGAAAAAAATAGAAAGGCGCGATAAGGTATTTGTAAATTATTTTTAATGAATTTTCTTTATTCATATCTTAGACTAAGAGTCATGTTTTGGGGCCATTCATTAGTCTGTATTTAATTGAATATTGTTAATATTTTCCCCACTAATAAGTTACCAAGACCGTTAAATCTTCCTAGTTTTAGAAGAAACTCTATTTTCTTCCTTAGGTTTAATTGCGTCAGCAAAAGTCTTGGCACGTACAAATTTCTGACAAAAAGCGTCACTCAATGAAAGGTTTTAATATCATAATTTTTTAAAGGAATATAAAAAGAAATACAAGCTTGAATATCTCAACCACGAGTCATCTGTTTTAATATCATTTTATTTTTGTTTCACTTACATTCTAACCCTAATCCCTATTGTCACATAATTTATGCCACAAAGCTATAGCATGCGGTCACAAAAATAAACGAGTTTGGGGTTACCCTACCACGAGTTTGGTATTCATTGTTAATATAAGCAAGATTTAAGGTTTGAGAAGATTATTTCCCCTATCATATGATTTAACAGGTATTAATAAAACGAGTGGGCTTTTGGGTTATCAGTATAAAAAGCTAATAGGGAAAAGTAAAACATACAGCTTGATCAGTTACCGAAGCTTTAGTGTTGAGGATGTTGATTTGATTTTTCGAAGTATCGAACCCCCTGGATATCCTACTTTATTAGTAAAGACCCCCTGGATATCCACTCTTAAAAATATGCTCAACCCCCTGGATATCCTCTCTTATAAAGATGCTCACCCCTGGATATCGCATTTTTTAGTTGAAAAGACACTTTACATCCTGGATATCCACTTTTGAACAAAAATCGTTAACCTTCTGGATATCCAATATCCTCAACAGGGGTCTCCCTTTAACCCTTTCGTTTTTGTAAGTAGTATTATTCGAATAGAACAACAAACAAATTGAAAACCAATTAATTCGAAATGGTAATAGAATTGTGTACAAAAAACCATTTAAACGTTTATAAGATGTTATATCGAAGAATAAAACTCAGCTTCAATTACAAACAGCGTGTGTAGACAGTTAACGTTTTCAACTTTTTGAAAATGACTTAAAAGCAAAAATGATCTAAAAATAGTTTGATCATGAAACATTAAGTACTTTAAAATCGTGACGTGTAATATCAATAATTTTTAAAAAAGCAAGAATGACAAAATGAAGGTATAAAAGAGTATATGATACATCACACTGAGGGAGACTAAACAAACAGAGGGAGGAGCAGTTTATAATCCCATCAAAATTATGGATCATCAAGATATTTGCAGAGGAAATGACAAGTTTTGTAACGCATTTTCATTACATGTTAAATATTGATACTTAAAAAATCCCACCTCTCCCTACAACAGGTTAGTTCATCCTTCGATCCTTCTGTCAAAATGATTTTTTCAGGTTAGAATTATACTCTGCACATGGCACGCATATGATCTCAAACCCGCCGCTGGCTCAATAGAAGGATCTTGCAAGGTTGGCGGTACAGTCAACTCTCTCTAATTCGAAATCTTACTATTCAAATCTTTCCATAATCCGAACAAAAATATTAGTCCACCAGCTAAAAATTTGTGTAAAACATCTTCTGTAATTTCAATCTTTCTCTAATTCGAAGAAAGTTCTTGATCCCTTGAAAATCGAATTTGAGAGAGACAACTGTAGCACTTTCATGTTTTCGTCCATGTTTTAGCTTATCGGCAAAGATGCATTCCGATATTAGCCCTATGGGCACGCAACGTCTTGTGGACATTCAATGGACGGCTTTTTGACCTTTGTACGTCCTAGAAACGTACATTAGACGTCCAAAAGACGTTTTTAAATTTTTGGTGTATTTATATAGGAAACCCTTTAGGAAAAACGTGCCAAAAATCATGCAAGTGCCAAAATTATGCAAGTTCCCTTAAATTTAAGGTATAAAGGGATGACTGATAAGGCACCCAGATGCAGAAATTTTTATCCGACACGCTAAAACTCTGAAGGGCGGAAAGGTTGCAAGGATAGTTGAACCCGACTGGGGATGCGGAACATCAAAGGCCGACTATCATTCCTCTCCAATGAGAAATTGGTCTGCTCTTTTAGAGCTTAAGCGTGGGCGGCCGCCAATCCGCCATCGGAATATCAGATAAAGAGATGACTAGCTTGACGTTATTCTGCTACTTTACATGTGTTGTTTTATTTTTATTACAGCGTCATTTTTCTATCTCCCAAGAACAGATTAACCTAGTTTTTACCATATATGTAAAAGTTCCAAAGGCCATAGAGATAGAGGATATGTAATCAAAAGCCCTTACCTTGAGGGATGAACTAAAAAGGTAAAAAAAAGAAAAGGAAAAGGAAAGGTTACCTCTATCTCATCAATAAAAGACCTTGCTTGAAAAAAAGGTTTTTTTAGTCCATCTGGAAAACTCTCATGCTAAAGTGTAATATTCTGTTTACAGGATGCTCAACAAAATTTGACATCCAGAAATAAGGGAGTGTATTTAAGTAGCTAAACTAATGATATAACATAATAATTTCCATATGAATATTGGCTGGCCTTGATGCCACTTGGAACGTTAAATTAGCACGAAATATTATTGAAGCTAAAGAACACATGAAGATTTTGGAAGAGTTTTTCAAACATTTTATAAGGTATTCTCTTTTTCATTTTGGCCCTCTTTTATAAGCTTATTTCGTTAAGCGTGGGTGTCTCTGCAATCAACGGAGGCGTCTACAATGGCAAAGAAATAGTTGTTATAGCTCATCATGTTTTACCGTTGCAGTCTGGGTAAAAATACAAATTAGCTGCTGGTAAAGTGCCACAGATTATATTATATTTCTTGAGCCCTTAACATATAGATTTTTTCCTTTTCTGAGGTTATTTGGCGTGGGTAGTTGAAAAAAGAGAGTTTACTTTTTTACTCTACTTCAAGGTAGCTTTTTTTTTTACCACAAATGAGTTTTGCTAAGGGTTCAGCGATATAAAGATCGCCAAAACTCTATGCAATTAGGAACCTCTGTCTTTCGAGCTGGGAAAAAGTTCTTAGCAAGGTAGGGATTTAAGAGCTCAGCAATCGCTTCTACTCACATGACTTTGAGCGACAGTAAATCTAACCTATATTGCCTTGCTTCAATTGATCCAGTTATTGATTTTATGTGAGAATACACCCCTGTCTCACAGCCCCAGTGGAGTTTTTTCCTCAGTGGGGATAAAACTTCCTATTGAAATCCAAATGGGGACAGAAATTCTATTATTCCAAGGTTAAAAAATCCAGCAGGGATGGTTTTGGAGTGCAATTTTTAAACATGGGATTTCGAATGGGGATGAAATCAAAGTCAATTTCCCAGTGGGGCTGAAATTCCAGATTATTTTCCCACCAGGTACGAAGTTTTTGTCAAATTTTCAAGCGAGGCTGAGGTCCCAACGGGTCTGTGACACAGGGGTGCTAGGATTATTTTGGCACTCGAGCAAGATGTTTAAAATCAGGGGAAAATCATTCCTGCTGAAAGTGGATTTTACAATTAAGCCAATTTAAAATGAAGTATTTTTGTAAACTGAAAAGGAAGATGAAATCTTTACACCTTCTGGTGTAAAATTAAAACCACACCACTAGGAAATTATCTTTTGTTTTCACGTGGAATGTTTTTAGTTTTTATGGTCAGAAGCGTCGGTTAAAAAGTCAACCGGCAGTGGTCAGAAAAGCCGCGATCAAAAAATAGATCTAACCATCATTTGGGAACCTGTTTCTATAAGATGAATCGAGCCTAAAATATAAATATTTGAAAATCAATTAAGAATATATTGAAAACAGTCTTGACCACAAGAGAGAATAATAAGGAATCTTTAAACCTTTTTAACTTTATTTTTTAAATTTTTCATATCTCTATCTTTTTATTTGAAAAATATTTAGTTTTGTTTTAATAAAATATGGACGAAGTTTAATAAACTCAAAGTCGCCATATTATTTGTCCTGCTTGATACAATTTTCAGTATTCTAAAATTTCAAAATCTTGTATAACTTTTGAATGTCGATTTTGTTAATATTTCAACGAATTTTGAAGAACAAAAATAGATTAGCAACACTGTCTAACAGCCCCGGTGGAAATTCTTCTCCCAAAGTGGGAATGAAAATTTCTATTGAAATCCCAATGGGGAGAGAAATGTTATCGTTCCCAGGTAAAAAAATCCGGTGGGATGGTTTAGGAGTGTAAAAATTTTTCATTGAATTTCAAATGGGGATGGAAACAAAGTCAAATTTCCAGTGGGGCTGAAATTGCAGGGTGTTTTACACTGTGATACAGGGGTGTATTTACCATACAACAGCAAGATTCATTCCCTGGGAGACCAAATTTTCCAAAACATTTGAATTAAACCCGGATTTGACAAACAATTTTTAACGTTTTTACGAATCAAAGAAAATGTTCCAGAATTAAAGAAAAGTTTAGAGCATAGATTTTAAATCGAATCAAAAATTTTGGTTTGCTTAAATACAACCCCTATGATTAGTTCCTTCACGCAAAATTCTTCTGAAAAAAATGTTATCGAATGGTGGAAATGGGCTTATTCCGTGCAATATGGGACCAAAAAATATTGTTTACATTTGGGCTTCGAAATCGTGCATTATTTATCGTAAATTTTAATTAGATTGACATTGACTTGATTCATTATGAATAAAAATTACTGAACATAAAATAGATGAAAGGGACAATATATCTCTATAAAAAAAATGTTTTTTAAAATAGGAATTTTATTCGAGAATATGAGATTCAATTGCATTAAAAAGGAAATTCAAGCAGAAAACCACAGTTTCACTCTTGTGACCGCACCAAATGATAAGTTATTTGCTGACAGTCCTATAATCACTTTATAACATTGTAAAAGAATTGACGAAAAAAAATCTTAGGAGACTGTCTCGTATAGATAATTTTTTTATTCATTCTATCCCTATATCTCTCTTCTATATAAGACAAGGATGACGCTCGATGGCATTCAGTACTAGTGAAAAATAAGGCGCAGAATAAAATGCAAAAGAACTGATACGTCAGACAATAGTCAATAATTTTTGTTTTTATTGAATTTTAAAAACAAGACTATTCATAGAGCATCCTCACAAAAATCTTTTGACAAAAAACTCGATCTTGAAAATCCCAAAATGTTTTCAAAATATGACCTTTAAATCCAAAACCTTTTCCAATAAAAAATTCAAAAGGATTTAAAAGTCTTAAATTGTTCTGAATTTCTAAACAATTAATATTCCTTTTTCTAAGTTTTATAAAATTTAATCAACTTTGATTCAGAGAAGGTTTTGAAATTCCCACCTCTTTAAATCTAGGCAAAACTGAGTGCGACTTGCTTCATCCTTCAATAATGTCAGCAATTATGACGAAAAGAATAGTGGTTTAAGTGGTACTAGACGTCACTCGCGTTTTTTCTACACAATTAAACGTCTATTCCACTTTGCGACTTTTTCGAATGTTTAGCAGGTTTTCGGGCTCCAAACATTCGATTTTTTGACGTCACTGCATCGAAAAATTTACGTCAGGACACTGGAAGGCTTCTTTTTTTTCGAAAATCGTCAAAGTGGAACTCACCAAAAAACGAGATGGAAAATCCGCGGTTTTCGCTGAGGTGCTCGCTATTTAAGTGACGGTAATGTAAAAACTGATGTCGTCATTATCGTATATCATTATTACGAGAATTATTAGCGGATTATTGGCGGAAATGGTTCGCAAAGATTATAAAAATGACGTCAAATTCATCTAAATTTAGAACGACTGCAAAAAGTCGTTTTTATGTTGTCCCCCAAAAGTTTAACAATTTTTTAGTAATAAATCAATAAAAAGATTATTAGGAATAACTTTCCACAAATTAAAAAGCCCTAAATTAAAAGAAAAAATCGCTCAAAAATGACATTTCTGTAAATTACAAAAGTACAACAGCCTATATCCATCATCCGTCTGTCAGTTTACAAATGCGTCAACTAACAATTAGTCGTCAGCGATTTAAGAAAACTAATGACCCCCATCACATTTAATTACTTAATATAAAGCTATGCAAAATTAAGCTTTCAGCACAATTAAGCATTAAAAATATTTAAGGACAGACCGTTACGAGATACAAAATATTCTAGGCACGTAAAAAGGAAATAATGGCAACTTTTAATTCCTTTGAAACGATTTCGGTTCTTGCTTTGAAACAACTTCTTGAATTGCCTTTGAAAAAAATACTTTTAGCAGTCTAACTTAATTTCACAAGGTGCACAAACTCCAGTTTGAAATGAAATCAAAAATCTTAAATCTTAAGGTTCCCAAAGCTAACTATGCTGACAATAAGATCTCTCTAACTAGACAAACAATCACGATGAATGGCAAAATGTGTGAAAAAGGTGCAAAATACATCATGCGAAATCATGAAACTCTCGATGAATAATCGTCTGCTTACTGTACTATTTATAAAATGCTACGATGAATAGCACGCTTAAAGCGACAGCTAGTTACCATACATATTCATACTTCATTAAAAAAGGCAACAAAAATAACAAATTTAATGTTTTATAGAAATCATAGCACAAAAAAAGGTAATCAGAATGCAAAATGGTAGCATATTGCTGTGATCGTGGTTGTGTTGTTTTTGGAAGAGAAAAACATTGAATTAGCCTAAAAGTAAGCAATTTTTTGGATGTTTTGATGACGAATACAGTGTCATTTAATAAGAATCTTCGAAAGAATGAAGAATTGACTTCAAGGCCCCCTTTCAGAATGAATAATTGAAAAATGAGAGAGAATATTTGCTGGAAGTAGCTAAGTTTGATATACAAACATTAAGTCTAAAAGGGTAAACAATGAACGTATTGATGCACTAAACAATAGAGTTTTTGTTTCAAAACAATACACCTTTGTTCAAAATCAAGTTTGTAAAGAAGGACAACTGAGAGATAAAAAGGAACAGTAAATTTATTAAAAACATTGAGGAAAACATTTCCAGTTAAATGTACACCATCACTCAAGTATTTGACCATTAAGAAAAAGTTACCAAGACCTGAATCCTCCAGAAGATTAAATCACACCCAACGCGTGTGTACAGAACCAAGAGAACCAACAGACTAAGTGAGAAAAGAAAGCTTTTTTACAAAAGGGGTTGACTACACGAGAAGAAAACATTTTTTTGTGAATCTTAACCTAGCGTGGTTAACCAATTCTATGCGGTGAACACTGTGTCGTTATTTTTTCTATGTGTGTGTTTAAGATCGTCTTGTTGATGTTGATGATATATTCCCCTCATTATTTCAAAGGTAATATTTCTTTATTATGGTTAAGAAATTCTATTCTTATTCGACTTACTTTCATAAAAACACACTAATGTAATCTATGGGTTTGTTTTGAGTTTAGGTTTATGATACATTTTGATTTAACTTTGTATAGATAGTGTTTTGGTTGCGTTTCTCTAGAAAGACAAGATTATAGATTATCGGGGGTTACTGCATGCTGCTGTCCCCCGGTGCCGGTTTGTTTATGTTTGAGGGAAATTGGTTTGAACTACTTCGTTGACCGCAGATTATGATAATAACGACGAACAATGGAGATACACTCTGGTGTGTTTGGGTTTACTTTTCTATAATTAGGTACAAAACGAAAAAAAATTGGAAAGGGAAAGCTGTTTTCCAAGAAGATGCTTGCAGGTATCGAAAGTAAAGGAAACATACTACATTTAAAGAATTTTCCTTTATATTAAATAATATTTGAATTGCAAAAAGCATCCTTAATTTTCCTTCGTTACCTTTTTCAGCCCTTAGTATTTAATCTAACTGTAATTGTACATGATATTGGGAATTGGTTTGTCCTTTTTAGTAGATCACTATCTATTTTAGCATGAATGTTACTAAAGAGGCACAAGTTCTACCACGTGCATTGTTTTTTACAGTAAGAATTAAGTAATGGGGCATAAGATGGCATTGTTAACAATTTTATACAATCTCTTTCATTTAAAAAGTAGTGGAAATTTCATGCGAGTTCTAATATTCTTTTACATTAATACACCCCTGTCTCAGTGCCCCGGTAAAACTTTTTCCCTCAGTGGGGATGAAAATTTCTATCAAAATGCCAATGGGGATAGAAAATCTATTGTTTCCAGCTCGAAAATCAGTGAAAATTTCAGTGGGGATGGTTTTGGAGTGCAATTTTTTACATTCAGTTTTCAATGGGGATAAAATCATAGAGCAATTTCGCGGTGGGGTTGAAATTGTAGGATATTTTTTCCACCGGGGACGATTTTTTGGCCTATTTTTCCACCGGGGTGGGGGCTCCATAGAGTCTGTGACACAGGGGTGTATTAATTTTTGCTCTTTTTCGATGCTCTAGCTTGGCATTACTAAATTAATGGCATTGTGTTTGAAATTATATTAACGGCCATTAAGATTCTAATTAAGAAGCAAAACAAGCAAAATACGTGATTGTAAAAATAAAATTTTTAACCTGACCAAGTGTTTAACGACACATATGCTTTTCTAATTTCTTTTTCTAATTTCTTCTATCGAGAATTTCGAACTTCTGTAAAACGAGGTAGAAAAAAGCTACCTGCTATGAGGTTTCTGAAATAGAGTAACTTATGTAATTTTAAATACTTAAAAATGCTTTTCTAATTTCTTCTTCTAATTTCTTCTATCGAGAATTTCGAACTTCTGTAAAACGAGGTAGAAAAAAGCTACCAATGCGGTTTCTGAAAAAGAGTAACTTATGTAATTTTAAATACTTGAAAACGGTATTACCTTTGTCTTGGTAAAAAAGAAGATTTTAAAAGTACTTGAATGCCCTGATGGTCTTATATGGAATTCTTGCATATTAGACGAGGTCGTTTAAAGGTTTAGAGTTAGTAGTATCTTTAAGTAAGCTCGAAACAAAATATGAGGATAGTATATAATCATATAAATGTTATATAAAGATTTAGTACCATTCATATTAAGTCTGAAGATTACTCATTTTCATATTTCGTGATCGTAATGTACGGAAAAAGATCGGGCCGACATTCTTCTTCCTTTTCTCGTAGATTTGTATTTTTTGTTGAGAATTTTAAAAAGTAGTGTTAAAAGTGTATTATAATATCATTTTCTATTTTCTTTTTCATTATTATATTCAATTTCTCCCTTTCAAATGAAATCTTTAGAATATCATTTTCATTTTAATAGTTTATTATTCATCTACGTGTCTATATCACAGATTTCGTCGTACAGTTTATAGACACCTTTAAATATGGCTTAGACTACACCTTCGAAAAGGGGCTATGTAAAAAAGGGGGACAGGGGGTCATAAAACGACCCTAAGGTCAAAATCGATACATTTATAAGAAGGTTTTATTCCCGACAGTTAAAAATTAACTTGAAATCGTACTATCATCAGAGGCCTTTGGCGAATGAGTGGCGGAAGGAAAAAAGGAACAAAAAAGTTAAAATAAAAATCCGCGGCGCGAGCGATATCGTAGCGTAATATCTCTTTTTCTCTTTTCTTAACAAAAATCCAATATGGAGGACGTTTTCTGAAACATCCAATTATATGTCATGAGTAAAGGTTTTTTTTTGATTGACGGATAGCTAAAAAAAAGTTTATTGTTATCATTGATAATAAGAGAAAGCTATTGTTTCTTTTTGAATAAGAAAAAAAAGTTGCCTTCATTATTTACTCGAGGTAAAGAGCACTTGATTGTTAATGTTGGTTGACATACAATAAAGCAAGAGGGGGGACATGAGACTTTTTGATATATCTCGAAAATGAGATATTGTTAGTTTTCGAAATAATATTATTGACAATGTTGGTAATGATAGTTAACGATGACTGTCAGATCATGATACAAAGGATATATGTTTCAATTGGTCAAATGTAATTTAAGGTCCGGAAAGATAGATGCAATATGGCTTATGTTGATTGTGGATTAACTTTTGAGGTAACCCTGGGCAGGAGAAAGAGAGACATACAGAACAACGGCTGTTTCTCCAATATTTTTGTTACAAAAAAAAATCGTATATAAAACAATACATTGATTAAATTAAAGTTAGTATTGCGGTTACCTCTTTCTATCAAGCATTGCCGTCGTGAGGCTCACAAAATTTTACACACATAGAATACAGAGAAAAAACGGACAAGAGAAAAGAGAAAGATGGATAGATATATAGAAAGATATCATTTTGGTTTTGATGGATTGGGCCCGAGTGTTGGAGTGAGACAAGTGCGAGGAGAGGAGAAGAAAGAGAGAGATAAATGCGAAAGGGAAAATAAAGACGGGGATTTGTTTCACTTGAAACCGGACGCAATGGTTTAAAGTTGCGGTATTTTGCAAAAAGAACGGCGCGTGAAATTGTGTAAACGTTTTCATTGGTTAGCCTATCATTCTGAGGTGTGATGCTTTATTGCTATTGGTCAATCTGCTATTTCCTGATATAGTGGAGTCCCTATAACTCGAACCTGTACGGGGAACACACAAATTTGTTCCAGTTAAGGAAATTTCGATTTATTGAGATTGGTTTATAAGTCATTGTCAGCTGAAGGGACGAGAAAGCTTGTCCGAGTCAAGGAGATATTCGAGTAAAAGAGTTTGGAGTTAAAGGGCTCTACTGTATTCTCCAATGTTTGGTTACAATAATAGTTAGATGTTTTGAGGTGAGCATAGTTTTGGGAGATTTTAAATCGTGAAAAATACTGAACCGAAGATTTATAACAAAGATTTGTAAGGAAATGAGTTAGAATGAGATATTAAGCTGGTTGTAATGTCTGTGTTCCTTCCGTCACTGCAAGTGTAGTATTAACAGACTGTTATATAGTTTGTAACTCATTTCCGATGATATTGTTTGGTGTTAATGTGATGGATTAAGGAGATGGCGTTGACATGGTGTGGAAGTCTCATCGATGAGTACATTGCTTGTAGGGTAGCGTGTCTGCAGAAGGTCTTTGTCTTTTTCGCTTTTGTTGTAAGTACTAAATACGGTCTTTGGAAAGATCTTGCCTTTTTACAGCTTGAACTTTCTGTTGAACGTGGTCATGTTTTGGGCAAAATAATTAAGGTGACAGTTCTCTAAGACATTTGTTTCCTTGTTAATGACAACTTCAACCTTCGAGAGACCACACTCGATTGAAACCGGCGTCAAAAATGGTGTTCAAAAGTTATAATAGATGTGTTTGATGGTCAATTTTACTAGCCTGTGTATGTCAATTCAGTGACAATTACGCTTACAAATTGTATGTAAGTTTGGCTTGAAGTTTGACTAAATTTATAAGCGGCAATATTTTTACTATTTAGGGAAGACTGTACACTCCTGCTGTGCGAATTATTGGTCCGGTGGAGAGGGGGGATATTCAGTATAGAACAATGTAAATTGAACAAAATAGAACACAGCAAAACAGCAGTGCCCATGAAAAAGGGTTCATATAGAAAAATAGAGACAAGAATTAAATTATTTAAAAATGATTTATTTCATATGGTTTTAATGAACATGAACATTGAAAAGAATATATCAAAAAAAAAAATTCAATGAAAGATAAATTTTTTTTTGTGCTGAATACAACATTATTACAATGTATCAAAGTATTTTATTTTCGTTCAAACAAAAATTATAATTTTCTAATGTAGAGGAATTTTTCATTTGAATAGAATTAGATATATTTTTCATGTTTTGAATGGATTTTTTTATTAATATTGGAGCAGATACAGCGCTGTGATTCGTCAAAATTTTCATGAAGATTTTTTTTCAAAAAAAAAGTTCAATCCATGAATGATATGAATAAATACACCCTGAACTTGTCTTTTCAAAATTTTAAAAATTTAAACATAGAATGCGGTTTTTTTAAAAAGAGTGGACATTTTATTTCCCCTTCTCGGAGAGAATGGGGTTTGGACAATTCTGGAGGTTAACCCAGTCCCAGTAATGTGGCTTTCTTGGTTTCACATATACTCTATTATGCAAACAAAGGGTGTAAACTAATTGACACACCCATAGAAAAGGGGGTAACCCCTCAAATGTTTGTATAAACATTGGTAATAAAATTTTATTGATTAATTTTTTAATGTTTACTTTTCTCACAATAGGCGATAAATAAAAAGTTTGGACAAGAAATTGGTAAATTTGTTTGCAATATTATTGTGTGATCATTGATAGATAACGGATACCTGACAAAATGTCGACAATGACACTAACAACCACTGAACATAATTTTGGACCAATGCGGGGTCTCCCGTCACACCGTTTCAAACCGGAAAAGGGTCCCCTGATTGGGCCCATAGATACACTACAAGAAACACCAGGCGAACTTGTCAAGACTGATTCACCGAATTTTGTATGTAGCGTTTTACCCGCACACTGGAGATGCAATAAAACTCTTCCCGTAGCATTTAAAGTTGTCGGGTTAAGTGGTGACATCCCGGACGGTGTAACCGTAACAATCTCGGCAGGAAATGATGATAATTTCTCTGCTGAGCTTCGCAACGCGACCGCCATTATGAAAAATCAAGTGGCTCGATTCAATGACCTCCGATTTGTCGGGCGATCAGGGCGAGGTAGGTTTGATTTATTTTGTTTAGCGGTCGTATACATTTAACATATCTTTCGGTCACCTATGGAATATTTGGAAGTTTTGCTCAAATGATTCAATAGAAATTTCCTACATTCTAGGCCAGCCTTCGATAACGGCGGTCGCAATTAATAATTTCTAAAAGAAATTTATGATAGCAGCATCATTTCAAACAAGAGAGGGCAATTAAACTAGAGCCATTTATTAATCATTTGGATTAATTTTCGTGTTATGCAAAAATGCGTTAAAATTATATTGTCGACCATGCGCAGTGGTAGCGTACGAAAAGTGGGCGCGTTTGAAAAGATATTTCAATAAACTTTAAAATCCAACTGGCCGTCTTCTATAAAAAAATGTCGCATAAGCTTTAAAGATATGGCTGGCAAACGGAGTCTAATATAACCACATTTTTGTCATCAAGAACGAACTTTTTGCACGTAAGGAACTTGAGGATTGCATGTTCAAGTAATCGGGTCACGAACCCATGCACCTTACAATTAACTTTTTTCGTTCCAAAAGAAAGTATGAGAAAATAGGAAGCATGAGAATTCACCAAATATAAAAACAAACAAAAATCTATACAGTCGGTATTAGCATTTAGCATCATTTTTAGTCGCTATTGTAAGGGAGGAGGAGGGCATTCGGAGAAAAGTCTTTATCGGTAGATTTGAGACAGAGTTCATAAAATGCCGTTGATGTCTGTAACACTGGATTCATTTTTCGTAAAATTTTCACCCCAATTCCGAGCTTAACTGATATTTCTTCACACTTTCACATATTTTAAAATATTTTTACATAAAAAAATGAAGGATATTTTAAGTGGATTATTGAGTGTCTAAAAGCGATTCCATATGAGAAGGAAGAGACCAATGAGGGTGTCGCTAACATGATCGAATTTTTTAGTTTGTATAAAATAAGAATTAAATATCAATAAAATTCGTTTGCGAAAAAAAAGTCAAAAGGGAACAAGTCCGATTTTTAAAGTCAATCCACTAACCAGCGCCAAGTTGTATATCTTAATTTAATTCCTGTAAAATAGAGGTCTTAATATTAACTATACCCGTAACAGCTTTTCTTCTATTTCGTTCAAAAGTGATCTTTCTTGTCTACGTATAGCTGATCCTTCTATTTAAAAATGAATTGAGAAAACCTGTAATATTTCTATGTCGGAGACAACGGCTTGCTCGTCTGTGTTCCAGCTTTTGGGTAGATTGCGAAATTGGGCTTTGGTTTATTACTCGAGTGCGTTTGCCTCAAAAAAGGTCCGCAGAAAAAAATCGTTAAAAAGCAAAGTGGATAACTTTCAAACGGATAAACAATCAATTGAGATATAGTACACACTGTTACCGCACTTAAATTGAAAACAGTCTGAAAGACATACATCAAAACCACAATCCTCCAAATTGTTTTTCTTCTTATTTTAAGCAATCTATTCGCAAAAAACCTCAAACTCAGGATACCCCTAGTACTTTCAAGCAAGAAAAATACACATAAGAAAAAATAGTCAATAGTCGTTAAGGAGCTTCTTTTGTCGATCCCCGCAAAAATTAAAACAAAATCAATAGGCCGCTAATTCTTAAATAAATATAGTTCTTGACATTTCCGCATATGGTAGCTCATTCATATCTTTATACTTTTTCAGGCAAAACGTTCACAATTACGATTAGCGTTAATACGGACCCACCGCAAGTCGCCACTTATATGCGGGCTATCAAAGTGACGGTTGATGGACCAAGAGAGCCTAGAAGTAAGTCATTTTTTCATTTTATTCGTCCCGTGTCCAGTAACCGTATTTACATTGGACGGAAAAATGACCGTTCTCGAAAATATAACTTCCAAGTACGTCACTCTCAGAGGAAACTTTAAATCGCCTGAAAACTCAGACTTGAAAGCCCCTAAATCCGAGCAACGGTAGAATGGCTTACGTCAGAGTGCGTACAATAAAATTCCGGTTGTTCTTGATTCATCTCCGGTTATTTGGCATCTAAAACCGTTAATTTTGATTAACGAGTCTACCAGTCCTTTTCAAACAAACATTTTAATTTTCTTGGGTTTTTTTATGTGTCTATAATGCGGGCACGAGTTTAAACGATTATTGGGTTATAATTACTGTAAGTAAGAGGGTCGCAAATAACAAAATTATTTTTAAATGTGATCTTTCGAACCGATTTTTGTATGACGCATTAACATCCGGTCTTGGCAGTTTCCGTTGACAATTAAAAAAAACATTTTTTATTGAAAAGGCAAACAAAAAGATGACAAAATGTTGAAACCTTTTTTGCGTCGTATGTTTCGACTTACAAAGATTTTGATAAAAGTGAACTGAAGCTAAATTTAGATGTGATGAATTAGACACAAAAACTTAATTTTCCGCATTTGTAGTCCGTCGAGGATTTATCTTCAAGAAAGCAAAAACACATTGAGATCGTAAAAAATAAATTTTTCGAATTCTGGGAATTTTAAGGTGGAAGTAGAATTAGAGGAAAATTTCAACCCAGAAAGCGAGGTGACGTAATCTTGATCACGTCATAGACGGCGTTTTGAGGCTCAAAAGTAAAAGATCTTGTCTTGTGCGGAAAAAGTTCCGAAATCATAACAAAAGATCCTCTTTAGAATATAGGCGCTTAACTTTTTGTCGTATCTCTCACTAGTAGCAAAGGTTCCTATCACACTTTGTCTTTGTTAGTCAATTTTATGTGAGTTTTGTAAGCCAGCTTTACTTTAACAAAAAAAAAATCCCCTATTCTAATCATTTTAGAAATTTTCTTGTTTTCACATAATAATTTTTTGATAAAAAATTGTTTCACTCACTCTCGTAGTATATCTCATTTTGAAAACGATGTGAATCTCATTTAAAGCTTATTAAGTTGAATCATAACATACAATATGGGGGACTTATACTAAGAGATCCGCCGTGACGATTTTTTGTCCAATCGCGCGCCGACCCAATCCCTTAACTTAAAAGATGTCAGCCGACAGACTAGTGACTCAAACCTAATCTTCATTGTCTTTACTTCTATTGAAAGAGAACAAATGAGTCGCCGGGATCTATTTTTCGAACGAGAGTAAAAAGTTCACGCAACAAATTCTTAAAACCTTAAGGATACCTTAAAGAAGAAATTCTGGGATTTTCCTATCCAAAATTTTCTTTCCATGTAATCTGCTCTCAGAAGTCTTTAATCCCTGCATACATACTTTTACAAAGCCTTGAGAAAAGAGGAACAAGAAAGAACCAGTTTGAAGTGTTTACTTGAGCATTTACGCAAAACAAGCGAGACAATCGGGATTGCCAAAAATTAAAAAATGATCTAATTATTCTAGTTACTGACGACTACTGAGAATGGACTTCATATTTCCCCTATACGGCAGGGATACAAAAAGAAGAAGAAGAATTATATTTGAAAAATTTGAAAAGTTAAAATTGGCGACAAGCCTAAAAATTGGGAAGAGAAATCGGGCAAAATTGACACAAAAGAACTTACTTTCAAAGTTTTCTTTTCTTTACATCGTAATTAAATCAGAAGCTTTAGGGGTAACCAATTTCATTAAGTACATTTTGAAATCTACAATAATAAAAATCGAATTTCAGCTGGACCAAAAAACCCAAAAATGAAATTATACTCCAAGATAAAAACTCAATAGAAACAAAATTCGCAAACATGAAAATTCCACAGTGAGCTGCATTTAAAGAAAATTTATATAATGGGCATCATCAAGCACAAAAAGCAAGGGCCAAACATGAATGATATGTATGGAATGAACTAAAGTCTTTTTTGGTTTACATTAAGAGAGAAATTTTAACAAAACTAGAAAGTGTCATGGTGAAATCCACGAGAAAAACCAGTTTTAAAGGGTTTTCTTGTTAATTTTTTGGCCACTAGACACAAAGAAAAGAAATTCGACATTTTGTTCAAGAGTAAAACCACTTGGCGCGAGTGCTGCGGTTGTGTGGTTGTTTGACCCTGTCACGCATTCTGCTTGTTACGTTCTAACCATAATCCTTTTTCTCGCGGGAAAGGAGCGACATTTTGTAGCGGTTTGATTTTCAGTGTTAATAAAAATGTAATTCTTAAACTGTATGTATAACTAGATATGTTCAGGACTACTTCAAAAACAAATAATTAAAAGAGTTTCATTATTCTACAGCATGGTTTAGAAAATTTGCTAATTTTTCTCGATAAATTACATGTTCTTGGGTTTATTTGTATCGGCAATACTTGACGGAAAAAACTACTTTTTCCTATTTAAATCTACTTCAAATTTGGTAAATGTGAAGTGAGGGGGTCATATTTACTTCATATAAATGGGTAGACCATCGCTGAATTGCAATTAGTTGTGACATTTAAAGAAGGGCTAATGAAATTATTGGCACTGTGCAAAAAAATTTTAAATGCAATGAGATGAAAGTCTCAATATTATATCTTAATAGTCGGATTCGCTGTTGGAGGGTAATGGTATACAATTGTATTATTATCCCATTGTGAGGTAAATCGCATACAAATTTCCTTCTGCCGTTTTTCGACCTTAAAAATGGATCCTATAATTTATTTTTGACTTTCTTCGAAAAGTTTATAGTCCTTCCAACGCAAACCACAAGAAAGGAGCACAAAAACATATTTTCAGTTAAAGTTTATAGAGGTCCACGATAGTATCTTTCTCAATATTTTTCCCTCGAAAGCAAAATATTTTTTTCTCAAAATGATAAAATTTCTTTGATTTTTTGTAAGTTTTCCACAGTAAAAGAGCTAGCTGATTTTATTCAATTCCCGGGATTCGATTTAATCAGAAAAGGGAAGGACCTTAAAATCAAATTGATCTCTACCTCGAAAATGTCCTAAACTTTAGATTCGAACTGCCTCTCTAGAAACTAAACTGTTACATTACAGAAAAAGAAATAGAACAAACGAATTAAAATTTGAAAGAGAAGAACAATATGTTCTTTATGAAATTAACCTTAGAGAGATAGGACTCTCGGGCAGACGTACATCTGGGTGTGAAACAAAAAGGTGTGAAAAAATAAAATTCTAAAGATATTTCTTCACTTCTTATTTCTGATAAATTTCGAGGAATTTTCGGAAAGATGAAAGCTGGTCGGCGAATTTAAATGTTCAGAAAAAAAAGTTGTTAATTTAAATTTAATATTCTCATTAAAAATTTATGTTTAAGAGCTTTAAAATATATGATATACTACTGGCCTACGATTTATAAGAGGATTTGTGAATATTTTTGTCTTTAGGAAGATGAAGTTTTAGAATGTGAGAAAAATAACGCACTCGAGACATCAAAACTAAAATTTAAGACGATTTTCTTCCTCGTATTTTTCAAATGAAGAATAAAGTACTAATTCTTAAGAAATTTTTCAAACGTGGACGAGAATCATCAATTATTCATAACCTTATGAATATTAAATACAGCTACTGAAACTGAAAACACCCATTCTGCTAGAACTTCTTCTAGTCAAAAAAAAGTTTCAGTTTTCTCAGCACTTAAAAACTAAAGGAAATCATTTGTCAAGAAAAATGCTTGAAAAAAGATGTTTAGTCCTTTAAAGGAAGTATTTTTTACACGAAAGAAAGTGTACGTACCAAAAAAAAAACGAGTTTCCTGCATACACTACATCACGAGGCAAATTTCCCAAGTTTTACACATAATGTAGAAGAAGCTATAAATCTTTAATAGCGTAAGGAGAATGCAGGTTTCATTTAACTCAAAAAATGCGTCATTAACATAGAGTTACGTATTTTCCAACTCAGCCTCGATTGTGATTTGGCAATCATAGGACCAAAGCTAATATACTATATTAGAAACATTAAAATCACACATTTGACTGAACATCCCCCTATCTTTTCCATTAATAGGACACAGACGAAATGACGATCGAGACGGAGGATTTGTCGATCATTATGGATTACGAATGGGCGAATTGGGAATCGAACATTTTCGTGGAAATATCCCGTTTTCTGATCTACATCACCCATCAATGCCACCGAACTCTTTCCCACCACATCTACCAGGAGGTGAGTCGATTTCTTTTCGCTTTATTAGATTGATTTTTGACGACATAACTTCAGATAGTAAATCTGCTTTTTTGAACCTTTGAAAGACCAGTTTTTTTAAACTTGGGTAATAATGCCTATATTATTAAAAATTTCAGTGAATCATCCCACATTACATGGGATTTTCAAATTTTTAACATCATCTTATCATCATTTCTTTTTCTTTTTTATAGAAATTGGCATGAGGTCACCATCATCCTGGGGAGGCCACTACAACTTCCCAAGCGGTGGAAGCGGCGGTGGAGCAGGTTATGGTCACAACCTGTCACCCACCAACAGTGATTCTTACACAGGAGGTGGCGGTGGTATCGTCCACAATAACTCATACAACCAACAATCATTACAACTTTCAAGTCTCAAGTCAAGCGGTGGCAGCACAACTGGTACTAACAACAACAATAATAATACTATAAACAATAATAATAACGACATGTCGCCATTGCCTGGCAACTATACCGACCAACGAATGTTTAATTCACAATTATCGCATCGTACATCACCAAGCAATTCGACAGGTGCTAATTCACCACCACAGAGTTTGAGTAATACCTATCACGAAAGTAGTGCTATTAACGGTACAGGTGGTGGTGGGCTACAGTGTGGAGGCAACCACCATACCTACCAGAATTCAAACATGCACGGGGGGAGCACTACCAACCCAGCTCACAGCTTTCTCGGCACTAACAGTGTTACTATAAACAATAATTACTTAATGAATGTTTCACCGGGAGGTAGTCTGAATCTACCTTTACCAAAGCAGTATACCTCACCCAACGGAGGAGGAGGCGGTGGTGGGCGAACCATTGAGGAAGACGCCAATAATAACCAACTAAGTCATCTCAACGTTTATCGATCACCACCGACCTTATACGATGTCCATAGCGGCTCGTACGGTGGATATCAGAGTAATTTGAAACATGGTTATGAAGGACATAGTTTAGACCAAAACGGCAACGTTAACGGTCACCATGGTGAAGAACTAGACGAAAACGGTTCAACGCCCAAAGTATGGCGCCCATATTGAAACTAAATGACGTAATCATATAACCAAAAAATCTAACCCCATTTGTATATATTCCTTTTTTAAGAAAAACTTAACATGTATATACTATATTCCCAAGTAAGAATTTATCATTTTCTTTTGTTTTTTTTTTGTTGCTTTTTTTATAACATTATCATTTTAAATCCTTTTTTATATTTGTTTACTTTTTTGGGCTACCAAATATTTATTTATTCTTGTTGGATTTTAGGTTCAATTTTTTGTGTAGTAATTTAAATTGACCCCCTGGAACCAAATATCAATTTATGACAACATCAAATATTTGACCTTTAATTATGAACTCCTTTGTCAACCAATGGCCGAAATTATATTGTCTATGTATTTTCGAAGTAATTTTCTGAGATGCAATTAATATGAAATGACATCAAAATTTTCGATTCGGTAGACTTTTAGAAGAGTGGCATTTAATAGATCTGTCATTATGTATCATTAAAATACAATTTGCATACCTTTTAAAAGCGATGAACAGAAATTGCAGTTTCGAACCCTAAAAATACTCAAGAGGAAAATTTTTGAGTTTGTTTAAAAGAGGAAGGAATACTCTTTTTTTTTTAACTCAAGTCAAGAGCAAGTTACAAAGTGCATCTATGCTTGAAGAAAAAAAATCCCTTGTATTGTGCCCTAATTTTTTACTAGTGTTTATTTCAAATCAAAACATTATTCCGGGGCCGCGATACTTATGAAACGAAAATATTTTGAGAATTCACTCTCTTAGACGAGGAGGCCCCGGTGATTCTCTATATCTCTCAAGTGGCAATCTTCTGATATTTTTCTTTCCATTTAAATTGGCCTGTTGCAATCTTTTCATGAATGTAGTTTAGGATAACAGTAACCCTTTTTATTAAAAAAAGGAGAGATCTTGAAAGAAAATTTAATGACAACTGAATTATTTTTCTTTGCATTATTTATCCTATAGCCTTATCACAACACAACTTTGCTCAAGTGGAATAGGAAGCTTATAACAAGCACCTTCTTAACGAAAAATAAACGAAGTAAAGAAAAAACGGCTCAAATATCACTACTATTGACGTCAATAGGTATCTTTTGTCCTAGTATTTTCTGCTGAGTCAGCATTCCAAATAAAGAAAATGACCAAATAATACAACTCACTAATTACTTATGCAACTAATCAAAATTGACCAAAAGGTATTTTGAGATAATCTTTTGTTAATATTTGTTTCTTATAAGTTTTTTAGATGTTGGACCTTTTTTGTTACAGAATTTGGAATTTTTCTCCAATAACTTAAATAATATTTGCCCAAAAAATATTACAGACGAAATCATTATATTGTATATCTGAACATACTTTAAACCAAAAATAAAATGCAAAAAGGGAACGAAAATTTTGTAGTTTTATAACAAGACCAATTTTTTACCAGGAAGACTAAATTATGGAATTGGTCAACATGTCAAAGCATCAGTGGCGCCTTTAAACTGATTGTTTTGAAACGAACTTTGGCTTTAGCATGGTTTACCTTCATTAAAGGGGGGGGGGTACCAAAGGTATAAGGGTATATTTTTAAGTTATACACTCATTTGAGCACTCATTCGCGTGAGGAAAAAAAACTAGTCCAAAATTAAATCCAGAAAAAGGGAACTTTTAAGAAAAAAATATAACATTTGTAAGAATGCCAGGAACTCGGCACTTAAGATAAATGTACGGAGTTACTTTTGGACCGGTGGTTTTGTGGCCACAAGCTTTTTTAGGATGCGTCTATTTTTGAAAGAAAATACACTCGTTACAAAATTGATTCCATAGTCAGACAGAATAAAACCACATATCTTAAGTATACTTAAGCAGCAATATCAGGAATTATGTATTTTTACATTCATACTATAACAAGGCATATTCAATTATAAAGTGCCATAAAGGTATATTTTTTCAAGGTATAAAAATATTTCATTCATTTGATAAAAAAATGGATAAGTTTTCTCAAATTGGCGCATTTCTCAAAGAAAAATGAAAAAGAAATGTTGAAATCGACAAATGTATGAATGACGCAATGAACATTTCCTTATAACGTAAGATTAATTACCTCCCCTGCACATGTCTTCGGTGAAGACAATATACAAGCTATTGGGTGTATAATTTTGTCTGACTCAGAGTTCATTAAAAGGGAAGAAGACATTCTTTTGTTAATGTTCATGTTTATTATTGAATTATCTACAAAGAGGATCACTGGTACTTTTTATAATGAAATATTTTTAACCAAGAACATTTTGACCGCCGATAATAAAATTGAAAGCGACGGAAGAAGTAAAAGATACCGTTTTAAGCCAGCGCCTTCAAGAGATACAAAAATAGAGGTTTTCTAGGGTGCCAAGACCAACCAACGTGAGACCAGTAGAAGAGGGAAGTTGCCAACATACAGTCTCCAACATTATGGTTCGTGACCGTTCAAGCAATTGGCAACAAGTCAAAGAGAGAAGACCTCAGATCCTACCACAATGATAATCATTATATCTCAACCAACCAAAGAGACAAGCAAGGAGCTAAGCAAGCCAAATAAAAACATACAAAAAGATTAGCCTTAAGAATAGAAGGAAGATTACTTGTGGTTTTTCGTTCTCTTTTAGACTTATTGCACTCATGAGTAAAAGGTATTAAGTAGCTTTTTTTTCAGGCATTTTATACCAACCCCTTTTCTGATTGTTTGTGAGTTTTGTGGGATACGATAAAAGTGCGGTTTGGTTTTCTTGTAACATATTATATTATATATACGTGTATGACCTCAGAATAAGTGAGCAAGTGCAAGTTACATAAAGGATTTACTATTACGGTTATCTTGTAATATTTTTACCGCGATTTGTTTTGGAAATCCCTTTAAATAACCACAAGTCCACTCAAACGATGGTTTTGACATCGTCCTATACTCATTTTTGTTTCTTTTGACATGAGAAAGTTTATTTGGTTTGTTTGGTCTGATGTTTCACTTGTTTCCCTTTCAAAGGGGATTACTAAGGATTCCTCTATTACTGTTTATGATCCCTTTTCATTCATTCAACAGCAGCTAAAAGTTTTAAAAATACTCTCCTGGTCTCCTGTTGGGCTCCTGTTATCCCGGGGGTACTTAGGCAAGTGAAGGGTACGGGTAAGTGCCGCCCTTAAGGGTGCCTTCTTTAGAACCTAGCAATCCCTGTAAGGGTTGGAAAAATAATCCCAACAAGGGTAGTAAAATTCATAAATTTTCTTTTTTTTCTCCCTTAGTCCTGCTAAGGGTCCGAGGGTCGAAAAAAACCATGGCATAAATTTAGAACGCTATGGACTGTTATTTAAATGATTGACACAGACTAAACAAAATGAAGTTTTATTCAGGTCCCTTTCAAACCATTTCAAACTCTGTCACTTAGTATAATGATTATAGGTAGTTTTTTCAAATCTGGAACCGGGATCTGGAATAACACTTTCCCTAGTAATTTAAGAATACGATACAATATAGAAACATTAAAACATTTTAATACAATTGGTTTTTGAGGTTCGATATGAACTCCAAACAAGGAAGGAGAAGCAGACAAAAACCAAATAAATTGTTGCAGCTTTTCATGCATTATATAAGACTGTGTTTATGATGTGGGCATATTAAAATTACTCTCCTGCTTGCGAAAATGTTCTTCTGAAACAATGTAGACTTTGATGTATAGCAACAAGGAAGCAAGATGCAGTCATTTACTATTTGGGGGTGAAAGAAATCTTGCTAGGATGGAAAGCTGAGACGTATTACTTCGAATAAACGCCCCGTTCTTTTTAACGCCTCCCTCAAATAAACACCCCTCCTATCCTAAAATGCATTATTAAAAGTAATACGGTATCCTCTGTTGGAGACTCAAACCGAAAAGAAAAGCATACAAATAAATATTACTGGACTTAGAATAACTCGATGGGTCATTTCCGGCCCTTATAGGTAAGTAGGTAAGCAGCTTTAAATCTCAGGTCGGAGGCAACCCGAAAGCTGCAATTTAAACGACAGTTGCAGGTAAAAATTGAAAAATTAGTCTCTTGTGTTTGTACGCTGTCTGTCTTGCTTAAAATGAGGCAGAACCTTTGGGTTTCAGTTCCATTCAAGCATATCACTTTTGTCAAAATGCTTGGGCACGTGATTTATTGGCTTCGGACCTCAACGGCGCATCCTGGTGATCGAATAGGGTAGTGTGGCCCTGGATTTTTGAAGCTAATTCCAAGAAATATTCCTGGTACTTTGATTGATATCATACGATGGCCCTGAGATGTCACTGTTTCGTCACAAAATTTCAGTGTTTTATCACAAAATTTCAGTGTTTTATCACAAAATTTTTAGTTTCATCACAATATTTTTAGTTTCGTCACATAAAATTTTTAGTTTCATCACAGAAGTTCTTAGTTTCGTCACAAAGTTTTTAGTTTGTCACATGAAATTTTTAGTTTCATCACAGAATTTCAGTGTTTCGTCACAACTTTCCAGGACTTTTCAGTGTTTCATCACGAAACTTTCAGTGTTTCATTATTAATATATTTCTTTATGAAACTAAAAATAAAATTTTCTTTCTTGCTTTTAAATACAGGCATGAAGGATCCATATTTCAAAAGACGATATTTTTGCCGCCAGTGATTAAGGGTGTTGATGAAAACGTGATTAGTATTTTCCCACTGCGATACTCTTCGATACTCATTTCTTGAGATATTGAAAAATATTTTAGGCCTCCTTTTCAAAACGTAGTTACCAAGATAAGTCAAAATCCCATGGTACATGGTTTTGAGCTTTTCGACTCGGTTTTCAAATTTATAATTCTCTTAATCTGATGCCTCTTAGGTGTAGTAGTGTCCACCACCCTTTATTTGTTTGAATTATTTTTTATAGGGTGTTCACAATTAAAAAATTTACTTAAGAGAAAGATTTCATGCAGTTAATTTAGAAAGACTCCTTGCTATAGCCTAATATTCCCTACTTCAATGTCAGAAAATTTTGCGTCTAGAAAATTTTGCGAATGACCCCTTAATTCGCGAAATTAAATGGCGAGAAAAAAATCTTTTGGTTGACCAGAGAGATGTGCTGATTCCTGAAAACTAATTCCTATGAAAAACGAGCTTCTCAGTTTTTTTCGTATTTCTTTTTCGCAAAATAATATGAAAACAGGATCTTGCGCCTGATCCAGTTTTCGCCTGATCCTACCGCCACAAGAAAAAAAGTTTTTTTTAGTTTCATAAAAAAATATATTAATAATGAAACACTGAAAAGTCCTGTAAATTTGTGACGAAACACTGAAAATCTGTGACGAAACACTGAAAAATTGTGATGAAACTAAAAATTTTTGTGATGAAACTAAAAATTTTTGTGATGAAACTAAGAATTTTTGTGACGAAACTAAAAATTTTGTGATTAAACCAAGAATTTTTGTGATGAAACCAAAAAATTTTGTGATGAAACTAAGAATTTTTGTGACAAAACAGTGACATCTCCGGGCCATCGTAATATCAATTGCTAAATGCTAACGTACGCTTCTAGCACAATGCTGTCAATCAAAAGTCTGAATATCTAATTTTAGTTTCAGTGGGAATTAGGATTTAAATACTTTATGGTTGCTGAAAATTAAGTTTCAAAAATACCACACTCGTTGATGACAAACTTATTAAATTCGGTCAGCGGGATCTTTCAACTCTTTTTTCTATGAAATTGCATGAAATTAGTTAAAGGATGTCTTTGAAAATTGGAGTTAAATTTTGCCAGATATTCGACCCAACTAGACATCAAAGAAATGCTTCGACTTTTTTATCCGGCTGATTTCATCTAGTGATGAGAACATTATACAAAATAGTTTTGAATGAAAGCCAAATGTAAATTCTACCCGTTCCGATAGGTCGGAATAGGTAGTGAACTTATAAACATTGGATCTAACTAACTCATTTAAATCAAATACATTTGATAGATATAAGAAAAAATCATAACCCCAAAATTACATTCGACTCCGCAGTTGTTGTTTGTTTGTGGATACAAGAACTTCAATAATTTCTTTCGTAATGTGGGCGAGATTTCCGGTTAACGCAATTTGTCGGTGAATACGGGAGAAAATGCCAAAAGTGGTCGATCATATTGCACGTACAGTCTGTACTTGGCAAACCGAATTTTTTTCAAATGACAAAAAAAGTGGGCCATCAGGCGCATCACACTATTTTACGAAGGAATAATTTTCCCAGATTAAAGGGACAGAAAGAGCCAAATCATGACCAGGGAAAGCTACCCAGTTGTGGAAATAAGGAGTCAAGGAAACCTTTAGTTGAACTGAATATTGGTACCGAATTTTTCTAACAACTCAATGTGGGACAAGTCCTCAGGAAATAAAAAATGCATGGTACCTATTTCTGCAATTATCTTTCCGTCGAATTTCTACCTTGACCACTTTGACCACTATTCTCACAATACCAGCAGCAATAATTCCAGACAAATTGGGGGAAAATTGGACATAAAACCAACGTGAAAACCAAAATTGGTTTGGTATTTAAAAGAATTAGAAGAAAAAAACCTAAAATCTCCTCCCAAAGCTTAATACACAATATCGAACTTCCGATCTTACAAATTAGCGCAAAAACGTCATTCAAACAAGAGCTTAACGTCAGCAAATTATCTGGTATTATTTTAATGTTGTTTGATGATTGAAATTGAGTAATGAGAAGAAGTAAGAGAAAGAAAAACCGCGGAAAAGTTCGTTTACGTCAAAGCAAATTGTGCTACCAGGTAGTGAAAGTAACACAACTTTTGTCATAAGCCTGTTGCAAGTTTCCCGGAAGAAATTAACTCCCGCTAATTCGAACTCGAATGTGAAAATGGAAGAAAAAAATTTAATCTACAGTTCAAGTACTTTGAAGTTCTTTGGATTTTGTAGATCTTTTTTAAGTAAGTGCTACGTAATTATAACATGTTCACTCAAGGGCTTTTACGCAGTTACACCTAAAAAATTAACATAAACATTCAAGGGGAAATATAATTTGTTCGAACTACAGAGAGATTTCGAAATGTAGAAAACTTTTATGAAGACTTCTTTTTGAAGGAAGTTGGGAATTAGTTCAGACAAATAGAAGCTCGAACTAGCGAAAGTTTACTGTATTTTAATCCCCAAAAAGGGTCCTTGTATAGTGTATTAAAGCGAGTTTCTGAATTTGCACTAAATTTGAGGACGGTAGAGTGACTGAAGCGATTTTACCCGCAGTTCTAAAGCACAAAATTGGGGACGGTAAAAATGCTGATATAACGTCGTCTTCAGTCAGTCATAATGTAGACAAATCAAAACCTAACCGTCCCCATCGCAGGAAACACACGTGAATTCGAGTTATAACGATCTCTCATCGTTTAAAGTTTGACACCCAGTGAGATTGCAAAATTCATGATTTACGTAGAAGACAGGAAATACAAAATGTATATTTCCGCTAATTAAGTACTCTAACCAAAGGAAATATGTATTGGTTTTTTGTACTGGGTTTGTATTGATTACCAGTTTTAAAAGTTTCCTTTTCCGTATTTTGTTCCCATCATTTGGATTTTGCTTTTTCTTTTTCCATTTTCTTCGTTTGCTTCATTTCTTTATATGGTATTTCCGAAACCTAATTTCCGACAAAAATTACGTTACTCTAAAATTTATGACCATCTAGCAATTAAACTTTTCATCAATTGCCGCGATTGAAAAGACAAACGACGGAATCAAAATCACATTTAAAGTCGAAAACAAATTTGCGAATTCTCTCAAACAATTACTAGCTAGCTTCATGGACGATGCTAGCTTTTAGATTGACAAGACCTTTCTTTAACTCCCAAGACATTTATCATCGCCAGCGTGTTTCAAGATTTCTCATGCATCAGTTACATACACCCTTGTCTTAGCGTGACCCAGAGAAAGAAAAAACCCAGTGGAGACTATGAAATTAAAGCAGCACCTTTCTCAGTGGGGACTACAATACAGTGCAGTTTTCCATAGGGGAAGAAGTTTTAGAAATTGATTTTGTGAATTCTAGAAAACCAATTACTTCAATCACAACTATTTGGTTATTTATGGTCTGAACATTTCTGTGAGAACAAATTCTCAATATCAATTTTTTAGGTGTAACTGCGTAAAAACCCTTGAGTGAACACAGTTATAATTACGTAGCACTTACTTAAAAAAGATCTATAAAATCCAAAGAACTTTAAAGTACTTGAACTGTAAATTAATTTTTTTCTTCCATTTTCACATAGTAGCCATAGTAGACCTTGTGGGGGATTGGTCTTTTTTCAGAAATTTGGGAACTTTTTGGGAAATTTTTGATCCAGTAAATGTCCTCCTCAATTTTGATCGTCATTTTCGATATTTCAGTAGGTACATCATGAAGCCTTAAAATAATCCACTCTTAATTAGCGTTCCAACCAGATTTTATTCTTAATATCATTTTTTACATTTTTTTCTTCCAGAGCAATGTATGGAAATTTGTAGACCCCCGTCCCCTCTCTTCTTGTCCTTCTTAACATACTATACTATTCCTTACTAATCTATACTACGCCAACGAATTTAGTGGCAAGAAATTATCGCGGAATTTAATTTCGCGGTTTTTTTTACGAAATCGCGAAATTGAATTCCGCGAAATACAAATATTCTCAGGATTTTGGAAATCTCCTCTAAAATCGATGTTTTAAGGCCAAAATAAGCCATATTGTAGACAAAAAATTATCCAAACTGCGAAATTAAATTCCACGAAAATTTCTTCCCTTAAGGTGCCGTAGATAAACGTTTTCGGGACACTCTGTAAGTAAATCTAGCGAAAAGTAATATAAATCACTTTTGGTGTTGCGTATAAAGAGGTCGACCAATATATCGGTTCACAAATGAACGTTGGTGACGGAAGAAGGCCAGTGAAATTAACCAGCAATTAAGTCAAACAATAAGAAACAAATTATGTGTCAAAAGGTTTTGTAAATCCTCAACGATGCGGTTATACTGTAAAATCTAAAACGAATTAAGTTGGTCAACCAGACATACATAAATATGATTGATTTAATGCTTTTGTGTTTTTTTGACAGCTCCCTTAAACGCAATAGACCACAGATTAATTTGTATTTTGGTGATTTTATCAATATCAACGTTCAAATAGTGAACTAACGAGCCCACAGAAGTCACCACGCATTGTAAATGTGTCTAAGGAACTTAAACTCCTTTGTATTGAAATTACCCCCGAAACAAACAAACAACAGGCCCCTAATTTCAATTCTCTGGGAATATTTTATATATTGCATAATAAATATTTTAATTAGTTGAGGAGATTAATAGGTCCATGCATAAATAAGAAATTCAATTTATGTGTTGCTAAGGGGAAGTTGACTCAGACATAACTTAGACCTTACATTCAACTTTGGAATTAACTTGCAACACCAGGCACGGCACTATCAACCTACCCATAGTATAGTTATCTTTTTTAGCTATAATATTTGGGAAATAAGAGAAATTCCCTGCAAGTTTTTAGCGCCACAAATGATTTTTGAGTGCTCTTACTTACCTCGTGAATGAGTTTTAACTCTGAGTTTTCACATTAGACTTAAGGACCTCAGAATCTCGGGATCCAAAAGATTAAATTTGTTCTAATAAGGCTGAGAATATGAACAGGAAGCTACTAAAACCCTCCAAAATCGAAAAATCCACTGGAATGAAGTAAAATTGCTGAAATCGCTTTTCTAGCACGAACTTAAAATTCTGAAAAGCGTTAAAATACCCATAAATACATTTTAACCATGATTGTAGTCTTAGAAAATAAAAACAGCACAAATTGACGATTTGGAAAAAAGAAAGATTGAAAACTAGACTGTAAAAAGCTCGAGTTGCAAAATTCCTCAGGAGAATGCTTGCAGCAGCCTCAAAAGCGTGCATTCTTTCGGCCTGCATTCGAGTGCACGAAAACATAAACAAACCCAAAAACCATTTCGAATGACGTCAAGGAAAGGTAAGTCCTCAAGACCATGGCTGGCCTGTGTATTGTCCTCTTTATTATCTTTGGACGGTTGTAAGACAAGTCTGTCGTCGGTGATCAATATACCGCCCCTCTGTAATAGTGAATGATTTTCGAGGACCTTTTTCTCCCGCGATATTCAGTAAATAATTCTTTTATTGCGTATGTTGAAGTATAATAAATTCACAAAAACAATTTCGATATGATAAAAACAGGCAATAACAATAACACGCAGAATATTTTAATGGCAAAGATTTACTCCAAACTCGTATACAGTGCTCAGACATACTGTAAATTGTATGTCCCTTGTATCGAAAAACAAGCGGACATCCGCTTAAGCACAACATACAGAAAGCCCCAATAACATGAACATCAAAATCGAGAATAACATAAAAAATATTTTATACTTTCCAATAGAAATTCGGTTAACCTAAGGACTTTTCTCGAGAATTTGTCAAGACCGTGTCTAGCCTGTGTAAGCACAACATGGAGAAAACCCTGGTAACGTGACCATAAAAAAAAAGAAAAAGATTCTAATAAAATAAAGATTTATATTTAAAGTTGTCATTGCATTAAGAATTAGGGCTAACCTAAAGAGTTTTACCGCACTACTTTGTTAATCAGAACTATCTGACGACGCTTTCATAGTAGGTGGGGTGAACGAAACAGGAAAGAGAAGACAACACAAAGACCAAAAGGAAGCCACAAAAAGGTATTTGAGGTCTACATCAGTATCGCACTTATTCCCTTCGATTACTCTTCAAAGTTTATTGGTAATCAAATACGAACACATCAAGGTGGTGAGGAACCATAGAAAGACGCGAGAAAAAGCCACAAAAAACACTTCTGAGAGAAATGTTTGTCCGTGGTTCGTCAGATGTGGCAAGTTATGTTTTGTTTATATTTTGAGTGGTTTTTGATACTCGGCCAAAAAAGAATATGTTCCATTTATAGTATACAGTATATATCCCACACGCATTTGTGGTGTTGATTTCGGTGAATTAATTAAGAAATTACCTTGCAATAAGCGAAAAGTTTACCAGTTGTTATTTACGTTTGACCGCGACTTTTTAGAGATAAACCATTACTCGATGTCGTGGTCGAGCATGGGGATTCCTGATTCTAACGATCACTAGGCATTTCAAACCGGCAGGAAGTGGAAAAGGTTATCATTAAAAACTAAGATAAAGCCATTAATTACGAATTAACACCAAATCAAAATATACATAAAGGGGATCTTAAAATGGTATGACCGTTAATTAAGAAGTAAAGACATATGGTTTTTAACCTCAAGAATTAAACTATATTAAGTATCCGGCTTATGTAACAAATTTGCAGCTTCTAATTTAAGACATAGAGGGAATAAAGAGATGTTTATCTAGATTGGTATCAGTATCAAAATTAATTGAGTAATGATACGATGTGGATTAAAAATGGAATCAAATGATTAAAGCATGACAAATTGTTAAATTGAACATCCAAATTAAAAATTGTGAAAAAATAGAGCCAAAGACATCTGCGCGTAGTTAAGTGTTGCCAGATGAAAATGGATTTTTGTGTTAATTACACGTAGAAATGAACTCTTTTCTGGAGACAGTGCAATGTGCTCTGAACAGTTAATGATCTCGTAAATCATACTCATTTGTCAAAAGCAAGATCATTAACTCTTTTCATTAATCTCATCAGAATTAACGACCAACTTAATTGCACCCCTTTTGAAAATGACAAAAAAACGTGCACAGACAATAGACGTTTGATGAAATCAACAAACACTAACAGAACATAATACCTAAATCTCCAATTGATGAATGCTAAATTTGGAAAGTGACTTTATCAAATCAATTTCAGTCCCTTGGGAAAGGGCAAAAAGCCAAATTGAATTTGAGACAATAGTTAAGCAATTAAATTGAAACAAAGTTATTGTGCTGATTATTGGTGGCTCCACCTACGTTGGAAGGCAATTAAATGAAACAATGCAAATTCACTGCATTCTTTATTAAATAATCTTCCATTGTTATGACACAATAATATAGGATCATGTATTTTGTCTGTTCATGCTTAGCAATTTATTGGCGAATAAATAATAGCCTCTTTAATTATCTATGTTGCCATAATATTTGAAAAATTAATTATAACATATTATGGTGATCAGACTGAATTAATAGATATACATAGAGACCATATTAATATTCTACGTGAAGAATTATGAACATTCCAAAAATGTGTATGATACTATTTTAGGTATGACACTTTGTATTGAAGATTTAAACAACAATGACTTACTAGGTATTGCGGCTGCCTACACGCTGAAGTCACCTCCAAAGACCTGAAGTAGATAATAGACAGAAAAATATTTCATAACATTATAATTATAATCACTTCAGGAGGGGGGGGGGGTCGTCGGTAGTAAAATCTCAGACATAATGACGTTTACTACTGTGGTGGTGTGACGAAAAATCAAAAAAAAACTTTTACTACCCAGGGTAGTTAAATACCAAAATGGGTGGTATCTATGTGTTAAATGTTGAAAAAATTTACTACCTGGATAGTTAAAACTGGTTAAATTAGCAAATTTTAGCTATTTTTGTAATTCTTTTAATTTTTTGGATGACTTTTCTGAAAAAATCTGAAAATTTTTATAACTTGAAAAAACTTTCTGTTGGAAAGTTGTTTGCTGCAAACAAAAAATTCTC
The DNA here is from genome assembly GCF_902728285.1 of Clytia hemisphaerica. Taxonomy (NCBI): domain Eukaryota; kingdom Metazoa; phylum Cnidaria; class Hydrozoa; order Leptothecata; family Clytiidae; genus Clytia; species Clytia hemisphaerica. The sequence continues at coordinate 1,054,778 of NW_027103968.1, read as the reverse complement.
GAGATTTTTTGTCAATATAAAAAAGACTTTAATTCTAAGGGCAAAACATTAATTCTTGCACAAAGTGAAAAATGTGTCACAGAAATAATAATTTTTTAGCTTTTTTTGTAAAATCAGTCCGAAAAGCAACCAAAAAATAGGTGGTCTTTATGACAAATTGTCCCAAAAACTTTTACTACCAGGGTAGTAAAATACCACTTCCAAGAGTCTGGGTGGTGGTATGTAAAAATTCGTAAAAATCCTTTTACTACTCATATATGTCTGAGATTTGCAATAAAAAATAAATGAAGAGGTATTGTTTCGTTATTAAAAAAACTACCACTAAAACTACTTGTGACCAGGCCAAATCTTCTAAACTGTTCTTGAATTAGTCAAAACAATTGTAAAGGTTATTCATAATACTGATGTGAAAATACTGAAAATGTGCCTGGAAAATGTGACAGTTATTTGAAAGCTTTCGAAGACTCTTGGTCCAAATTTGATGTCACCTTTCAAGGACCTATAAGATAAAAATGATCGGTGGTCTTATGAAAAGACAATTTAGAGGGTCAAATAAAAAAAAAGGGGAGTCCCTAAATTTAATTAAGATTTTGAGAAAATTTTAACAGCCTTAACATGGTATAATTATGTTATTTAAATTATCGCAGTTGATATTAATAGGGCAAGGTATTACAAAATATCACAAGATCGATCTCAATGAAATTATCAAGAACCACTTCAGATAGCATGCAGTGTCCAAGGCAATACATTGATTCAAAAAAGGAAAATAAAAATATCACCCATACACATCTTATGAATAATTTAAAGCATTGAATTCAAGGGATCAATATTTCACAAGCGATGAACAGCCAACATTGACATTTGAAATTTTCGACATAAAAGTGGCATATCGATTTTTAGTAGGAGGTCCCAAAAGTTTTAAATATAGATGCGAACATCCAAGAACATCATAAAAGTAGAATAAATTCAATTTAACAGTGATCATGTTTGGAAATCAAAAATTCACTTTTTGACACATGAACTAGTTGGTTATCTGATTTATCACCAGGTGGCATTTCAAGTTGTTTTGCAAAACAAGAAGATATTTTGTCCTGTGTCTTGTGTTTTTGGAGAGGTACTTTGAAACTTTTGTGATTACTGGAGTTGGTTTTGTATGTATGGTTATCAAAGGGAACCAAAAAAATTTAATTCTTGCCAAGCAAAAGCAGTCTTAAATGATTAAAAAACTTAAAACTTCTACTGCAGTTGATGCAGACAACTAGAGCGATGATCAATTCTACACGAAACTATACCGTGGATCACACTTACGACGCTGCTGATTACAATTACGACTTTACGACTGATTCTTGTTACGATTACGATGAACTTCGTGAAGGTTACGACGCCGATTTGAGCAGGAACTATATAAAAGGAAAAGAAATAATAATAATGAGGCGTAAAGATAACAAAGCAAATGATGTTGAGCACAGTGTTAGAAAAATAAGAAGACGGAAAAACAATATCGAGACAAAAAGACACATTTCTCCAAGACATTTACATGGAGAACCTGACTCAAAATACTCACACGGCGACAAGCCAGATCTTCAGTGTCGTTTTGAACTCAGAGAAACTCAACCAAGGAACTCTAAAACAAAGAAAAAAATACATTCTTATATACACGTCCCTTTGGAAGAAATGGAAGGGTTTAACTTAAACGCAGGTAAAGATAGAAGAAAAGTTCGTGTTGTTAAACCAAGAATCCCGCATCAAGACTTTACGTTGAACGAGATCTTTAATCTAAATGCTGATGGGAGGTCGAAACACCAATTCAATCATATAAACATTCCAAATAAAAGACATTTCGGATTGCCAGACAGCTCCAAAGACCATAGGAAAGAAGGTTCTACTAAGACTGTCATTAGAAAAGGAGATTCTTTGAAATTACCAAGTCGTCAACAAGCTCAATATGAAGACGTGAATATTGATAAAGTTGTGATGACAATGACACCAAGTGAGTTCAAACAAAGATTCGTTGATAACAGCTATCACCAAGAAAATTCATTTGATCAAGTGCAAGGACCTGGTGATTTTGGGTATAATGATAACAGCCAGACCCTGGATATTAAACATAGGAGAGTGAGTGTACAAATTGAAAAGAACAGTGATATCAATGCTGTCGGCTATGGTATGGAAGAGAAAATGTTATTGCCGAACCCTTCTAAATCAGCAGATAAGTATGGTATTGGATATGAAAATGACAGGACGAATGAAGACTTCAAGAAAAATGAAGATGGATACCAAAACGAAAAAAAAGGATCAGTTAGAAATTACAATGAGGGAAATGTCATATTATCCAGAACTTTTCGGGAAAGGAAAAAGTCCGTATTCGAAGGTCCTGATAATGAGAATGTTGAAATGGTTCAAAGTAAGGTATTGGAAGGTCCATCCAGAGGTAAAGAGAACTGGAAACGAATAATAAGGAAAATAGCAGAATCAAACAAAGACGGTGTTGATTTAAACAACAACGATTCTGATGGCAAAATGAATGTGATGTCTGTCACTGAGAATTTTGTTCCAGGCTCTGTCAAACATATGGAAACTGCTGAAACCAGAAGTAGTGATGGAAAGAGTGGACGTAAAGTCTCGTTTAGCCTGTCTGGTGATCTAGGTTCAAATGAGCATTTCGGAACGACCAATCTTCGGTCTCCCATCAATAATGAAAATTTGATAGAACATCATGGAACGTCTTCTAATGACAAACCATCGAAACATAAATCTTCAACCAGTTTGGCAATTGTACGAAAATACAAGGGAGAAAGTGAAAACATAATTGTTGAATCTGACGACAGCGATAATGACAAAACCAGTTGGTTTCATGGACAAGGAAGCTCAAATTCTGATATAACAACCACAAACAATGGTTATTCTAACGCTGGAAATGAAATGCAAAGTGGTGATACATATGATCAAAGCAATTCTGAGAGACAACCATTTTCTGCTAAATCAGACAAATTCAACCATTTGAATCAGACGAGTAGATCGAGCAATATTCCACGACAAACCTGGCAAGAAGGATCACTTAAAGATGGTTTAGGGATAACTGAGGACAAAGATGATTTGAAATCGGAATACATATCTGCAAGAAATAGCTCATTGGACAGAATTTCAAATGTTAGTAGCAAAAGGAACAGCCGAAAAGCGTCCGAGGTTATTTCAGAATCGCCTATCCATCCGGTAAAAGAGGTTAAAAGTGGTGCGGAGAATTGGGCCTTCGTTTTCGAACGTTTGAAAGCACTTAATATGATGGAAAAAGTTAATAATGCCAAACCAAATATTCTTAACAAGCAAGCAAATGGTGGCGATTCAGGTTCAAAGAAAAGTGAATATTCAGAAAAAGGAAGAATTGAACAAAATGAATTCGAAATTGATAACGTGGAAACGTCAGAGCCATCAGAAAGATACGAAGGTTCGTTACCCGACTACGATTATAAGGATCATTATGATTACGATGGAGAGAAAAAGAAAATGTCACTATGGGCTAAAGTTAAGCATGCGTTTAGAAGACAGAAAAGATAGAATTATATTCTTTCCGTTACCATAAACGAAATCAATACTCTTAGGTGCCAATAAACGGGGGGGGGGGGTGTTCGAATAAATGGGGGGGGGGTTGAAAATTTTTTCAAATTAAATAAACGGGGGGGGGGGGGGGGTGGTGGAAAATGGACCTTTAAAAACCCTAAAGAGGGTCAAAAAATATACTAAATTTAGGCTTTTTAGAGTAAAACAAGGAATTTTCCTTTTTGTAGCTGGGAATTTTTTTAAAAATTAATAAACGGGGGGTCCTAATAAGGTCCGGGGGGCGTTTATTTGGCACCTAAGAGTAAATGTGTTGCAGCAACCGTACTTAGATGTTAGATTGGTTAGAAAATACTTACAATCGTTGGACGATATTACCATCAGTGAAATGTATCGCGATTCATTTCAGATACTTCAGTGGACCAGATATTATAGTGATTGCATGACGATTTCTATTTTCATGAAGTCGATTTATTAGTAATTTTAGAGCTAAGAAAGAAAATGTAAATCAGAATATAGATTTCTTCTTCTTCTAAAAATTTAATTTCAAAAGTAATTTTTCATCAGGTTTCATTTTGGCTAATTTGAGTGATTTTGGTTTAGTTATTTTCCCTGTTTCATAAGGCATTACTCTCGGGTGCCTAATAAACGTACATGTACGTTTATTTTTTTCGTGTCAAATTTCCCGCCTGTACGCACCTTATTAGGACCTGTACGTTTATTTATTTTGACCCAATATCGCCCGATTCATACCGGAAAAAGATTCTAAAATCTTCTAAAAACTGATAAAAAGCATGACTCAATTGATTTATTCGTTACTTTACAGTAGTAAAAGATTCTTAAAGTACTTGTCATTGATCTATAAGAGATATGATATACCTATACTTAAGTCAGTCGTTTAGACCTGGATGTTCTACTTTTGAAAAATTGCTAGACTTTTCCCTGTACGTTTATTTTAGCCTGCACGTTTATTTATTTTAGCTCTGATTTCTTGCCTGTACGTTTATTTCAGCCTGTACGTTTATTAATTCCAATTTTATCCCTCTCCTGTACGTTTATTTTGGTCTGTACGTTTATTAGGCACCCGAGAGTAAGTACCTTGAATGAAAAATCAGAATATAGATTTCGAATGAACGAGAGTGTTGTGTTATGTCATGAATTCTAAACCAGTAGAAAAAATCTTCATTTTCAGTTTCAATTTTCGTTTTCGCTTAAATAATTAATAATCTATATATTAATAATAGTGGTAGTCTGTATGTCGTTTTGTCTGTCTGTCTTTCTTTCTTTCTGTCTGTGCTACTTTCGTTTTCGCACGCAATGTTTTTGTTCTTCCAAAAGATGACTTTTATTTTGTTCTTGCTCCACAAATTTGTTTAAGAATATTCGCGCCGTTTTATAAAGACTTTGTTTTGATTGATAGATTAGACTTTTTCTTTTTTTTTTCTTTCTTTTCTTATGTTTTATGTTTTCGAATGTAATTAACGACCTTAGTTGATTTGAGACATTCGAATTCTTTTCAAAACAAAAGAAATCTTTTAAACAGAATCTGTTAAAGAAAAGAACAAATACAAAATAAAACACAAGAATCACATAACAAGTTTGTTAGGACAACAGCAACATTAAAAATACATTCAAAAGGCGGTAAAAACTAGAATTCTTTCTTCGTAAAGACGGACCTTTAAACATGTATGTCGATAATTATTTGTACGAAATCTAAGTCATTGTTGAATTTGAAAAATTATTGAAGTTATGACGAAGTTATTTTAGAAAAAGCAACATAAAATTGCGCTATCTATCACGCTTTTTTGTCTGCTACCTTCCGGGGGGCTATGGTTACGAGCTGCCCCTCGGACCCTTAGCAGAATAAAGAGGAGAAGAAACAAGGGGAATTGTGTGAATTTTAATTCACTTACTGGAACTAATTTGACCAGATTTCTATCTTTCTGGGGGCAAAAAATTGAAATTTTCCTATTTTTCCAATTCTTAGTGGGACTGAAGTTTGATTTTCAAACTGCCATGTTTCAAAAAAGGCACCCTTAAGGCCGGCACATACTCATACCCATACCCTTCTCTTGCCTAAGTACCCCCCAGGCTGCCATTTTTCGACGAATCGCGTGTCATGTCTATTATTTCACTCCGCTTATCTTGACATCAAAATTTTCCTAAACATCAAGAACTATGGCAAATATAACGCGAGCGAAGCGAGAAAAAAAATCTAATTGCAGAGCCGTCTCGGACGTCGCTGGTCGCCGGTATGGTGTAATTTGGGAATGACGCCCTTTCTGTTTTCTGATCATTTTCGCCACAAAAATCTTTTTCGAAATATGGTTAAAAGATACGTCACCCGGGAGAGATAGAGTCAAACTTTGAAGAGAATTCTTCCCTTTAATTTTGATTTCATCGTGTTTAAGCCACCTTCCCTAAATCTTAAAGGACTTTAAATGCGTTCAGCAAACAGCTAAACCGACGTGCGACGCCGGGTACCGGCTAGTTAATTTTAATCTACTTCAGGCGTAACAAACTTTTGCGAGCAGAAATTATCGCGAGGTAAGAAATCGTGAAATTTACATTTACTTTTGCGAATTTGACGAAAAAATCTTTTTCGCGAGCATAAACTTTCGCGAATCAAAACATAATAATAAAATTTTCACACGAAAAAATGACTACAGGAATAAATACTTCTTGAAATGGGTTGAAGCTTTCGTCTTTTGACTGAATATGCTTTAAAAGTGCCATAAATATGCCGTGCCATAATTCTATTTCAAGTTTTAAAGATTTTCTATTTTTTCAAGAAATTTTCGCGAATGGCCCTTTCAAGAATTTTAAAAGACATTTACTTTCACGAAAAGTGCTAAGATTCGAAAATCGCGAATTTCTTCCTTTAAGACAGACTTTAGCTAAATCTTGGCTTATTTATCTACAAGCTGAAAATAATAATGGTTATCATAAAAAAACAGAGCAATGCATTTCTGATAAATAAAAAATTTATGATGACTGAGAATGTATATAAAGTAATGTAATGTAAAATTCATTTCTTTTCGGCACTTATCCTCCAATTTTTTGATTTTCAAAAAAACACGAGCGCAGTCAATCAGACAACAAATCGTTTTCAATTGCTTTTGCAATATTTATCTTCCCATTCTTGATGATCTTCACAAAAGAACTTGATGTACATTCCATTTTTATTGTTCATTGTAAAGACAACAAATCGTTTTCAATTGCTTTTGCAACATTTATCTTCCCATTCTTGATGATCTTCACAAAAGAACTTGATGTACATTCCACTTTTATTGTTCATTGTAAAGACAACAAATCGTTTTCAATTGCTTTTACAACATTTATCTTCCCATTCTTGATGATCTTCACAAAAGAACTTGATGTACATTCCACTTTTATTGTTCATTGTAAAGACAACAAATCGTTTTCAATTGCTTTTGCAACATTTATCTTCCCATTCTTGATGATCTTCACAAAAGAGCTTGATGTACATTCCATTTTTATTGTTCATTGTAAAGACAACAAATCGTTTTCAATTGCTTTTGCAACATTTATCTTACCATTCTTGATGATCTTCACAAAAGAACTTGATGTACATTCCAATTTTATTGTTCATTGTAAAGATAACAAATCGTTTTCAATTGCTTTTACAACATTTATCTTCCCATTCTTGATGATCTTCACAAAAGAACTTGATGTACATTTCACTTTTATTGTTCATTGTAAAGACAACAAATCGTTTTCAATTGCTTTTGCAACATTTATCTTCCCATTCTTGATGATCTTCGCAAAAGAACTTGATGTACATTCCACTTTTATTGTTCATAGTAAAGACAACAAATCGCTTTCAATTGCTTTTGCAACATTTATCTTCCCATTCTTGATGATCTTCACAAAAGAGCTTGATGTACATTCCACTTTTATTGTTCATTGTAAAGACAACAAATCGTTCTCAATTGCTTTTACAACATTTATCTTCCCATTCTTGATGATCTTCACAAAAGCACTTGATGTACATTCCACTTTTATTGTTCATTGTAAAGACAACAAATCGTTTTCAATTGCTTTTGCAACATTTATCTTCCCATTCTTGATGATCTTCACAAAAGAACTTGATGTACATTTCACTTTTATTGTTCATTGTAAAGACAACAAATCGTTTTCAATTGCTTTTACAACATTTATCTTCCCATTCTTGATGATCTTCACAAAAGAACTTGATGTACATTCCATTTTTATTGTTCATCGTAAAGACAACAAATCGTTTTCAATTGCTTTTGCAACATTTATCTTCCCATTCTTGATGATCTTCACAAAAGAACTTGATGTACATTCCACTTTTATTGTTCATTGTTTCTTCTTCATCGTCAGTGTTGGCATTTGGATCGTTCTCCACACAACGACTGATGAACGAGATATTCTCACCATCGTCAATTTGCTCCATTTTGTCAAGATTCAATTCAGTTGACTTCGTATGCTTAAAAGGAGGAATGGAGGGGGTAAATAAATTAAAGTAAAGTATAGGATGGATCAGCTTCCTTGTATTTTTTCACAGTTAAGAGCGTATGAGCACAGACTGTTTTTGTCAGCAGAATTCAAGTAATGATTTGACGGAAACGTTAAAAATAGCTCGCCCTACTAATATTTCAAAAATCTAAATCAAGTCAAGCAGCCTCGTTGAAAATGGGGGCGCTCCAGAGCAGAAAAAATCAACTGTTCCAAGGTTCTATATGATATCAATAATAACGATAATACTAAAATAACAGTATAGATATCCATATTTTCATATGAACTCTTACCATCTGGTTAGCGGACGTCGGTGTCATGAATATAGTGCGTTCCTTAATTCTATCCTTGACCTCTTGACACGTTTCAGGATTACCACATCTTTTCAGTCTGCCCCAAGGAGAAGGATTTTCAGCCAAGTATTGCTCGATGCAATCTTTGATTTTATCTATGAAATGTGAACGTGAATAGGCGAGAAATCTGAGTAGAAAATACGTGAATAGTAAGCAGAAAAGAATCCGAGCTTTCTAGACTTTTCTTGTGCAAGAATCACGAGCTTTTCATAACATGAACCATTTGCCTTGAACGTTACCAAGTATAACAAGAATGAAAATCGAGCGGGAAAAACTTTACCTTACCTTTAAATTTCCCAGGATACCATTCTTTCAAATGTTTCCCAGGATACCACGAGTCCTCATCATCTTCTTTTTCCTCTTCTTCATAATCATTTTCCCTTGGTGAAGTAGATTTCCCTCTCAATCGATCCAGCAAACTTCTTCGTTTTCTTTTCTGGCCATCGTTTTGAAGAATCTTTGCGTTACCATCAACTTCGTCTTTAGTGAAATCTTCAGCGAAATAATCTTGTTGTCCAGTACCAACATTCACTTCCGGCTCTATGATGGCAGTGTCAACGCGTTGGCGCCGTAATGGAGGTGTCATGTCTCCGTCTACCAGAACACTCTGTGTTGGTATCGGTGTAATGTTACCACTTTTTCGGCGATTGGAGCGTTGTTCATCCATCCAGGTTTTGAGGTCACTTTCGACAGAGTGGCTGTTTTGTGCCACACCGCCAACATGCGCTTGAGCTAGTGATGAAAGGAAAATTATTCATGGTAATTAACAGCAGTATAGCATGGAGCTGTTCAAATATTGTATACATTGTCTGAAAGTAATGACTTACTAGTACAGAAAGTACTCTCCTTTTGGCCATTTAAAATTTTAAGCCGATTCTCAGAGATACATTAAAAATATACCGTTCTAGAAATTGCATAGTTCAGACCCCCTCCCCCTTTCTTAAGGGGGGGGGATGACACCTTCCGAAAAGTTGAAGAAGGGGGATCTGAATTTGGACTTCATGAAAGGAAGTTTTCTGTTAGAGTAGAAGAGTTCTGTTAGTAGAGTTTATTATTTCGCTTTCTCTCTCTAAAGATATTTCACATATATTTGTTAGCTATATTTTTGTGCAAAATCCTTTGGGGATAGGCACTTTTAAAGGTTCGGGGATGCCGAGAAGGAGAGGGGTCATTTAAGAAGGGGGGATCAGACCCCTTTCCGCACTATGAGTTGCAACTAACCTGAGGGGGTTGATACTTTACGCATGATTCGGTCTTCCCAATCGTGATGGCCTGTATGGTTGTCGTCGTATTCATGGTGGGGTGATTCTTCAATCGGCATCTAAAGGATTAAAACAAAAATATATTCTACCTGATACAACTTGACACAAAATTATGGCTCTCTGGTGATATAACTGAGATTGATGGAATGTTAGTCTTGATATGGTAAGAATAGTAAGAAGCGATAAAACCAGGATCACAATTGAAATGAGAAGGACTATAAAAAGCGTAAAATGCATTAGAAAAAGTAAAACTTCTCAATGGCTTCTGAAGTACGATATCCTTTGAGAGCAATGAAACACTTACCTTATACATGGTCCTCGTTGTTGTTTTAGTTGTCGTTTTGATCGTCTCCATAAAATCATCGAGATCGTTTGAGGCACCGTTTTTAATATCGTGCACCATTGCTTGATGGCTGGATTGGTGCTGTGGCAATCGGCTGTGATCATCATTCGAAGATTCCGTTATTGCTGAGTTTGTTTGTTTCTGGACCTCATGAATCGATTGGTAGTCTTGAGAATTCTTTACTCGTAATTCCGGGGAAGGTTTTTTAGTGAAATCTATCTTGTCATAGAGTTCTGATTTCTTGACTTTCCCTTTCTTATTGATCACTGCATACTCTGGTATATCATGGACAAGCTTGTCAGCTTTACCAGTTGTATTTGAGCTTGCTGAATATATTTTTTCAGTAGTTTCAACCCTAGTCCCATTGTTAACGCTCTCGTCATGGTAACTCTTTGTATTGTAGGATTCACTATGGCCATTCATAGCATTGTGTGCCGATTCGTTGAATGAAATTTTCTTCGTTTTACCCCCTGATTGGACTGCATTTTCAGTCACAATTTGAGGCACGTCTCCTATCACTTTCCACCTTTCATAGTCCTTCTTAACCGGGGGTTGTGATATCACATTCATAACACCTTCTTCTGATTCTCTCATAGACATGTGATTTGAAGAATCAAAACCATTTTGTGAAGAATGTTCAGAATGTTGTTTCATTCTTATGATCGCTTTGGGAACATCACCGATAACTTTCCATTTATGGTAATCTCTGGGGATGGGAGGTTGCTCAATGACACTTACTATCCTGGATTCTTCTTCATTTATAGTATGTCCTGAAGAAATACCGTGACCGTGATTTGAGGAATCGAAGGATTGGTGATGTTCGGATTGTGAGTTATAATGATTTGAAGTTTTCGATGATGATGGAAGAGCTGGCAAATTCCAATTATCAACTGAACGTTTATAGTCAGCATGATCTGAGAAACGATGACCTTCTTGGTCCAATATCACCTCATCTTCATAAACAATATCAGCTCCATTGTAACCTCTATCATCGACTATCTCTATCATATCATTCGAATAATCTGCGTAGTCAACCAAAACTTCTTCAAGGCCATCATCAATGACATAGAATTCCTCACCGCCTATAGGGTGACGTCTTCGTCTGAAATCATTTGGTTCATGGTGTGAATTTATGTTTCCGCCAATCACATGGCGAGCTTTTCCCTCTCGAACGAAATCTCTACGAGAGGACTTGCGATTGTCTTCAACAACATACACAATATCACGATGTTTCCGACGTCGATGTCGGCGCCGAGGGCTTTCAATTAAAACAGGAGCATGTTCAACCAACATTTTTTCTCTACCAGAGCTTCCATGGTGTACTGTGTCCACGGTGTACACATCATCATTTCGATGACGATGTCTCCGCCGAGGGCTTTCAATCAAAACAGGAGCTTGTTCAACCAACATTTTTTCTCTACCAAGGCTTCTATGGTGACCAGTGTCCACGATATATACATCATCATTTCGATGACGCTTGTGCTGGCGGTGTCTTTTACCTGAAATGGGATAAAGATCAAAACAAATACCAGAACAATTATCACTTTGCTTACTTTAGTTTGACCAAAATCTTCGAAAATTATATTCTAAATTTATAAAAAAACAAACAAAGCACAAATTTTTGACTTTGAACGATCTTCGACTTCTTCGACTTTTTAGTGGGAAACATTACCTTTCTTTTCGCTAACGACAGCAAATCTTTTGTGTGACAATCTAAGATAAAAACGATTGAAAATCGTAGAGAAACGAGTAAAATGAAGTGTCTTTAAAAGTAGGTTGAATAAGACATGCTGAAATAAATCTGATCTGATTTATCAAAGCTGATTAAAGTAAAATTTTAAATCATCAAAATTATTTGTTTTTTTGTGATTGTGATGTCCCTAACAATTGAAATAAGCAAGTAATTACCTTTCAGGATGAGCAGGGTAACGGACAGGCATTGTGGTTAATGCTCAACCCAAGCTATTTTCACTTATAATTTCGAAACATTCAGCTTGTTGAAAGTGATGCCAGCAAGACCTTGATGTTTCCTCAGCATGAACAAGTTATATGGATAAGTTCAATATTTCAAAATTTGCAAATATATAGAATTTTGTTGAAAAAAATAACAGATGATCCTTGAATGAGATAAACTCAATCCCAAAAATTTATGAATTTTTAAATAATCTTGAAATTGATTAATATATTGATGAAATGATTGTATTTTTCCTTGGTTATGTTTAATTTAATATGGCAAATTTCGGAAATAGAACATAAGTTTGAACAAAAAGTGACAGTTTTATCCATTTTGACGTACATATAGATTGAGGTTCGCCTTATTTAGCGAGTGACGTTTCCAAAAAAAGTTATTGGCTATCTATTCTCAAGGATTGTTTGGAAAGTTATTCAACTGTGAGTCTCCAGACAGTTTCAAAATATTGTATCTCATTTTTTTACAAAGCATTTTCTACTTTTCAATTTCCAATTTTTTCTTCGTTGAGTCGACTGCTCGAAAATGAAAAAAATTAACTAAAAAGCACCGCTTGAATATCAAATACCACAGAGATTTGTTTTCACACCACGGGGAAATTTCATTTATAAATCCTAAAATTTTCAATAAAAGTAAAATTGATAAAGTATACTTCGGATGTATATCATTTCAAAGGTTTAAGCCTAAAAATGTTCTTTAGGCGATCTTATTTATGTATTTTGGTCTAATTTTCCATGTTTAAGAGTTTGCAAAATTTTATTAGAATGTTCCTCCTAAACTTTTGGCCTCGAAGCCTTTATGTTCTTATATAATTTCTTCTCATAGAATAAGTGTTTGAAAACAGCACGTTCGGAACGTCATCAATATTATTGTAAAATTGCTTTGATGAAATTTGACTGAAATATTCGGTTTTCAAATCCTTTCAAATCAAATACTGAAAGAAGGGTCAAAGTATACTGTTTCTTTAAAACTTACATTACATACACAAAATTTAGAATGATTTTTTGAGTTCTTTGCAATTTTATAAATCATCTTCCTAGTAAAATTACTATTGTACAACACAATAAAAAGTGCTTTAAAATTTTTCAATTATCTAAAACTATATTAAATTATAATTTTATCAAAGCATCTGCATAATAAAAATAGTACATTAATTAAAAAGAAACTACACCTATAAATACGTAAGTTTGTCGTTGTCTTGTATAATCTAACTTTGTTTTTAGAAGCGATATTAAGTGTCAAATAAGGCTCAGAATATACTATATAGCAAACACCTAGCCTGATTTTCAAGCATGTCTTTTTGATTCATAGAAAAAGTTACGACCCAGACATCTTGGACAAAATAGACGTTTTTTCAAGTGACCTAGCCCTAGAATTACTTTGGATGACAGATCGAATAGCCTCTTTATTGACACTTTTAATCCAGATAAGATTAAGAAGAAAAACGTTTTCAGCCTATACGTTACAGATGAGAGGGAATAAAAATAAGCTTTAGGTAAAGATAAAGGAAAGACGCCGCACTTTTGAGGAGGTTGAGTGTAAGTGACGAAGACACGTGCTAACATAAATGAGGGAATCAACTATATGTGTTTGTTTTTATAATAAGCAAGGGAAAAGAATTCATTTTATTAATATCATAAAAATTTCCCGTCTTGGCTAACAATAGGGAGCCATTCGAGTCCAGGCATTGCTGGACAGAGTCAGACGATGTCAAATCTGGCCAAATTTATACAAATGAATTCTATGGATGTCCACTATACGAGAATGTCAGGGTTAAAAAGTATCTTAAAAATAAAAAAAAAGTAAAACTAGTGCAAAAATGTTTGCGCATACAAACCAAGCAAATGAAAATGGTAACCATGTTGTTACAGCCTCGATTTGGTGGTTCCACCAATCAAAGGTATATTGTTGAAAGGTAAGAGTAAGGGATAAAGAGGCAGTTGCGTCTTGAATGAAATGACATTGTTGATCAAACTCCATGGTGTCTGAAAGGAGAAAGATTCAAATAAAGTTTCAATCGTCTGATTTTTCTAACCGTAAGTCTTTCGACGAGACAACTATTAAAGACATATTCAGCTCATTATGAACTGTCAACACTTCGAGACTTTTTTAAGCGATGCTTTTATCAAATTTTCGTCTTCAACATTTTTATCAAATAAACGTCGGAGTTACAAAAGTTACATCTGAATCTTACCAGACTATCTGTAGAAGATTTCAAGCAGCTCTCGGCGTCTTTACCAAGAATGACAAAAGCAACTTTTTTGCGATGCTCTGATGAAGGACTGATATATTTCTATGAAAAAAAGAGTAGTTGTTTTTGTTATACGAACAAACTATCCCATGGCCAAAATACTAAGAATGAGTTAAGAAAATACGAAAGCTTGAAAATTTTTAGGATTCTTATGAATAAAACCAAACGTTTTACATATGAAACAAACAGCGAGCTACGTGTAAAATTGATTAAAACTTTAATGTTGCAATAATAAACAACATACTTTATAAAATTCAGTAACATCTTTCAAAGTCAATTTCTTTAATTCTTCAACTTCAAATTGACCTGAAAGCGAAAATCATAATCAAATAACTATTCTAAAGATCATAACACATAACATTAAAAACTATTTTGTAAGACATTTGGGAAACTTTGATGGTTAAAATCAAAAAAAGAGGAAACTAAGGTACTTTATAATGGGAATAAAATATAGTCAGAAATTGACTAGGCCTATGATTGACAGACAAAAAAGTCATTAATAGGTTTTGTCTTGGGAAAATCGTATTATTGAGTTTAAATTTCGAAAGATAAATCACGACGACGGATGAAAGCAAGGTAGATTTACCCTTAAAAGAATTCAACTTTGTTCGTAGTACCATGGCGCGAACGAAGTCTACAGGAAATTTGTTTTTCGCCGTGACTTATCTATCGATACTTAACCTCGCTACTTACCTCGTCTGAAATGATATTGTTTGGAAAGGATTTCAGCCCAATATCGTTGTGATTCTTGTTTCAATAACTTGGGTTTGTCAAGCTTTCGAACGGCAAGCGAGTCGACGTAATCATCAAATGTCTTTTGATTCATCTCTTTCAATGTTTCCTGAAACGATTAATTTTTTGCCATTAACCATCAATATCCACTTACTAGTTTGCAATCGCAGTCGGAGGGGACACGGAGGTTCCTCTTTTGATATACCGAAGGTATGAGAGAGCGCCACTCTTTCTCCCTGGATTACGCCACAAACCTTGACTACCCTTCTCTTAATTGCTGAACATAAAACAGAGAGGCATCAAGTACCAATTTTATACTAAGTATGAAGTCTTCAGTATGAACCGGCCGGGGATTGAACCCACCACCTCGCGCTTTGTAACTAGATCGGTGACAACATACTTGGCACAAAAGGGAAATCCACCGGGAAGTTTTGAAACCACAATCTATTTGTAAGTGCTCTAAAGTAGGTTCGAAGGGTAGAGTTTTAACTCTGAGTTTTAACGCTAGACTTAAGGAGGAGGAGTTCAAAAATGGTCCAGTAGGGTTTGAAATATAGCCTAGAAACCAATAAATCCCTCCCAGATCGAAATAATCCATGAAATCAAGTTGAGGGCCTGAAATTGACATTATCGCTCGAACTTCAATTTTCGAAAAATGGTAAATTATCCAAAAATGCCAATATGTTATGGCACTGATTGTAGATGCACTACGGATCACTTAAGGCCACCATCATACGATCAGTTTAAGACAGTGATTGTGCCGCATGTAGATGGATCAGTTGCGTTACAAAGAATAGTAGCTATTAAAGCCATCCTCATCAACGATAACAAAAAACTTATTATTATCATTATATCCCAGGCTACAAACTTATAAAAACTAAGCGACAAACCTCGTATGATTTCAAGAAGTCGTTGATTCTTTCTTCCACCATGGCTGGTGATTTATCTGTTTGTATCAGGTACCTCAAACCCTTCAATGTAAAATACATAATGGAACATAGTGAAAGGATTATTTAAGAACAAAAGAAAACATCCCCTGATAAAAAAGGTTTGTAAAGATTAGAACGTGATAAAATAGAAACTTTTTTTCAAACACTGCATACCTGAACCGATGAAGATCTTCCCAAACCACTAAAGGTCAAATAACCTAAAAATAACAAAAAGGTTTATGTAAAATATAGAAATAGCCGTTGATAATGTTAAAACTATTGCAATGATCTTGTAGGGGAAGGGCATGAAAATGTGATTCAGAAGGGGTGCAGGAATCAGTTATGATTGAGTAGTATAGAAATATACAGGATGCCAAAAAAAAACAGCGACAATCATCATACCGAGTTGTTCTTTCGTTCTCAACGTATCGAAGAAAGGCTCCTTGATCATTGTCGAGAAAAGTTCACACAAAACGTTCGTCCGTGTTTCCATTAAACCGACCTAGAAAATTGAAGTAACAATAAAAGGCTACATTATAATCATAGGTCAATTTAAAGGCGTAATCTCAAAGATAAAATCTTCCGGCTTATTCTGTATTCAGTGAAACGATTCTTTTATCGTTGAAATGTAAGTACAGCTGACGCTCTCTAATTTGATTTTTAAGGGGAATTGGATTTTCATCAAATAAGGGAGTGTATCAAATAATAGAGCGTCGTTTAACCCTTTAAGTGCCGATGTCGTATATATACGACATGGGCTATATAGGAGGGCGAAGCCCTCCTGTAATGCCCAGTTTGATTTAGAAATCGTTATTTTTGGTCGAACTCGTAGGAATTAGATTGTCCTTTATGGTCAAGCAAAAAAAATTTCAAAAGTGAGTCTTTCCAGCGAGATTTTAAGCGAAAAAGTCAAAAAAATGCAAAAAATTGACAAAAATTCACTTTTTTGAGATTCTGACCGTTTTTTGACTATTTTTGGTCAACGAGTGATCCAAGAACCTCCAAATTTGGCCCTGTTTTACTTTATTCTGTCTTCTAGTGAGTCGATTTGAAGTTTTACCACTGGGCACCTTTCCATCAGTTCAGTCAGGTCCGCGCAGCGGGCCTGACTGCTTTAATTCCCTAACCTACCCCCCCCTTGGCCGCCGCCCACCACGCCCTTCCTAAATCGGGCGGCGCCGAAGGCGCCCAAAAGAAAGACGAGACTCTAAGCTATCCAACGAGCTATATACGAGCTTCTAATTCATTCTAGATCAGAAGATATAAGCCCTTAAAGTTTGAACTAGCAATTTTTAAAAAAAAACTTAGAAAAAAGGACCCTGGCACTCAAAGGGTTAAGCGAGTTTCTTTTGGATAGTGACTTAAATAATATCGAAAAAGGGAGAATATCGAATAATAAAAGGGCGTATACTGCCTTTATGATGGACTGAAAATGAAAATTAAAGTTCAGAAACTAAGTCATTCAAATTAACAAAAAAAGAGAAATGAAGTCATTCAATTATCTTACTTGGAAGTACACCAGTATGCAAGACATTTCATGGATTTCATTCCGGTTTTCAATTAAATAACAGCAACCTAAAAATGGTAAAAACAATTAAAAAATCATCAGTGCGTCATACATGTCATACAAATGATACCAGTTTAGACATGATATACCAAAAACTATTTGATAAGCAGCTTTTTTTTAAAGCATTACCTAAATGTGAAATAAAACTAAAATTTCGTAAAGGCATCTTTGAGGGAACTATGCTATAAACTAATAAAATAAATTATAATTATAAAAAATTACAGGGTGACCCACGAAAAAGTTCAGATGTTTCCCGACGTCTTGAGGCCAAACAAATGCCAAGGCCAAAAAAACACGTAAAAAAGAGGTATTAAATTCATGCAATCAATTAAAAAATCACTTACAAATTGAGTTATTTAAAGAGTTTTATGACATTAATAATCAATAAAAACACCTTTGAAAGTAATTTTTGTTTAAAACAAGACTAGTTTTTATAAAAATTGGCGCTTTCATAGATTTTTTCAAAAACTGTATATCAAAAACGTCAAAAAATACCAAATTTGATATCCCTTTTTTAGGTGTTTTTTACACTTTCCGTAAAGTGAATTTTGACTTTAAAAGCTCATAAGCAGAGAACAAGTTGGTCAAATTTAAAAAGTGATAGCTCAAATTTTAAGTTAGGATATCTACTTTCTAAATATCAAAACTCCAAGCACTTTGGGACATTTGTTCGGCCTCAAGACGTCGGGAAACATCTGAACCCGGGTATTTTCATAATCTTAAAGAATTTTTCTAATTATTAAGCCCTGGCTAGCTTGCTGAACTAAGACTGATGTGCCAAAGGGCTATCGATGATTGTAAGGTATATGGGGTCGTGTTGACTGTTATGGTACATATAGATCTTTATACCTGGATCTAATAATTAATTTATTATGTACTCAAGTCTATTATAATTCAAAAACTTTTAACGACGCTATACGACTTTCGAATTTATGAATTTCTTTTGAACAAGTTAGGTCATTTTCTATATAGTCGATGATTGTTCATACTGAGACAAAAGTGAAGTTTTGAATTTTGTTACCTGATTCTAAGGAGCATCCTTACCTTCAGGGAGTTCGTACTCCCTTGACATCATGTGTTGAATTGGAAGCATTGGACATGCATGATTCTTTGAGATCAATACTTGCTCAATACTCTCCGAAATTTGAATGGCTTCGTGCTCCAGTAGATTGCCAGTGAACAAACATTCAATGTAAATGTTACGAAGGAAAGCGGGCACAAACTCTTTGAGAGTGGTCAAATTCACATCTACAGAAAGGTCATAATAACGAATATATAATTAGAAGTACGTAAATAAATAGACGAAATCTTGCGAATGGGATTGCTGGTTAAAGATCTACTCAGCCGGATAGTGGATTAAATTACTCTCTGTAAATCGAATCTCTCTCTAATGCGAAGAAAATTTTTGGACCCTTGAAGATCGAATTAGAGAAAGTCAACTGTAGTTGAAGTGGACGATTTGCGAGGTAATATAAGAAGTTAGTAACAGAAAAAACAAAAATTGATCAACAAAGCCTTTTGATAAATCTTTGTAAATCAATTATGTGGCTTTTCGGTGAGTCAGGCTCTGAGGCAATTTTCGAAAGTAAATCAATGCAGACAGCCGGAACCTTTGAATCAAATGTTAATAAAAATTTGAAAAATACATCGATCAATACATACCTTTTAAAGACTGCAGAATTTCCTCAGTCGTCCAGTACCTTTCTTCCAGTACGTGATTCGCTAAGGATGACATCTGTTGGTAAGGTTGTAAAGATTCAAAGTTCTTTAGTGATTCTTCGATCTGAAAGTACAAGTGATTTTTTTTTGAAATGCGGGTTAGAATTAGTAAGAATAACGAAAATAGAACCTTGACGGGATATGAGTAGTAGAGATGACAAAGCTTCGCTGCAGAGATTCAAAATTATAAAAATGCTATACAAACGCTAAAAATAAAGTGCACAGACTAAGATCTTTTGATAGAGATATTTGATACACTTACCACCAAAAAAACTATTGTAATAAGTAACCGACGGTAGATTCTGGTTCAAACTCACATGTTGTTATCTTTTTAATATTTAGCCTTAAATTTTCTCAAACGCTTGTTTTTTATTTACAATCTACAATCAGCGTCGAAATATATTGGCAATTTTGAGTATTTTAATGTTTTTCAGAATGTAAAGGTTTCAATACTTCCACTTTGCTTCATTGGATTTTTCCAAATATTTTGGCGCCGATTGTGGATAAAACAAATACTTACGATTTCCATTTGCAGATCGAATTTATCTTGCTTTAATGGTAATGTAATGAGTTTATTGAGAATGTATTCCAAATATAACGGTTGCTTGTCATTATACCCGCTCAACATGAACTGGAATGAATGAATAAATCAAGGAAATGGACTTTAGTTTAGTTAGTTTAGTTGTTAATGCAAAGTTTTAGTCTCAGACGGGAAATCGTATTGATATAACAATAATAAAATAGAAATTTTGCTGAATTTTGCAGAATTTCAACAAGGAAATATCTCATTCTGTCTAGACGGAAAATCGTATTGATATAACAATAAAATAGAAATTTTGCTGAATTTTGCAGAATTTCAACAAGGAAATACTTCATTCTGGCTAGACGGAAAATCGTATTGATACAACAATAAAATAGAAATTTTGCTGAATTTTGCAGAATTTCAACAAGGAAATACTTCATTCTGGCTAGACGGAAAATCGTATTGATACAACAATAAAATAGAAATTTTGCTGAATTTTGCAGAATTTCAACAAGGAAATACTTCATTCTGGCTAGACGGAAAATCGTATTGATGTAACAATAAAATAGAAATTTCGCTGAATTTTTCAGAATTTCAACAAGGAAATACTTCATTCTGGCTAGACGGAAAATCGTATTGATACAACAATAAAATAGAAATTTTGCTGAATTTTGCATCAACAAGGAAATGTCTCATTCTGTCTAGACGGAAAATCGTATTGATATAACAATAAAATAGAAATTTTGCTGAATTTTGCAGAATTTCAACAAGGAAATACTTCATTCTGGCTAGACGGAAAATCGTATTGATACAACAATAAAATAGAAATTTTGCTGAATTTTGCAGAATTTCAACAAGGAAATACTTCATTCTGGCTAGACGGAAAATCGTATTGATACAACAATAAAATAGACATTTTGCTGAATTTTGCAGAATTTCAACAAGGAAATACTTCATTCTGGCTAGACGGAAAATCGTATTGATACAACAATAAAATAGAAATTTTGCTGAATTTTGCAGAATTTCAACAAGGAAATACTTCATTCTAGCTAGACGGAAAATCGTATTGATACAACAATAAAATAGAAATTTTGCTGAATTTTGCAGAATTTCAACAAGGAAATATCTCATTCTGTCTAGACGGAAAATCGTATTGATACAACAATAAAATAGAAATTTTGCTGAATTTTGCAGAATTTCATAAGGAAATACTTCATTCTGGCTAGACGGATAATCGTATTGATATAACAATAAAATAGACATTTTGCTGAATTTTGCAGAATTTCAACAAGGAAATACTTCATTCTGGCTAGACGGAAAATCGTATTGATACAACAATAAAATAGAAATTTTGCTGAATTTTGCAGAATTTCAACAAGGAAATATCTCATTCTGTCTAGACGGAAAATCGTATTGATACAACAATAAAATAGAAATTTTGCTGAATTTTGCAGAATTTCAACAAGGAAATATCTCATTCTGTCTAGACGGAAAATCGTATTGATACACAATAAAATAGAAATTTTGCTGAATTTTGCAGAATTTCAACAAGGAAATATCTCAATCTGTCTAGACGGAAAATCGTATTGATACAACAATAAAATAGAAATTTTGCTGAATTTTGCAGAATTTCAACAAGGATATATCTCATTCTGTCTAGACGGAAAATCGTATTGATATAACAATAAAATAGAAATGTTGCTGAATTTTGCAGAATTTCAACAAAGAAATACCTCATTCTGGCTAGACAGAAAACTGTTTGAGACGACGGTTCTTTGTTCACTCTTGCTTAACGGTCAACTCTTCGTGAATCTCGGCCACTTCGAATAGAAACTTGTGACCACAAATATTTAAAAGAACTGCACTTAATATGACTTCAGAAATTTTCAAAAAAAACAGAAGGCTGTGTTATCTATCTATTCTTTGAAAATTGTCAAACATTTTAAAACACCAATAATTCATAACTTACAATGACACCCATATCAGTGCCAGCATGTGTGCCAGAGATACCAGCCAGTGCAGCATCGTAAAGATATTCGTTCATTTCTTCTTCCAATAAACCAATGAAAAGACGAAGGTGAGCCGCGTGCGCTGGTGTTAAACTACTCATCGGACTGGAGAAATATAAAGAAAGTTAATAATTGTATAGAGTAAGAACCTCAAAAGAGGGTTTAAAAATATTTACGAGGTATCTCTTTTATGTCATTTCTAATGGACTGTAGTGCAATGATAGAGCATTCATTCCGTATGTGCGTGCTAATAACAATTACGAAGAAGAATTGACTTTGATTTTGATATTTCTTTTGAACTTTGGGTATCAAATCCCAACTCGATGATACTTAAGGCCAAAGAAAACTTTAACAAATCGGTATAGTATGCTATCACCCTCTACTTTGACAGTAAGATAATACCTGTATAAATGTATATCAATACAAGACTTTGGAAGGACGAAAGTATCGTCTGCTTTGTACCACACCCTCATCATGTTTGTATCCTGAACATTGTTAAATAAGGGAGATGTTCAAAAGGTCCGATCGATAGATTTGAGAAGTGTCTGAAGTCTATAATGTCCTTCTCTCCTTGATCAAGAGGAAAGAATGGATTTAATTTTTAGAAGAGAGAAGAAATCGGGGTAATCCGGTACACAGGGGAGGGAGACAATTTTTTATCGTCAGATTTTTTAAATGAGAGCATTCGTAAAAGGTTTTGTAGCCATGGATCATATGAGAAACAGAACAAATTATTCAAATGATGACAAACCTTGATAAGTTGTGGGACATTCTTCTCCTACGAAATAGAAGGGGTTTAAACAATTAAGGTCCCAATCAACGTTGAAAAATACTAACGAACTATTATGAGTCAAAAGTCCATTGATGTTCAGAACGCATAGAAAGAGGTATTATTTAGGCTGGTGAACGGCAAATTTCGCCGGTTCAATTCACGAAGAAAATCATATTTCACAGGTCCAAAAATTCGGTCTGACACCTCAAGTACATATTTACAAAGTAAATATACTAGGCTTGTTAAGAATTCACCGGGACAAAATTTTGAATTCGACAGAATTGATTTTGAATTCGCCAGACTACCAAAAGCAAAGAAAAACTCATGCAAAGAAACCGCAATTTGATTGATGTCATTGATATATCATAACACAATACCTCAGCTTCGGATTTTGCGACTTTGACGTCCAGAGATTCCGGTATAAAAGGATTTTCGTGTGGAAGTCGGAATTTATCACTGATCGTTACTTTGCGCCACTCCTATAAAGTGATTGGAAGATTGTTATTAGTAACAAATACGGAATTTGCATTCAGATACCAAATATAAGGTTCCTAAACATAATGCCAGGTTCATTATGGACCCATCCTTGCTATACCTTGCGAGCTATCCAGAATAATAATTATTCATATTGAATCAGTGGTCCTAGCATTGCATTTTTTTTCAGATTTTTTCTCCCTGTTTGATCACAGTACTAAACTCAGGATCGCTCGAAAAAATTTCGGCAAAAATTCTGCAATCTTAGAAATTTTTTTCACCAATTCACCTTTTCAACCGTAGTCGCCAATTGTCGCGCGGGCATTTTAAAGTCCGTTTTACCACCCTTAAACCGTCCCAGACACCTATAGACAATAGAAAAAGGTGTAAAAAAGGATTGGATCGAGGTTAAGGTGGTAAAGCGGACAAAAAATGCCCGCGTGGCAATTGGCGGCTACGTTCGAAAAGGTGCATTCTGCTTCGTCAGCGTAAGATGCACGTATGCTTTTGAATTGGACTTTGATTCTTTTAAAGCTTTCTTACGTCAATATAATTTTGTGGAATTTGTGATACATTATATTCAGCTCCATAATGATCAACTGTTTGATACTCTAATTTTGGCCTTCCATCTTGTGTGACCAGCATATACCTGCATAACGAAATAACGAGTTATGATACCAGTAAAAAAACAATAACAATACCAGTGGATATTTCCTAGAATCCAAAAACTAGAGGGGTACCCTCTATAAGCATTTATTATCGATTCCTGTTGAACTACATTGGTTACGATAGCTTTCCCTAGCAGTGAAAAACTTTTATCATTTCCATACGAAGATATGAAAAAAAAACGCAATACCTCATCTAGCAACTTACTCCTTTCCAATAACTTTTCAAGAAAGGTGCTTTGTATCTTAAATTTTGAGCAGTAATCCAA
The DNA here is from genome assembly GCF_902728285.1 of Clytia hemisphaerica. Lineage (NCBI taxonomy): Eukaryota > Metazoa > Cnidaria > Hydrozoa > Leptothecata > Clytiidae > Clytia > Clytia hemisphaerica. Next base: position 1,030,883 of record NW_027103968.1, on the reverse strand, counting down.
TGCAATGTATGTTTTAGTTAATGTATGCTATAGTCGAAATACCACTCAAAACCCGATGCATAAACTAAGCGCTTGGCGTCATTCGACCCGGGTGAACTCAACCTCAAGGATGGACTGGTGTAAGGGACGTTTCTCGACGTCTTGAGGCTGAAAAAGTGTTTCCAAAGTGCTTAGAGTTTTAATATTTGGAAAATAAATACTTTTTGAATTTCGAGCTACTGTTTCTTTAACTTTGACTCACTTGTTCCGTAGTTATGAGTCAAAATTAATTTTTCAAAAGTGTAATAAAACACGTAAACAAAGAGATATCACCCGGTATATATACAAGCTTCCAGATGATTCGTCAAATGAGAAGCCGTCCTAAATCCTTTAGAATGTTATTTTCAAAAGTAAAAACCTGAAATTATCTGGCCGTAGACGACTGAGAATGTCTTTGATCAAATCTGGTCGAAAGTTTGTCATCATGTACGGCCCAATAAGGATTTCTTCAGGGTCATATTTCTAAATCCAAATAAAAAAAATAAATACATTTTTAAAGCATGGTCGTGAGTTTGAGTCTCGCCGGATCCGTTGGTTTTCCAAAGGTTCTGGTGGCTGGTCAGAAGACAACATGAGAGCGACTGTATTCACTTCACTGTGATACATCAGGGCAAAATTCATCATTTTTAAAGAATCTATGAAGTGAATTAAAACTAAAGAACTGTTCACTTTCTCACAAAAAATCAAATTGGGACTAAAATGTTAATTGCTTTCGTTGAACACCTCTTAAAGCTAGTTCAATAAAAGAGCCAATTAAAATTATGTGACATACACTGAGCTTTTTACTGCAATTTGTAACGTATGGTCGTGGAGATGACTTGTCCTTGAATTTAAATCTGATCTCCTCCAATAACTAAAACATAATCAAAAGTAATAAAAAATCTATTTGCTGCAATTATAATAAAAGTAAATTCATTTCCTTGATAACTTTACAATTTTAAATCAATGAATATCAGTGTGAATAGCATTTTCGTTCCATTTTCTAACTAGCAATAAAGACCGATTCGCTCACACACTAAACGCAAGAGACAGCTTTCAATGTTGGAATAAAGTAATGTACCTTTAACTCGTTGAATATTTTTTCGGATGGTTCGTGCGATTTGAGAAGTTCGATATATTCAAAGATGAGACTAATAATTTCGTTTGTATGTTCTAAAGGAAAATCATGAATTACCCAAGGAACAAGTGTGTCAAATTTCAGCCGAATATCAGGCTGTTCCAATTTGGGAGATACGTGACAGACAGACATTCTTAAATTCTAACTCAACCGAAGTTGAGAATCACACTAAATATAATCTTTAATTTCTTTGAGCTATAAAAAGCAAACTCTACTAAGTTCAACATATGCAAAATTTGGAATAATTATCCCTTACTCAATCCTTCCTCGCTTAGTTCAACTGCAATGACGAAGAAACTGAATCCTTTAGCTCCACCTTCTTCTCCAGCGCTCAATGCATGTACCCAAGCTGAAACAAAAAGCATTATTTTTTTGAATGGTTACTTATTTAATCTATTGCAGCATTTTGGTAAAAGGTATAGAGGATGTATCTTAAAAAGAGAAAACAAAAATTTTGATATATTTATTGATCTACTTTTAAATCTCATTTTGGTGATCACATTTCTGAGTTGACAGCTAATACTATTTGCTTTTAAAGATTTTCAAGTTTCAAGAGTATTTCATTTTGAAAAGAATGAATCAATCAATAGACTCTTACATTGTTTCTTCAGATAAGAAAGAATGCTTCCAGGTCCTTCATGTCCAATCAAGTGGGAAAGATAATGTGAAGGCTAAATAAAATTAAAAGATAACATATTTCAGTTTTTTCTTATTTTAAAACCTGAAGTTATAATGTTTTACATTGACATAGGAAGCTATAATAAAACATATGAAATAAAGGTTGGTTAGATGTCCCATTGTTAAAAACAATTTCCTTTTCAATGTACAACAACAAACTTTCAGGGTAGAGTAAAAACTTACCTTTTCTTTGTAGTATTTCCGATAGTCTGACAGTGGAAATTTCATTTCTAATAGTTTCATCTTTTTCACTGATTTTATATTGATCACCGTCTAAAGGAAAAGAAGAGAAGGAATAAACTATTTTTTAACTATCCTTCCAAAGAATCATTAGTGCGGATCTGGTAAGCTAGCATAGACCAGAGTGCTCAAGATCATATATTCAAAAGCAATCGTTATAACAGGTCTACTGTACACAGTATACTTTAGGCGTACAAACTTTCACGAGCAGAAACTTTCGCAATTTTCGCAAATTTTGGTCCTTTTCTCGCAAAAGTTTCAAACCAATCCAAGAAGTATTTCTCCCTCTAAGCCATTTTTTTATGCAAAAATTTTGATTTTAATGTCTTGGTTTGCGAAAGTTTATGCTCGCGAAAAAGATTTTTTCGTCAAATTCACGAAAGTAAATGTTATAAATTTTGCGATTTTTCGACCTCGCAAAAGTTTGTACACCCAAAGCAGTTTAAGAAGATAAAATATTTTGATTATTAACTTTTCTTACCCCTAATTGACTTGAACCAAACGGATGGTCAGAATATACAGGAACCTCAACATTTTTATTTACAATTTCTTCAAATTTAGGTGTGACCATCTTCTCAAGTTCATCCAATGTTTCTAGAAAAATGAAATGTGAAATTTTGTTAAACTTAATGGTAACTATTTTTAAGAAGATTTTACTTTAGGCATAAAACTTTAAAAAGTCTACAAACTTTTGAGAAAGATTCCTTGCCTAGCTTTATACCATGCATAGTGTATATGTATATAAGTAAGCAAAAAGATAGAAAGTATTGAATGAGCCCGTTAAGTTCTTTTTTCTAACGTTATAGGGGTCTCACCAAACAAAAATGATTTATACCTTATTACATGAATATAAGTATGGAATTTAACGGCCTTGAGATATGAAATTCACTTAATTACACGTTTCCTAATACTCATGTAAGGTAAGTAAAAAATATTTGACGAAAATTTTAAAATCGCGTCTTTTGTTAGGGAAAGCTTTTTATAACACAAATGTTTGTTGAAACTTTCATACCTTTTAAGCTTAGAAACAAACCTTTTCCGAGAACTGCAACAGACATGATGTTAGCTGAATAATATTGCTTGTGGAATTTCAGGAGTAAATCTCTGATGTTTGTACCATTCTTCTCTGGGATTGTTTGCAAAGTCTCTAAACTACCTGAAAAAAGGATTATTTCAGAATTTTAAATAGAATTTCAGATTATTAACAAAAAGGTGGAGTGTTTAAATTCTGATTTATATTTTAGAAAAGAATTGTATTTTTCTCAAAGTAGAACGAGGCTCTGGGGTTCCTTGGGACGAGCTAGACTAAGAAAAATATAAGAATATGTTTTTTTCGCAATTCACGCAATTTAATTTTAATTTATGCGCATTTCACACATTCACGCAAACTACTGGGGGGCCCCATAAATGCAATTCAACAAACAGCCTTCTTTCACCTCTAACAATTAATTACAGTACAATTACATCAGCCATATGAAAGACATTACCTGTTCCAAATTTTCTATAAACGTGACCTTTCTTACACGTGACTTTGTCAATGTAGTGTAATCTTCTAGGGTCATTTAATACATTCTTCTTATGTTCTGGAATTTAATAATATCAAGATATACAATACATCTTATAATCAGAGTGTCAATAAGAAAAAGTAGCTTGATTTAACCCTGAAACTTTCAGAAGCCATAAAGTTGTACCTGAACCGCTGGCCAACAATAAAAATTCAGGAAATCCTAACCCTTTAAAACCTGCTGACAAAAAATGAGTTTTGTTTTTGTCATAATATCAGGGGGGATGAAGCAGTACACCTGAGTACTAAGTGATTTTATCCAATTCATATGGCACACCACCACGGTACTAACCGGCATGATGTCTTGTACTAACTGCTTCACCCCCCCCCCCTGATAATATACATATAAACAAACAAGCTGGAATAATATAGAATAATTATTGGACTTTTCACTTAAGAAACGTATTCACCTGAGTCTATAGCATTTAGTTCCCTATTTGTTGAATCTTGATTGAATAACGGGCCAATGAAAAACTGTGAAAACCTGAAATGAAAATTTTCAGATTATCAGGAATATAAAAAGAGAAAATATCTAAATGTTAATAGTTTGAGCATAGTTTGAAAAAGGCCAAATCAAATGGAAAAGATCATCAAATTTTAACTATTTAAATTGACCATTGTAAAATAAACAAGTGATACTTTTATGGACCTACCTGGTTATGCATGTAACACATATATAATTGATATTTACGTGAGCATGACCGTTAAACAATCATTCAGAACACAAATAGTGATGATTTATTAAAATTAGTTGTTTGTTTCTTATAAAAAAACGTTTAGAAACCAAAATTTCATGCTCTTGAAATATTCTTTCATATTCAAGACTTCGTGAGCAAAAAATACATCTATCTAATCAAAAAATTGAGTAATTTGGCTAAGAACATCGATGTATGCTTATTAATAGTGATTCTTATAGATAAGCATGCGTTTTTTTGAGCCAACAAAATTTTTTTGAAAAAATCTGCTTGAGCCATCTTTTACCTATGATGGTACCCTACTTTCATGCAAAAAATCTGAAAAAATTAATGATCCAATCATTTTTCACAAAGTCCAAAAAAACCTGTTTTTTAACCTTTTTTTGGCCCAAATTTGCCTAAATTTTTTTTTTTCAAAAATCGGGCTCCGTCACATTCGAGGGTTTATAGTTACGCATCTTTGTGCAATAAATCATAAAGAATGAAAGAGCCAATCTCCTAATAACTAAGTAATTGACAATGTGCTTATAAAAAATATTGAAATTGGCCAGTTTTTCTATAAAAACACGCCAAGCAACCAAAATTTCATGTCTAGACACACATATACTTCAAAGTAAGCCCTCATGAGCAAAAAAAACATCTATGTCATAAAAAAATTGAGTAATTTGACTAAGAACATTGATGTATGCTTATTAATAGTGATTCTTATAGATAAACATGCCTTTTTTAAGCCAAATAAATTTCTTAGCAAAAATCTGCTTTAGCCATCTTTTACCTAAGATGGTACCCTACTTTCATGCAAAAAATTAGAAAAAATTAATGATCCAATTTTTCACAAAGTCTAAAAAACCCGTTTTTTAGCTGTTTTTCGGCCCAAATTTGCCCCCCAATTTTTTTTTTGAAAATTGGGCTCGGTCACATTTTGGCCACTACCATTTTGCACCTTTGTACCAAAAATCAAAAGATTCCCATGAGCCAATCTCGAGAAAACCTGGTAACTAACAAACAAACGGACAAAGGTTAATTTATAGGACCTCCACCCCACCGGGGTAGGTCCAAAAATGCTATGGGCGGACCATAAAGAGTAGGACAATAATAAAGGAACCCTCCAGAATATTTGGCTAGTTCTTGAATAATTTTACATGTAAAATGATTTCCATTGTATTAATGACACCTGGTGTTTCAGATAATGAATTTACCTATCAAGGGCTTCATCAAGCGCACTACATTTCACTTCAAAATGGTAATTTGTATGTTCTGGTCCAGTGCTGGCATTCGGGTAACCAGCATTTTGTGCTACGAACTAAAACAAAACAAAAGAAAAGGAATTGATGCATTCCAGTCAGCGCACCCATTAGACAGGTTTCATTAACTCTGAATGCCTCTAATCTTGAGGCTTACCTTAGTCCTGCTTAGTCTACATAATAGACAGCTCCAGGCTTTTAGCCCTTACTCTTGCTTCATTAAAACCTCAGTGCGCATGCAATTTATCCAGAGAATTTCAATATTTAAAACAAGAGCAGTGCTCATAGCCCGAAGAGTAGGAGTTTTACGCTTGAAACGAAGGAAGATATGACGTAGCCTAGGCTTACCTGTAAACAAAGAACTTTCAAGAGATTTTGAAGCTCTACCCTTGTAAGGAGTACCAAGAAATTTTAGTATAACAGACAACATATTAGCCTACTAAGCTGCCTATGAAATTTTGATCTCACTATAAAAAAGAAGCTAAAATTTCTTACCTCGCTAAATGAGTTCTCAATTGGATACTGAAAAAAGAAAATAACACAAAATGATCATACTTCCAGAAAACAGCTAACCCTTGTTTATAAATCTTAACAAGAGCAACGTTTATAAGTCAAGTTAACAATCTTTTTCTTACCGTAGACAAGTTAAACAGAGAGAAATAATAGAATTTTTTATTTTTTCAAGTCTTAACCACAACGTTTCTCACCTTTTCGGTGCCCAAAAAAAGCATGTGTTCACAAAAGTGAGCAATCCCAGGAACATCATCTGGATCAACTAAATGGCCTGAAATAAATGAAAAAAATTAAAATAACGTCTTTGCATTAAATGACAAAGTTTCTTAGATGAGAAAAGGGTGGTTATGTCATTTACATATCCCTTATTATTATTATTATTGAGTCTATGACTATGCTGGAATCTCACAAAGACAGAAAAATAGAGGTCTGCATTCAGATCAAAATATGAATAAGCAGGGAAATGCTCATAGTGGGGCGGATTATCACATGTATACTTCAAATTGTGATAGAGCTCTGAAATTTTGTACAGAGGTTCATCATGAAGTAAGAAAAATAAAAATTGAGAGAGACACTCTTGAAAATGATGTTTCTGTTGACGTCAGCACTTTTTTTGCAAAAATTTCATCTTCGAAAAACCCTAACACATTATATACTGCTGGAAAGGAAATTTAATTCTGAACAAGTTTTTTGCTTACGGGAAATCACGAAAATCAATTTAAAAAAAGATATGCCTTTCTGAAGCCGCCATGGTATACAAGAAAATCATTTTGACGTTAAAATATATTGACGTCAATTATTCGTGCTGGTTTCAATAAACAATGTACAATTCAATAGATTTTATGAATATTTATTGAAACTTTTGTGTCGAAATCATGAACTGAGAAAGAGAAAAAACTTAGCAAAAAAGAACATTTCAACTCTAATCCAACGAACTTATGATTACATAGCCTTGTGGCGCGCCAGAAACGCATAACGCATAACGCATAAACATAACCATCGATGGTCAATACGTTTTCAGCAATAGTTGATACAATAGTTGGCTGACTCAATGTGATAGATTTTAGCGATGACTGGACCAGCCACTGACCATCTCAACAAGGATGATGGACTATCAAGGATACCAATGGCGCCACCATCGATCTTGACCAATTTGTTATTTTGCTCATGAGCTTGATCTACACCAATATTTGAAAACAAATGGTTGCTAATTTTCACTTTAAAGTAGCCACGTTTGAACTGTTCAAATACTGACGGATGTTGTGATGGCAATTTCTTTAGGTTCCGTAAGAAGACTGGCATCCAGCGTGAATAGTGTGTATGGTCTAGTGAAAACAACCACGGTAGCATCTCTTCAATAGACTTGACAAAAAGGGAGAAATCAGCATCTCTTAGGCTTAGCATAAACGAAAAGAGAATTGCTTCCATCTCAATCGCATGAAACCAGAAAGCGTGATTAGCGTTTTTTGTCATTGTAGCCTTTCTCCATTCATCAAAATCATTGGTTTCCTTTTGAGATTCGAAAGCAGCCTTGGCTAGTTTTGTCAATACAGCAAATGTCACCTCGTGTGAATATCTGGTGCGTTTAGATTTGTTGCCATTCCAAAGGCTCTCTTCTCGACCAGGTGTTGAAAAATTCGCTCTTCGCTACCTTCCAACCAGTCACCAATGGCGCTCATGAACATCATTTCTATGTGTAATGGACCAAGCATCCATAGTGCATCGCAAAATCTGTCTTGGTAAGTCCATTCGACTTGCTTTCCGATAGAGTAGACTGGCTGATCAGCCGTGAGGATGGTTAATTGTCCTGGATTAAGATGATTTGTCAGCTTCTTAATTACGTTCATACAATGCTGTACCATAGCCGTCGAGCTAACTGATTCTTCAAGCAATGGCAACAGAGTTGATGACGTTTGAGGCATCTTTTTGGACGTTCGAGCAGAAAAATAGGCGGCAAAGTTGATCTTCTCACCATCCGAAAGGTTTGAAGAGTTGATGTCGTCTTGCCATTTCTCTACACGTGCTGTTTGCTGGTTGAAAAACGGATCTTGTTGGTACGAGGAGCGAGGTTTTTGGGGACTCATCGCCATCTTCAGGGTACTGGAATATTGAGATGCTTGTTCCATGAAAACTTTTTTTGGCAGTTGCTGATGAAGGGTCATGGTCAATATTATCAATCGCAGCTATTATAAACAGCAACTTTCTCAAAGAGGGTGGACAAACAAGGCCATCTTTGTTATATTTCAGACACAGCTGCTTTGTGATGTGGTTATCGATCTCTATGACTCTGTCATAGGATATCGAGAAACCTTGAAGAAAGAGAAACTCTACGATTCCTCTTTTTGGACCTACCCCGGTGGGGTGGAGGTCCTATAAATTAACCTGTGTTCGTTCGTTCGTTCGTTCGTCTGTTACCAACTTTTCTCAGGATTGAATCATAGGAATCTTTTGATTTTTGGTCCAAAGGTGCAAAATGGTGGTGGCCAAAATGTGACGGAGCCCGATTTTCGAAAAAAAATTTTCTTGGGCAAATTTGGGCCAAAAAACGGCTTAAAAACGGGTTTTTTGTACTTTGTGAAAAATTGGATCATTAATTTTTTGCATGAAAGTAGGGTACCATCATAGGTAAAAGATGGCTCAAGCAGATTTTTGCAAAAAAATTTTGTTGGCTCAAAAAGCGCATGTTTATCTATAAGAATCACTATTAATAAGCATACATTAATGTTCTTAGTCAAATTACTCAATTTTTTTATGAGATAGATGTTATTTTGCTCATAAGGGCTTACTTTTGATAAAAATTAGTGTTTAGACATGAAATTTTGGCTGCTTGGCGTTTTTTTATAGAAAAACTGGCCAAATTCGATATTTTTTTATAAGCACATTATCAATTACTTAGGTATTGCCTTTTTTCGAGATTGGCTCTTTCATTCTTTATGAATTTTTGCACAAAGATACATAACTATAAGCCCTCGAATGTGACGGAGCCCGATTTTCGAAAAAAAATGTTTTTGGGCAAATTTGGGCCAGAAAACGGCTATAAAACGGGTTTTTTGGCCTTTGTAAAATATTGGATCATTGTTTTTTTGCATGAAAGTAGGTAAAAGATGGCTCAAGCATTTTTGTAAAAAACGAATTTTTCAGCTCAAAAAACGCATCTTTATCTATAAGAATCACTATTAATAAGCATACATCAATGTTCTTAGCCAAATTACTCAATTTTTTTGATGAGATAGATGTTTTTTTTGCTCACGAAGTCTTGAATATGAGAGAATATTTCAAGAGCATGAAATTTTGGTTTCTAAACATTTTTTTATAAGATACAAACGACTAATTTTAATAGATCGTCACTGTTTATGTTCTGAATGATTGTTTAATGGTCACGTCACTTAGATATCAATTATATATGTGTTAGATACATAACCAGGTAGGTCCATAAAAGTATCACTTGTTTTTGTCTTCGAATGGACGCTGAGACCAACACGTGAAAGCAGGGGAAGCTCGTTTTGCTTTGAATGACGCCTATCAACGGTTTCAGATTTTCTTCTTGTTGTTTTTGAAGAGTTGAACTTCACAACTTGGGCGATTTTGACGGTGATGTCTTTATAGTTGCTTGAGAGATGGTCTCCATATTTTTCGAACCGTCTATGATTTGTGCCAGTAGCTTAAGAAGATGATTTGGAAGACTTCGAATATTGATGTCGAAATTGCCATCGAAGCTGTGCTCTTGTGAGAAGAGAGTCCTCCGAATAATAGCAGCAGCTTTTGAAATTATTACATCCTCATCTGAGGTTGACTTTTGAGAAGCTTCAAAGACAACGCGGCCAAATGATCCATTGGTTGTAAGGATTGTATACTTCCCATTTTTTCCCTCGCAGAGGCCATTCACTTCTTTCAAAATACTTTCTTTGAGTCGGGTCACATTGACATTATCTATTCGCACCAAGCTCTTTCAACTTCTCTTGATACATCTCACGCAAATTTTTCATCATGAATATCGGGTTTTCAGTCGATGCAATGACAAGCTCATTGATAGTGTCACAAAGTTCTGACAATGCTAATCCTAAGTATAGAATTGTTTGAAATTAGAATTTGAGAAATAGAGAAGTTTACTGAAAGTGGCATAAGCATCGCACACTGAAGGAGTCATTGAGTTTAAAACCCGAAGGGCTAGAGGAGAGTCTTTAACCTTTCCAAGAAATGATAACGGCGTGTTCTGGATAGAAAATTAGTTCTGCTACATGGGAAATTAGGCGGCTTCATTTTCCATTCAGAAGTTTCTCCTCTAGCCTTTTTGGGGTTTTAAACTCAATGAATGGAGAACCCCTTAACATAGACGCTGTGATTGAAGTTAGATGAGGAAAATTTGTTACAATGCGAGATTAATACACCATGTATCACTCATATTATACCTTCAATTATACTGCTGTCTTCAATACCTTTCTCAGAAATTTTGAAACTTCGATATTGATTATAAAATTGAACGAGGCACTTCAAATGATAATCTGCGCGAGATGACACCATTTCTCCAACACTTAGCTTTGCCAAAACTTCAACACTGCACATTTCCTGAGCTATTTCTTTGATCTTTTCGTTTAACTCTAACGTCTTACAACGGCGCATATTTTCATTATCAGAAAAGTCATTGCAAAAGAAGCATCTCCTGGAATTTTCCAATCCGAGCACACTAGATCTTTTTGGTCTCTTTTGCTCCACATTAGAATTTTTTGTTTCGCTAAGACTAGCATCTACACAAAACAGTTTTCTTTTCACTCTGCTCAATTATTGTGAATTATAGTTCACCATGCAATTTTTGTGAAAGACGGCTTTTTCCTTCAAAACATCCAGAAAGTCGCTTGAGCAAGTATGAGTTTTGATACCATTTACAGTAGGTACAACCTTTTCCATCACCTTCCAGACGTACATTATTCTGTAGCGTTCTCTTCGCCTTTGAAGTGAGTAAATTTTTGTCTGTTTTAGACACTCCCAATAATTGTTTGGGGTGCCATTTATCTTTCGTAAGAAGGACTTTTGAATATCTTCAAGTCTCTGAATGAGACCAACTGCATTTGGGCTCCACAGAACGGAGCAATATTCTAATATTGGTATCACCAATGATTTATATAGTACGGTCATACAATTTAAAGATCGTGAAGAAAAAGTTCTCAGGATCCAAGATGTTAAGTTTTTAGCCTTTTTGATTACTGCAGTAATTTGCTTCTGAAATGTGCAATTACTGTCCATAAGGATTCCAAGGTCTTTCACAACATCTTTGTTTTCAATCTCAACACCAGACGGTGATGTATAGCTTGTTTGAGTCTTAATCTCATGGTTCTTTCCATAGCGCAAGAGTTCAAATTTTATATCATTCAGCTTCATGTTGTTGTCATCCGTCCATTTATATATTCTATCAAGATCTTTTTGAAGTAGGACAGCATCTTCTAGAGTTTTGACTTCCTTTGTGGCGCGAGTGTCATCAGCGAAGGATTTGAGAAAGCTGTGCACCACTTCCTTGTCAATATCCCCAATCAATATGAGGAAAATCAAAGGTCCCAAAACACTACCTTGAGGGACTCCTGAAATGACCTGTTGTGATTCAGAAGTGACACCATTCACTAGCACTGATTGTTTTCTCTCTGTTAGGAAGGACTTAAGCCACTGTAATAATTTTCCATCTATTCCTAGTTTTTTTATTTTTCGTAGGACAATTGAATGGTCTACTTTGTCAAAAGCCTTTGAAAAATCTAGGTACACAACATCCGCATTAGCATCTTCGTCCAATATATTTAGTATCAGGTCATATTGTTCCAAAAGCTGACTCAAACATGAACGCCCGCTTCTGAATCCATGTTGATTGGGATTGAACAGATTATTTTCATCCATGTGCTTTACAATATGTGCTCTGAGTACTTTTTCAAATATCTTGATGACATGGGATGTTAGGGCTACTGGTCTATATAATTTGATGCCAGTGATCTGCTACCTCCTTTGTGGATTGGTGTGATTGTGCATCTTTTAAGTTCGTCTGGGACAATCCCTTTGTCCAAACTTTGTCTCCAGAGGATACAAAGAGGAATAGAAAGTTCTTCTTTGCATTGTTTGAGAAAGGTTGCAGGGAAACCATCGGGACCTGGTGCTGCAGTTTGGGACAGATCGTTGATTGCTTTTATTAAATCATCTTCTGTAACTTGTAGATCTGAGATGATATCTACGTTGACTTCATCATTTTCACTCTGTATTATATCGAATGGTTTTGGTGCACTGAAGACGGAAACATATTGTCTTGACAGAATTTCAGCCATTTCTTTGCTTCGTTGCGTCAATTCACCATTTGTGTTCAGCAGAGGGCCAATTTTCGTTTTTATCTTTGCTTTCTTTCTCGCATAAGCAAAGAAATATTTTGAGTTTTTCTTTATGGAATTGATTGCTATATTTTCAACATAACACTTGGAATCCCTAAATGATTTTTGTAAGTCCTTTTCAATTGTCAAAAGTTCCTTTGTTATTTTAGTCTTCTTTGATTGGGACGTGCATTTTAAAAATTGCTTTGTAATTTTTCTTCTTCTTTTCGTAAGAGATCGGTAAGTGAAGTGACAGTAAGTGAAAATACAGGCCAGATATCGACCAGTCCTATGTTTCGACCAATCGTCCCAAGTTAGAGTAGTTGACGGAATGTGAATAGAACGATGGCTTCTATCTGCTATTTGGGAATTATGATGTTACTTTTTTTTCAAAAAGAAAAAGTTGACAATTCTTTTGTCGAGGTAAGCAGGTCTTAACTGAGAAATTTCCCAGATACAGTTAACACGCTTATCGCGACAATTTCCAACTTTATATAGCTGATGTTATCTCGACAATTTCCAACTTAGCTGATGTTATCTTGACAATTTCCAACTTAGCAAATGTTATCTCAACAATTTCCAACTTAGCAAATGTTATCTCAACAATTTCCAACTTAGCTGATGTTATCTCCACAATTTCCGACTTAGCTGATGTTATCTCAACAATTTCCAACTTAGCTGATGTTATCTCAACAATTTCCAACTTAGCTGATGTTATCTCCACAATTTCCAACTTAGCTGATGTTATCTCGACGTCAAGATAAAGTTTGCTAAGTTGGAAATTGTCGAGATAACATCAGCTAAGTCGGAAATTTCTAAATTAGGACCACTGATGATCCCTGGCGCTATCGTAAAGCTAGAATCGCTTCATGTAGGGTGCGCACTTGTCGGGATTTTTAGCGCGGAACGAGGAAGAATTTACAAAAATGAACTTCAATGCATTAGTACTTACCTTTAAATCATCCAAATCTGTTCATTCTTTTTTTTAAATCAATCAGGAATTATCAGGGAAACAAGTAAAAAAAACTGCATCCAGGTATCTATTTTCTTTCAAAAGATATTCATGTTTTTCGACGTCAAGGTGAAAACGCGATTAGCGCTGACCACGGCACCGGAAAATTCTCGACCCACATTGAAACAAATGGCTGCCCCTATTGAACTGGTTCATCTTTTCAATTGCGGTTTTTCTAGTAAACCGACTGTAGGGTAGAATTAGGCTACAATCTATCACAAAGTGCTTTATTTGAAAATCTACAGGCCGTCTGGAATTTTGAAAAATAAGAAGAAATTGCAATTTTTTAACAAGATTGTAGATTTTTTCATTTTTAAGCACCATACACCATCTGAAAGCTGAGGATTTGAATTGAATTGAATTGAATATGTTTTCGCTGCAACACAGCAGGATAACCCCTTACAAAAAAAAAAAATAGATTTCTCTAATACAATGGGGAACCTAGAAGAAACTGAAAAATTATTACAGAACTAAAGAAAAAATGAATAAACGATTATCATAATATTAATAGTGACAACAAAATAATGAATATAAGAAATATTTTTACTTTTATTTTATGACAATTTCTTTGAGTAGATTTATCTATAAAGTTCTTCCTGTTACACCACCCACCCCTCCCACCCTGGGAAAACACACTAGGTTCACGCACACACAATACTCGCACACACAGACACACACACACAAAGATTATTCGTATTCAGCTTTGTATTTGTCTAAATAGAATTTTGTAGCTAAAGATTTTAGTTCATCAGTATCAAGGTTGTGAAAATCAGTGTCAGGATGATTTATTAGTAACTCATTCCATTGTTTTGACGAAAGACGAGAGAAAGAGTTAAGTCCAAAATTTGTGGTTTTGACCGTTGAAAGTTTTAGTAGTTTAATGGCTTTGCCCCTGGTGCCAGTTTTGTAATCAATTTCATCAAAATTAAGTGTTGATAGGACATCAGATGGAAGATTACCCTGGAGGTATTTTTGAATATATGAGATATTCATTACTTTCACCTGATCAAAGATTTTGAGTAATTTAAGCTCAGCAAACAGGGGAGTGGCAGAAGTTCTTGGCTCACTAAAGGTCATGAGTCTTAGTGCAGTGTTTTGAAGAGTAAGAATCCTATGTGTGACAGTATTGTCACACAGTCCCCAGAGTTGACTAGCATAGCGAACATGAGAAGCAAAAATTGCACGATAAATGTTTAGAAGGATGTGAATTGTGGAACATAGTGACGAAGTTTGGATATTGCCCCATTTGCCCTTCTCAATGTAGCAGCAACGAAAGAAGTATGAACCTTCCAGTTTAGATGATTGTCAAGGTGAACACCCAAATACTTCACACTCTTACTTGGTGATAGAATTTTCCCGCAAAGCTTAATTCTTGGAATACAGTCCATCTGTCTCCAAGGGGAACGAAAAATAACAAACTCAGTTTTGCTAGCATTCAAAGAAATTTTGTTGGCATTAAGCCAGCTGACTAAAACTCTGAGATCAGCATTAACCCTCCCACAAAGACTCCATACAGTTTTTGAAAAATTTAGTAAATGAGTATCATCAGCAAAATGATATGTTTCAGAGGTCCTTATACAGCGGTGAAGATCGTTTATATACAACAAGAATAGCAGAGTACCCAAGACTGAACCCTGAGGAACTCTATGATTAATAGATTTTTAAAAGGGAATTTGAGCCTGCAAGAGAAACATACTGGGAGCGGTTAGTGAGGTAAGATCGGAACCAGTCGTTAACAATGCCTCTGACTCCTTAGTGATCGAGTTTTTCAAGTAAAATTTCGTGATCAACTGTGTCGAAAGCCTTTTGTAGATCGACAAATACACCACAGGCAAACCCACCATTGTCAAGATAGTTTCGGATACATTCGACAATATTAATGAGTGTATGCTCAGTAGAGTGAGCCTTACGAAAACCAAATTGTCGAGAGTAGATTTGATTATGGTTTTCAAGAAAGTCAGCTTTCTAGTGGTGAAATTTGTTTTTAGCTATCATTTCCAGCTCATTAGCGATAAGCTAAAGTTTAACAGTATCAGGCCGATTTTCAGACCGCACCGGCAAAACTTCCCACACCCCGCTTCACGGAAGACTAGATTTCATCTGCCATTTTTGGCGCGATTTTGGTGCTTCCGAAAATTATTTCTTGCTGACGTGGTGGTAAGGAGGCGATTTTTTGAAAAGGTGATTTTTTTGTGTTTTGAAAATGGAATAGCTTTGGGAATACTTAACCAATTCTAATAAATGACCCCTCGTTGTTCTCACAAAGGTAAGGACTTTCAAATAAAATTAGTTTGGTTTCTAAAAATTGAGGGGAAAATTTTGGCCTGTCCACCCTACTTCATGTCTCTTTGCTTGAGAAAATTATTGACAGATTAAAGTTTTTCACCCGTGCGGGAGCTCGCAGGTATTCTGCAAAGAGTTCTCAGCCCAATCCTCAGACCGCACGCTAAAATGGTAGGACAAGTTTAGCTGTGGCAGATCATTTCGATGGAAGTTGTTGGAATGTTTATAAGGTTCTTGGCAGAAAATTGTTTGTTTGATGGCATTCAAAAATTGTGTGAGGTTTTCAAAAACAGCAAAAAAAAAGAAATTTGAATATCCTTTTTAAAAATAACACTTTTCAAACGAAACTTCACAATATTGGTTCTAAAGTAGGTTGAAAATTTTTTTTTTGTAAAATGGGCCAAAATTGCGGCACAAATCAAGAAAAACACTATGTTAATAAAACAGCAGCCACAAATTTGTTCAATGAGTAAAAATCATTTTTTTCAGATGAAACTCGTAGCAAAAGGGTTTATCCACAAAATATCAAAAATGGAACCAAAATTATTGAGTCATTGGGCTAGAATTACGGCTCAAAGTTGACAATTTTTTTCATATATGCTTTGATTGAAGCCACATTTCAAGCCCATTGAAAACCCTGCAGCCACAAATTAAACCCATAAGTATCTTAAGACCTTAAACTACCAATTTCAAGAAAAACGGTTAAAAAATATTCAAGTCTTAAAGCAGGACAGCACATAAGCCAACCCTAAAAATGCCAACTAATAATACCTAATGTAACAGCTCAGAAGGTTATAGTTACAAAAAATGGTATTTGCAGCCACAAAATGTACACTCTTTCTTAAAATAACACTGTATTGTGTCAGATTGTGTTTGTTTTTTTGCTTTAGGCTTTGCAAATATTCATATTTCAAAAACAAAACCCAACCTGGAATGATATAAATTGATAAATTAGTGATTGAAGTATGATTGAAGCCACATTTTAAGCCAATTGAAAACCCTGCAGCCACAAATTAAACCCATAAGTATCTTTATCAGACCTTAAACTACCAATTTGAAGAAAACGGTAAAAAAATATTGAAGTTTTAAAGCAGGACAGCACATATAAGCCAACCTGTTGAGTGAGCCACATGACATACAGCCACAAAACCTGCCCTCGCTTTGCCATCTTATATTTCAAGACTGAATCACTCAACTTCAAAGAGGGCCACATTTTTGGAAAGCTCATCAATTTCCTTATTTTATGGAATTTTGTACTACACAGCAGCCATAAAAGAATGTCAATGTTGTGCTTGTGGGCTAAAAAGTGGTTGTGATATTGAAAACCTCACTTTTTGGGGTTCTATTTTTGAATGCAATCGTTTGATTCTCAATGATGACAGCGCTGTTACTAATTTTGTTATATCTGACAAATTGATGTTTGTAAGTGCACTTTATAATTTTGATTTCCATTGAAAAATCATATATTCTGGTTTTTTCATGTTATATATTAGATGATGCTGTTTTAGAGCTTTAGAGCTAGCCTGTATAAAACAAAAGCAGGAGACTGTTAAAAGTTACCCTCAGCGATGAACAGAAAAGTTGAGAAAATTATTTTTTTTTTTTTAATTCATTTTAAAATAACTGATAACTTTCAATCAAGAAAAGAACTCCAAGACATGAAATTATAAATGAATGATAAAATATCATACCAATGTTAACATCAACTGAGGCAGCTGCTTTATCAGCGATTGGATCAGAAATAAGCAAGATCTTTATACTGTTTTTGAGTTCCACTAGTCTGTAACTTCTTGGATCATTCTCAGACTTAACAACATTGAAATATTTCATTGAATCAGAAGGATGGATAACTGTTTCACATGCCACCATCTTGTTTGCTTTTTCTTCTTGAAAATGGCAGACGGAAGCTTTTTATGCTTGCTCCACATTTAGGTTCTATTTTCACGAAAACCATAACGCATCCCGCCCGCAAGAAGCATGGCTGTAATATCTATTTTATTTATCTATTATGGTTGAGTTACAGGAGGCTCTGGGAGCCCATTCTCGTAACTATATTGACTATAGATGCCTTGAGTAAGCATCCTGTCAGCACCTTGAACTGACTACCCAATTCCCCTCACATGGCATGGGTTGACCCGGGCGAAGGTTTGTTCACTTGCCAAGTAAGTGAACCGTTGTGAGTGGGAATCGAACCTTGGTTGCCTGTACAGGAATCAAGGTTGATGTCCACTATACCACAACGCCTCATACGGTGGAAAGAGCGATGAATTGTCGTTCCATTGTTTGAATATAGATAATAAATGCGATCTAGCAAGGGACAACGACTGACTTGATAAAATGATTCATAAGTTATTTATTTTTTTATTTTTGTACTTTTACTCGTCAAAATTTGAAGAAGAATAAACTAAATCGTAAAAAAGGCAAAATAACACAGAATTTTCACTTGGCGAGTTTATTTAGCTCAGC
Organism: Clytia hemisphaerica; assembly: GCF_902728285.1. Lineage (NCBI taxonomy): Eukaryota > Metazoa > Cnidaria > Hydrozoa > Leptothecata > Clytiidae > Clytia > Clytia hemisphaerica. The sequence goes on along the minus strand of NW_027103968.1, from coordinate 1,012,694 downwards.
TTGTTCCTAGACGCCTACCAGAGAGCTACCAGATCAAAAACTTTACGTAACTTTTTCCAAAATGGTTTAAGATAAAATAGCTTATGCTTAGAAAATCTGCAGCCTTAGTTGTTAATCATCATCAACCGACATAAAGATTGTCCCTTCTAAGTTATCAAATGCACATCATAGGCTCCTAAAGTCTGTCCAGATATAATTGGCAGTGGAAATAAGAATGCCCGTAACTTTTAATAGCCAAATACCATTCCGAAAATTTTTTTAGCTTGTTTTAGAGAATCAAAAGCGCTATATTTGAATATATTTATGGTTGAAAAATTCGCGATTTTTAGCGGTTAAATTTGCGATTGCAAAAATTGTGCTTTTTTCTACTCATGCTATACCTTTCATTTTTACACCAGTGGTAGATCAACCTCAGGTAAAGAATGTTGTCAAATTTCAAGGCAAACAGTCCTTCGGAAGATATGGGACCCGAAATACCCCTTGGTAGCACTTTTCTGTGAAATATCAAATTTCCAACTTATTACTAAAAACGGGGGTAGTGATAATATTGATAAAACAGTTTTTCGATCATAACACATTTTACGATCTCTTTAATGACATCATAGCCAAACCAGTTTAGTGTTTTGGGAATTAGCTAAGTTCTTTAATGACTTAGAAATAACAAAGGCAATATAAGTTCATGCTTATCTTTTCAATAAAAACAATTATACTGTGATTTCACTTCGTTTTGAAATAATCAATGATACCACCAATGATACCAATGCACCAACACTTAACATTTTCCAACTTTTAATTGCACTGTTCAAAAATAAAAACATAACCCCCGTTTTTAGTAATATGTTGGAGATTTGATATTTCACAGAAAAGTGCTACCAAGGGGTATTTCGGGTCCCATATCTTCCGAAGGACTTTCTCTATTTGCTTTGAAATTTGACAACATTCTTTACCTGAGGCTGATTTACCACTGGTGTAAAAATGAAAGTTATAGCATGAGTAGAAAAAAAGCACAATTTTTACAATCGCAAATTTAACCGCTAAAAATCGCGAATTTTTAAACCAAAAATACATTCAAATGATAGCGCTTTTGATTCTCTAAAACAAGCAAAAAAAATTCCATAATTATATTTGACTATCAAAAGTTACAGGCATTCTTGTTTCCACTGCCAATTATATCTGGACAGACTTTAATTAAATTTAGGACCAGCTTTCAAAAATTTAAATTTTTTGCTACATGCTTGCCAGGTTGAAACTAGGTAGAAAAACGAGTGCTTCGTCACCCCGATGGTCAATACCACAAGAAGTACTTCAATGTTTTGTTGCAATATTTTGATGGTGTCAGAATAAATTGCAAAACTCCATTTTCTACGATTTCCATTCAGATAGACCTTTGAGATATTAAATGATTTTTTTATGAATAGAAAGTGGTTGTAATAAAATCCACTGGGAGTTAATCACCATGGCAATAATTTTAAAACGAGGCAAGTGATGTTCGTGACGTAGTTTATGAAATGGTCTATTCATAAAAAAATTTGAGAATTTTTGCAATTAGAATACTGCCAGGCATTCTTACGCTAATTCAAATGATAGTGTCACAGAGTCTCTCATTTTCTTTCTAACCATGGAATGCTCCAGCAAGGTAAGAACGATGGGAGAGGAATTTATTTAAATTATATACACTGAATTTCAATATTTTTCGAATTTGAGAATAGAAAATATTGCAAAAATGTAAATAAAATTCTATAATAATAGTAATATAATAAAAAAAGTAACTAAATATTGGTCGAAAGTCCCGTGTGAGTATGATCTCAAGTAGTAGCAGCAACTGCTTTTTGTTGTTGACGCTTTTTGACATCAAAATTATAAACACGAGCCATGCTAACTTCCGTCGTCGTAATTTGATCGCGTAAGAAACATAAATCGTCGGATAACTCCTCTAGGTTCGTCTCTGCAGTCGTCAGATTTTTCTGTAGCAACTTTTCAGCGTCCTCGATATCATATTCTAACATGACGTTTGCACCAAGCCAGAGACAAACTTTCTTGGTAACCGGCACTTTTGCGTTCACGTACAATTGATCTGATAACATGAATTGCGTGCTGAGTGATTTGTCAGAATCCTAATGGAAGTAGAAATTAAATATCAATTAATAAAGTATCGTGTAATTATCACATTATATTGTTAAAACAGTTTTATCATTCGAAGAAAAAGTATGTGCGTATTTTGATTCTGTCTAACATCATTTCATAGTTCTAGCACTCCCTTTCTTGGGGCCCTTTCTTTTCAAATAACATCTACCGAGAAATTGAAAATGTGGATTGGGGCTGGAAATTCATTAACAAAGGGATGCGCTTTGAAGGAGAAGGATGTTAAGCCTTGTTTTTTAGTCTAGATTAGGTAATTATTTTTGTAGTTTTGCACTGTCCAAGAACAATTTCCCAAATTTACAACATGTTTTATATTTTGATAATGCGATTTTAGTGTGGTTTTTAAACAAGTCAGTAAAGTGCTCAAAAGAAAGAAGGTAGTGAGTAGGCAATTATCACACTCAGTACTCAGTGCAAATCCCTTGGGAAAAAATTCACTTCATCTCCCACAATATATTTGATAGGAGACTGTATTCTTGAATGATGAAGAACAATTTAAATACTTACTTTTTTACTTTTGAGACATTTGATAGAATTTAAAGTAGACTTAATGTCTGGTATTTGTCCATTCAACCTAAAAAAAGAAGGTAATGCACTAAACTGAATTATTCACTATTACAGTAGTTAATCTCAAGTAACAACCTTCCTTGCTGAAAAGTAAATTGATTGTTAATGAACCTCTCTGAAGTATAAAGGTCTTGCAGAATTTCATTAAATTTTGAAACTGTAAGATTTTCAATTAAAAAAAAAGGTACAATAGACCTTTTCATAAATTACGTCACGAACATCACTTGCCTCGTTTTGAAATTATTGCCACAGTGATTAACTCCCAGCGGATTTTATTACAACTACTTTCTATTCATAAAAAATCATATGATGTCTCAAAAGATATGATCACCATAGAAATTGTTTGAATATGAGGCAAGTGATGTTCGTGACGTAATTTATGAAAACGTCTATTTCGCTCTTTTAATGGCTCTTACAACTGAAATAAATCATCAAATAAAAAATAATGGGTCAGTTCTTAAAAGAATTACAAAGAAAAAGTTAAAACACCAAATTAAAATAAGTAAGCCCTGGTTAGCCCTCACTAAAGTTCACTGTATACACCTTTTCAATTATTTCTATGAATTACTACATAGGTACAATATATACAATTTTCGTACCTGACTTTTTTTTGTACCAAATTGGATTCCATGAATTTATACTTTTGGTATTGTTCGTCCAGTTTTCGGAGAGCACTTTCAAAGCTTTCCTCTTTCTTCATGAATTCCTCAACATCCTCCTATGGGATCAAGAAAGGAAATATAGTTGGAAAGATTTTTCTAGGAAAATCGCTGGAATTAAAGAATAATCAAACAGAATAAGAGGCATTTTTGGAATGTTCTGGTCTAGAATGTTGAAGCTTATACAAAAAAGCTTTAAATAAAAATACATAGATTACTATGGGAAGTGGTGGAGGATATCAATATATAGCACAACAAACAAATTTGACCAAGCTGCTTTGGTTATAAAGAACCAAAATGTAGAAGTAGTGGCTAATAGATTAACAAGGCATTGTTTGAGACATGAAAACATGGGTGTCACGTTTGAGACAGTTTTGCACATTTAAATCCAATCAGTGAAAAACACGATGCTGTTGCTTTTCTAGGGCCTTAAGATTTTCTTTTAAACAACCATAACATACTGTTGTTTTAAGATTCCCATTAATCTGTACAAAGATTCTTCTTACTTTTGGAATTCTTTTGCTATATATTTTTCACGGGATAACTACTGGCTTGTGATTGAAAAGGGTTTGTTTTTAAAGGTACGGCACTGGATTTCTAAAAGACTGCATGTGCCGCCAAAAAATTGGTTTTCAAAAATTAGACTCTTACAGGACAGATCTTAAGCAATGAAAAGGTACCCTTACAGTAGCCTGGTTAACCAAGCTAGTTTTTACAAGGCCAAGATACGGCTGAAGACAATATAGCGTTATCGGTGCTTTAATGATTTTTATGATGTACGGAATTTTAAGTTTGCCTCGAAAAACTGGCTTGGGCAAAGCGCGCGTTCATATTTTGAACGCAGAAGTCGGTGAGACTCGGCGAGCATTTGGCCTCTTCTAATTGGCCATAATAGACCATGTGATAAGAAACGAAATTTTTCGTTTGTTTTGAAAACGCTTTTCACTTCTCAACGAAAGACTTTTTGAACATATTTTATTCTGTACTTTTTGCATAAAAAGAAAGATATGTTTTTCTCTCTCCCTCTTTTAATTTGAAAAACCTTTATATAACTGAATGAAAGAGAAGTTAAGTAATTAGGGAGGAGGGTGTATTTATTTAACAAATTCCTTGTTTTTTATGCGAATGAGTTATGGGAAATCTTTTGTTGAAAAATATGTGTTGAACAAATTATACAAATTTATGTGCATTTACAAAAACGTGCCCGGGAAAATTTGAAATTTCGTTTTTGTCAGTTGATAAGAAACCAAGTTTACTTGTACTAAGCCAGATATTCAGTAGTCTGGAGACCATACTCTGTTACAAAAATATTTCTATCCTGTTAAAATCCCAACAACTTCACTGAAATACAGAGTATGGAATTATTGACTCGATTCAAATCACTTCAAATCACAAAAGAAAAAACCATTATTTTTTTAAAACAATTCAAAAGCTCGCGCCACTTCTTGAAACAATAGAGCTGTTTGACGTCATACTTTTGTTTATCAAATCATAACAATAAGATATTAGCCAATCAAATTCTGCGATTAATTCTTGCATCTTGTATAATTCCCGGCTACTACTGTCTATAGTATACTTTGATATTTTTTTGAAACCACATAGACAGAGAAGTCGGGTCTCCCAGCTAGATATTCAGTCACAACTTACCATCAGATTTTACTAAGTGACTGAATCAATCTGGCTTAGATTTCTAGGCTACCCTTACAGTGCATTTTACCGAACGTTTCTCATCCTTACAGTGCAGTTTGATCCTTCATTTTATTTTTCTGAAGCCACCCAAAAATGAGCCTGAGATGTCAACACAATGTGCAAAACAAATCAAAATGAGTGCAAGTCAAAACCGTAAAAATACATCAGATTGTCACGGTCAGACTACTTGTGATTCAGCAACCCCAAACACACCCTTACATTGTATCCAGTTAAAAGAAGACCCTTATAGTGCATTTCGAGGGTCTTGAAAAACCTACTCTTAAGGGTAACACATGCTGTTAGTCAGACCATATGAGCCCCCCCCCCGCCCGCAGATCTGACATCAATTTTACCTAGTTCAACACTTTTCCATGAACTGCCTAACTCTGTCTGGTTTTGGATTTTGACATACAGGACATTTTATGACATTTTTGATGATTTTGCGAAGTTAGTATCACATGTTTTAAGACTCTTAAGACTCTTAAAACATGTGATACTAACTTCGCAAAATCATCAAAAATGTCATAAAATGTCCTGTATGTCAAAATCCAAAACCAGACAGAGTTAGGCAGTCACGGATTATTGCTAATTAGGATATCTCCTAATTAGGAGAGTAGTATCCAAATTAGGAGATTCATGACCATGTATGCTAAATAGGAAAGGAGACACTTTGACCTAAATTATTTCAGATATTGCTTCGATCCACGTTCAGAAAACTAGAGAAACTTTTTCTTCATCAAGATTTGCACCGTTGGCCAAAATTTCAAGTAATCTCTCTGGTGTGTTCCTTGAAAATATTAACATCCTTAATAATCTGCTGTGCAGAGTCTAAAATTTGTGAACACAAGCTAAAATTTCATTATTTTTTTCACGGAACGAATAATGTTTTTCTTTCCAAATCTAAAAAAACTTTAATAAAATAGTTTTGGGTGGAAAGCGCTAAGGGAAAGTTAATGGTGTGGTGACCCCCTTTACTGTCAATGCTGAAAATAAAGTCTATTTCTGACTGTTTCCATTATTGAAAACTCAGCCTTCAAAATTTCTTGGTAGGGTAAGCCACATGACCAGTAAGCCACATTTTTTGCCCACACTTCATTTGCATGTAACTGACTAGTCTGGAGATCCATACTCTCTATTCAAACTTACACCACATTTTTAAGTAAGAATCCCATCAGAAGCTATTCATTGAGAGAATGGTATTTTTGACCTAGTTTGAATTTGTTTACATTTGGTTTGAATTTAGTGCCAAAAAAAGCCGTTGATAAGGTTAGCCAATCAGATTCGTGCACTTCCAATCAAAACAATGATATCACCTGATTTCAACAATTGTTTAACAGCCAATAGAATTCTGCGACCAGATTTAGCATCTACAAAAATACCCGGCTACTCTGTTGTTTCTATATTATTATTATTCGTTTTAACTGAATGTTATACTTCAAAACCACACAAACAGAGTAGACGGGTCTCCCAGCTAGTAACTCCCCTTTAAGTAAGCCACAAAAATTCGCCCTTTATGCAAGGGATAGCTAATTTCCTCAGCTTAACCATTAAAGCAATCCTAAGTGTAAGCCACATAATTTTCCCAAGTTATGGTCAATTTAGTGGCTGACAGTAATCTCGAGTGTGTCAATGAGGTGAATTTTCTGGTCTGTAAAATTTATCAAATTTTGCGATTTTCATAATGAAGAGTATTGAGCTCAAATTTAAACGTATAAACAAGTTCAGAATATTGTGTAATTGATTTATTGTGAAAATATAACCTTTTAACTGAAGTTTAGGGCAAACTCTTTTGTTCAAACTGTCAAAAACCGCGAGTAAACGACCACTGAAGTAAGGTCCCAAAATTGCTGTTTATCAAAAAAAGCAACGACTCGGCCGAGAGTTAAGGGTCAAAAACAACTGTTTAGGGTGGCCTGCACATAGGGGAACCTGATCTAGGGTCGGGGCTAATTTTATGGCTTAAATATTTTCTTCAGGAAGTTATTTTGTCAAAGGAAATTTCGAAGTCCAGACTTTGATCTCCTGTTATTCGAGATAGGGACCATGAAAAAATAGCCCCGACCCACGGTTCGGTCCGCAATTTATCTGGCTTTCAAGAAAATCTAAAATGGCTTTTTGATAGCCAATACAAACGCTGCATTTGCAGGTTTAGTGGGCCCCATTATTCTGCTAAAGAAAATTCATTGGATTCTAGGAAACATCAAAATTACAGACCAGACAAAAAATTACGTAATGCCCTCTACAAGCCATTGTGATTGGCTGATCGGGAAAAAGACGTGAGATCTGATTGGCGTAGAAAAAAGTGATTTTTTTTAAAGAAGGAGGCGAGGAAGAAAAAGAGGCGAAATGTCTCAAAATGAACTTCAAAAATCAAGAAACTTGCAAAAATTGAAAGGAAAGAAATGAATTTTATTCTTCTTGTGAAATATTTTATAGCTCATTCATAGGACGGGGATGTATCTAAACTAGAAGGACTAGATATCAGATTTAGAACAACGAGACAAGGTGACTTTTTGATACACAATGCACAATATATTTTAAACTTTCTGTTGCTCAGACATAAAAAATCCAGAAAAAAATTACTCCAAAACCATCTGAAATCCATTTTTTCTACATCCTGAAGAAAAAGAAAGAATATAAATAAATCTAATATAAATCAAGATTTGTGTCATCAATCCATAACCTTAGAGATAAAGAAGATTCTTTCAGTGAGACAGGGATGGTTAGCATAAAATACCCATCTTTTACTTCCATTCTCTTTAAAGACCATAATAGCATAACATAGCATTTCAATCTACATTCTGCCAGAACAGGGATATTAGAAAATGAAAGAGCCTTAGCTCTTATGTAGGGAAATTAAATATCTAAAGTGAGGAGAGTGAAGTGGGTTTAGCATTTGCCAGCAAATAATAATGAGCTGAGTCAGGCTGGATTCTCCATGAATTTCGACCAATTTTGAGGTGGTAGAAGTTTCACAACTCCTTCTTCAGTTGACAGTGAGAGAATTCTCTTGCTCTTGTCATCTGCGACTTGAATAATATCAAGAGTCCACAATTAATAAAAGTTAACTAACCTTTGTTTTATTGCAGTTGAGCTCCATCCAGCACGCATTTCAAATTCAAAAACATCTCAAAACTGAAGAAAGCTTGGTTTTTTCTTCTTCCCATCTTCTTCGTTCTTAAATTGCACTAACATCATCATCATTGACAACACCAAAAAAATCTAAAGCTTTTTGCAAAATAAAATAAAGAATTGTAAACAACAAAGAAGTGAATAAAAATGAATTTAACTGAAGCTATAACTCTGGGCAAAAATAATGCCCTTCCAATAAACTTGTGCATCCAAAATACAGTTAAAATTACTAAGAAGTGTTTCCTGATTATAAATCATAATTCTTTGAAAGAAAATACGTTTTGACTCTGTTTAATGAAAAGAATACCGGTATGCAACATTTAGAAAAAGAAAATATCACAGTCCTTCCCCTCTCAGAAAAAAAGATTTCAATGATTTCGAAAGATCGAGTGACAAATAACATTTTCCAGACTGTCCAGATTGAACGTACTTACTAAAATAAATTGTTTCAAAACATTCGAAAACATTTGCGTGCTCGTGTGAACACTCAAAAACATTCGATTTTCAAAGCGCTGTTTACATTTGAAAATTCGAATGTATTTTCGGCGTAAAGCTCTGTTTAGACTTAAACACGGAAAAAACTACAGACTCGCAAAATTCACCTCATTGATTTCCTCGAGATAATGTCACAAAACAGGGGTTTATTTTTGATTGGGATCTGGAATACTATTTGAAAAACTACTAATGGTTGAAAGATAAGTGACCCCTCATTTTTTTCTGAGGATAAGGGCGTTTCATTAAACTTGGTTTGACATTTTGCAAATGAGTTTGAAATTTTGACTGACCTACTAATTAGGCAGCCCTCAATCACAAATGGTCATGACTTCTTCTTAAAGAAGACGAAAGACACATCTGGACTTATTTCGTACTTTCCAGTCTCTTGTTCGTAGTTTTTCTGACTTTCTTGGACTTTGTGAGTTTTTTCATAGTTTTCAACTGATTTCAAGAATGACTTACCAAAAGATTGCCACCGATGGGATTTGAATCTAAAAGGGGTTGCGGAACAACCGTTCTGTTTTCGCAAAGCGAAGAAATTTCGACACTAACAAATTATTTTTATAAGTCAAACTTTTATTGATAATGTTTTCCAACTCAACTCTTTCTTTTTTATAAGAATTTTATAAGAACAATACGAGGCTCAAAAATTAAATACGCTGGGTTTTGAGCAATTCAAAAACAATTTCAGGCTCAAAGTGCAAAAAAGGACAGCCAAACCTTTAAAAAAATTTACTTGTTCTTATAAAAAATAGTGCAAGTGACAAAAAAGAACACAAATGTTTCTTGTGCAATGGCTGTTGTGCACGGAAATAAACTGACACAGTTTGGAACTTCGATTGAAGTGAATACGATTGTTCAAACTGAAAATTAAAAATAATGACAAAACTAAGTGAGGAAATATTGAACGAAAAATATACAAGAAAATTAAACAGAAATTGACTTAAATCTTGAGAAAATCGATAAAAAACGACCTTAAAGGTATCGTGAAAATCGCACAAGAAATATCATGAAAATGTAGCAAAAATGAAATCTAACTGAAATTTATCAAAAATTAATCTAAGACCAGACGCCTGAGCCAAATGGGCTGATGAGCAGAAAAACACAGAGAGGCAAAGGCAGAAAACAACATACCAGGTAGCCAGTATGTTGAAACTGTGAAAGACTGTGCACAAAAGTTGAAAGTTGATAGAATTTGATTTGTGAAAGTTTAGACCAAAACTGTCTAAGTCTGAAACTCCATATTGACGCAACCACACACAAAGCTTCTCATAGCTTGATTAATGATTCATGAAAATCGAGAGAAAAATACGCGTACTTGAACAAAAATTGAAAATACTAGATAATTGCCTAAGTGTGAATAAACTAATTATATGACAAAAATGATACAAAAGAACTTAAATTGACTGACAATTAATTTTGTCAAGAGACATTGAATAAAGAAATGACGTGAGACCAAAACAAAAGACTGAAATGAAAGACACAAAAGACACTGACATGAAGGGACGCACAAGACACGGAGTGAAATTAAATTTTTTTCCATTTTTCTAAGTAAATTAAAATCGCATGGTTTGACATGCACAACATTCCCCCACCATGGGCCAAAAATTTAATCATAGTTGACCAAGATGACAATTTTCTCCCAGGTAGTTAAGTTCTGAACTTGAACTAGTCAGGGTCATAAAATGAATTAATCACAACGAGACTGCTATATTTGACAATTTCGTTTATAGACGTTTGATCTATGACGGATGACGTTAAGAAGTAGCAACAGATGAGTTGGAATTTTTCCAGTGTTGATTTCGTGAAGCTGGATAAGTGTGAATCGTGTAAACAACTGAAGTCCATTTGGAATGGATACAATACTGATAAGTTGGTTGAAAGACGATTGATGATTGGTATCCAGATTGCAGATTGAGATAGACTGACTGTTGAATTCGTGAGTTTGAATGCTTTCGAGATACTTGACCTTCTTTGGATGAAAGAACCAATGACATGATAAAGGTTTGACGTGATTTCGTTGGACGTTGCTGGCGATGATGATAAAGACTTGACAATTTGATCGTTTGGTATTATTTGATTTGATTGGTTGAAATTTGGGATCTGTGACATAACTGATGCTTTTATACTATTTTTCTCGTTTTGATTTGATGACTCATTGATGTTAAGTTTGTGAGGCATTTGATCGACTTTGATTGCGATATTCATGTGATTGGATGAATCAGTAATGGGTGACTGAGTTGATTTGATCGATCGAGTCTTCGACGGAATTTCGATAGGCGAGTCGATTGGATGTTCTTTTTGATCGTTGATGTTGATTGATTGGTTCGATTGATCCTCTTTACTTTGAGGGAAGTATTTCAAAGATGTCGGGTGGTCTGCATTGAACCCGAGTAAAGGAGTTTTGATTGGATGGATCGTATTATGATAAACTGATGTGAAGTTTGAAGATACATTGAAACAACGGAAGGAAGGGTGTGGACCAGCGATTACTCCTCTTCCACCACTTGAACTAGTAAATAGTGATTCGAGTATTGTCAGTCCTGATGGCATTTGATAAACGTGTTTTGGGAAGTACTTCAGATGTTTGACGCCAATCATCATATGAACGTCACCACCAATTGAGCGCGGAAGTTTCGGTAATGGTTTGAGTCCACCAGCTTTGAATACGATTCGTCGATGTCTTTGTGAGCTTCGATGAGTGAAAAAGTTGGAAATGTTGATGTGATTTTTGGGATGCAGGGTCCGGTAAATGAAACCATTTCTCCATTGCTCAGTGGAAGTTTGACGATATAACGACCAAGTGTTGATTTTGTAATACTGTTTCCAACACCACCAAGAATGACTGGTTTTGACGACGCTTTGATTGCATTTGATCCAAGTAGCTTGATTGCTTTTTGGCTGACAACAAAGTCACTACAACCATTATCAAAGAAAATGAGGAGCTTGTTTTGATTGATTTGAATTTCTTGGAGCATGTAGATACCTCTGTCTCCATCTTCGTCAACGGTTTGGAAAGATTCAGTGTGAAATGATAAACTGATGTTTTTCGTAAAGTTTGGAAGATCTGGATTTCTGAAGAACCTTTCCTTGAATTTCTCGAGCAACTCGACATTGGCAGGCTCCTCCTTGTGCTCCTCACAAACCAAGACGTGTTTTCGGACTGAATACTTTTGATGTGATTCGTCGGGACAAACGAAGTCGTGTTGACATTTACCATCCTTGTGTTTTCCAGATGCACTGGCTGCACCTGGAAACAAACATTGAAAGCAGTACCCCTTTGATTTCAAAAGGGAGAGGCGACTTGCAGGTGTCATTTCTGCAAACAGTTGACAAGTGTAATATTGAATTAATCTCGTCTGGCCTGGGCCTGATGTGGCAACATGATGATCTACTCCAGCAGCTGTTTCACACAAAGCACATAGAGGATTTGAGGTATCAGAGACATAAGAATTAGGATGTCCGTACCTCGTATCCTTGGTGTTCTTTGATGAATCCTTTGGTTTGTTGTTGTCGTTTGATTTTGATGAGTCGTCTCGAAGGATAAGTTTTTGTTCAGCTATTCGACGTTCTTTCGTAAGGAATGTTACCATTTTCGTCCAAGTTTCTCTAGGTGTGAAGTCATCTTCATAGATTTCTGAAAGGAATCGCGTCGTTCTGCCATCACCAAGAAGATTTTGAATGTGAGTGAGGGTGTCTCCATAATAAAGGTGTTCCTCGATATCATGTTTTTTAGCTAGAGCTGCCATTTCTTGCATCATGCTGATGAGATTGCTGATATCAGATACGAGTTTCTCTGGATTTTTCTTTGAAATTTCAAGTGATTTGAGTTGATTGATCTTTTTCTTGAGCATCATCCTGGTGTCACCGAACGCTTGTTCGAGGCGTTTCCAAATTTCGTCAATCGACTCAAGGTTTTTGACCATGGTGTATGCTGGATCAGCAAGGTAATTGTTGACTAACAGATCTGGTAGATAGCTCTTAGGAGTTGATGTTAGATGAACTTTTTCGAAATCAGAACGAAAGGTATAATAGTCTGATTTGGAATCATATCCAGTGAATTTGTCAAGATGAATGTTCAGTTTATTACGTTTGAATTCTGAGTGTACGTCTAGTTCACGATTACTTATTTCAATGCTCAAGTTGTTCATAAAAGTTTGTCGTAAAATGTCTAATTTGAAATATCTCTCACCAAGTTGTTTGATTGTGGTTTTGATCAGTGCATTAGTGGTAGATGTTTGGAGGCATTCCTTGTAGGAATCTGAAATCTTGTTGAACTTTGTTTCGTTTGACGGTATCTCTTTTCGCCAATTCAGGAGGTCGATTGATGCTGAATCAGCAGGGATCCTTTTAAACTTCAGTTCCAGTTCATCGATGGCTCCTTTGGCCCATTGCATATTGAATTCCAGTGTTTGTTCTTTGTGCGCGATGAACTCGTCGACTCGTTTCCTTTCCTTGGTGACAGTGATCTTGGAGTTGTATTCCTTCGAGTCCTGTATGTACTTGGTGATTTGATCCAGGCCTGTCTTGATTGTAAGTTGGAGATCGTCCGATAAGGCTTCTCCCGATGACACGATTCTGCGTGATTTGGTACGGATTGATTTCCGCATTAATTCGAATTTCGCCAGTAACGATCTGAGGTCCTCTGGTTGTACGTTTTCGAACTTATGTTCGTTGATGAGATCTGGAATCTCGTCACACATTACTTCGATGGCAATGCGTTCTTCATTTACTGAGGTGTTGTGCGGTTGAAGATGAGGAGTATCCATTTCGTCTTCGGATGAACTCAGCTCCTTGTAGTTGACACGTTTTGTCTGCCTGAGCAGCATGCGTTGATATTGATTTGAATGAACAGGTGAATGATTCAGCTCTGCATGAATGTTGACGGTGATGAATTTTCGTTAGCGTATTGTTTGTTTGAATGATGAAACGACTTTTGTTTAAATGTTGACGGTCGTGGATGTACTGTCTGTTTGAATGTTGTGCACGGAAATAAACTGACACAGTTTGGAACTTCGATTGAAGTGAATACGATTGTTCAAACTGAAAATTAAAAATAATGACAAAACTAAGTGAGGAAATATTGAACGAAAAATATACAAGAAAATTAAACAGAAATTGACTTAAATCTTGAGAAAATCGATAAAAAACGACCTTAAAGGTATCGTGAAAATCGCACAAGAAATATCATGAAAATGTAGCAAAAATGAAATCTAACTGAAATTTATCAAAAATTAATCTAAGACCAGACGCCTGAGCCAAATGGGCTGATGAGCAGAAAAACACAGAGAGGCAAAGGCAGAAAACAACATACCAGGTAGCCAGTATGTAGAAACTGTGAAAGACTGTGCACAAAAGTTGAAAGTTGATAGAATTTGATTTGTGAAAGTTTAGACCAAAACTGTCTAAGTCTGAAACTCCATATTGACGCAACCACACACAAAGCTTCTCATAGCTTGATTAATGATTCATGAAAATCGAGAGAAAAATACGCGTACTTGAACAAAAATTGAAAATACTAGATAATTGCCTAAGTGTGAATAAACTAATTATATGACAAAAATGATACAAAAGAACTTAAATTGACTGACAATTAATTTTGTCAAGAGACATTGAATAAAGAAATGACGTGAGACCAAAACAAAAGACTGAAATGAAAGACACAAAAGACACTGACATGAAGGGACGCACAAGACACGGAGTGAAATTAAATTTTTTTCCATTTTTCTAAGTAAATTAAAATCGCATGGTTTGACATGCACAACAATGGCTGAATGACCAACAACAAAGATATTACATTTTTTGAAGTATAACATTCAGTTAAAACAAATAATAATAATATAGAAACAACAGAGTAGCCGGGTATTTTTGTAGATGCTAAATGCAAAGTTCCGCTGATTAGGAGCCTAACGCCCTAACCACTGCGCCACGGATTCATCCCAGAAGATCCTTTCTATTTAACGGCTATTTAATATTGTACAAACTAGAGACCATACTATATTATAAGATAAAAAACACAAATGACAGTATAGACCTAACTCTTCATACAAAAATTACGGGAAAGGCAATTGCACTTTGTACACTATGCTGCACGCAAGCACTTAAGCTAAAGTCCCGCTTTTTTGCAGTTTGCAAACAAACGCCAAATAGATCTAGAGAATTCAGTTTATATGTGGATAGAGCAGTAAAAAATACAACTTTTCTATTTTTCCTTTTTTTTTCAAAAGTTCTAGAAATGAAAATAAAAGGATAATGATAATTGATACTATCCACTGATGATCAGCAGCACCATCGTAAAGCTAGAATTGCTTCGTGTACTCTTCACTTGAGAAATTGATTGACAGATTAAATTTTTCACCCGCGCAAATGTTTCATTTTTCCGTGAACTTTGAACCCTTCGAACTTTTTTTCTATGTATGCTTACATAGTTCGGAAGGGGGTCACTACCCCCCCTACCCTAGAGCTACCCCCCCCTACCCTAGGTTCTTCCCCCTTTTAAAATTTGATGCTACCCCCCTCAAAATTTTAAAATCCTACCATAATTCTACCGGTGAAAAAGCAAGAACATTCAGTGTAAATAAGCAAATAATTGCATTGTAAATTAAACGTTACATTAGACGTTGCATTGTAAATTAAAAATAAAACTTCTAATTTGGGAAAACACAAAAAAAACATACCACTGACATCTTACCCCCCCTTTCTAGATGAACCCCCCCCCCTTTCTGAAAACTTCCCCCTTTCTAGAAAAAATTCTCTTACCCCCCCTTTCTGAGATTTTCTGAACATCGCTACCCCCCCTTTATAAAGGGGGGGTGCGAACTATGGCTTAAGCGTTCCGGTTTTTACTAAATGAAAGCCCGTGATCTTAGCTTTCCAGTGGTATATAACACTGTGGACACGGGCTAGATGGCAAATTAGTAAAATGCCGAACCATTTGCAACATTTTGAAAATTGTTTGCCGACGGGAGAAAAAAATTTCCAACTATCGATGAACAAATGTGTCTGGAAACGGAGGAAAATGTAATTGAAGGCTGAAACTTTGTATGTTTATCAGAAAAAGGGTGAGGAATTCAAAAATCACAATCGCTAATTCTAATTCTTTCATTTTCATGTAGTTTTTTTCACTTTTTTGCTTCTTTTGCATGGGAATGTTCCAAAAAAAAGTTTTTATTTCTGCCGAAATGAATTTTCTTTTCATTTGGGGTTTCTCCTTTCAGAAAAACTTATTCTTTATTCATAAGTTTTTGTTCCTCCATTTCCAGAGGCCCCTTGAAAATGGGTCCTACCACCTTTTTTGACTCATTTCAACCTTTTCCAAGCTAATTTTCTTCAAAAACAAAAATAAAACAATGCAATGTCTTCTTTTTTATAATAATATTCTAACACCATCAAAGAATTCTCCCTCCAAATTTCAGGTCTCTAGCTACACTAGAAAAAGAGATATGCAAAATTAAAGAAGCATGACTGGAAAATTTCTTTTTTTTCTTTTTTGACACATTTTTCGAATTTCGGGATTTTTTGTGTGGAAAAAGTCGAAAATCAAAATTACAACATTCCATCCATCATAACTTATCCTTAACAACTCCAAAATTGTTCATTCTTTTTTTTTTTAATACTCAGAATTTATCAGAGAAAACAAAGAAAAAAACCCCATCCCATCACCTACCTTCAATAAAAAGATATACCCTTTATTAAACATCAAGGTGAAAAAATGGCGACTCAGAATTCGTGGCACCACAGTCTACCTTGACCACCATTTTTCAAATGGCTATCGCTATTGAGCTGGATTAGTTATAGACTCGCGGTTTTTTTTATAAAACGCGGGAAAGATAGTACTTTAGTTTGTCACGTGGTAGCCTTTTTGATAATCTACGGGCCGTCTTTAAATCGAGAAAAAAGAAGAAATTTCGATTTTTTGGCACTTTCCTGAAATTTTTGTCAGGACTACAATATATCGTTGGAAAGCTAAGGGTTTCAGCTTTTCATTGGTAAAATTTGTTTTTAGCTATCATTTCCAGCTCATTAGCGATAGGCGAAAGCTTAACAGTCATCGGGCCGATTTTCAGACCACGCCAGCAAAACTCCTCACGCCCCGCCACACAGAAGACTAGATTTCATTCGCCATTTTTGACGCGATTTTGGTGCTTCCGAAAATTATTTCTTGCTGGCGTGGTGTAAGGAGGCTATTCTTTGAAAAGGTGTTTTTTTTGTGGTTTGAAAATGGAATAACTTTGGAACTACTTAACCAATTTTAACAAATGACCCCTCATTTTTCTCACAAAGGTATAAGGACTTTCAAATAAAATTAGTTTAGTTTTCAAAATTTGAGGGGAAAATTTTGGCCTGACCACCCTATCTGGAGGTAGGGAGGTCGGGCCTTACGCGTGCGGCAGTAACAAAACATAGATTTTCGAAAAAAAATATTCAAGGTTACATATCTCAAGGAAGGAAACCTCTTTTAACATAAGTATTTTTTCCAAAAGGTAGAGAATTTATTCAGCTTTCTTTTGCAGAAAAAATCAGCACATCATGTCTTCGTGTTCCTTCAAAATTTGAAAATGAGTACTCGCGGGTGAGTTTTTTCAAACTTCTTGTTCGCGGCACGGCAAAATTTTTTATCCGGGGGTTCTAAAATCCAAAGCGCTAGCCACCCGAAACAGCTATCGACCTGGAATTTTTTGCATCGTTCCCCGCAATAGTTTAGCTTTTAAGACGTACCACGTTCGTTGGTTGGAGCAACGTATATTTTTCAGGAAGTCAAATTATGTACTTAAAATGCGTTTTTTTCATTGAAAAAATCAAATTTTTTTATCGAACGTGAATTTTTTAGAAAGAACAATGTTTTTTCTTTCCAAATGTGAAAAAAGTAAGAATCAAGCTGTTTCCGGTGGTAAGCGATAAGGGAAAGATTATGGTGTAATTACCCCCGTTTCAGCTACATCTACGGAAAATAAAACTCGCACCAAACCTCTCGCACGGAATTTTTCATAAAACACTTTCGCTTTTGGTGCCGTAATAAAGGTACAAAATGGCTGGCGATGCGTGCACGAAAGTGCTTGAAAAATTGAACTTCAAAATGTAATATCTTTGGAACTTTAAAGAATTGGAAGGTAAATGACCCCTCATTTTTCTTCTGATGGTTATGGCTTTCCATTAAACTTGGTTTGGTATTCTGCAAGTAAGTTTGAAATTTCCTCTGACCACCCTACTGGAGGCCTATGACCGCTCATTTTCTTTTTTTCAAAGCTCTACAAGATAGGATAGGTTTTGAAAAAAAAATTAAAATATGAAAAATCTTCTGGAGTTGCTAAAATCGTGCTCCGGAATCTTCCAGTGTTTCGGAGCACGAAAAAAACGGCACTTTTAGTAGCTCCGGATGTTTCCGGAGCGCCGGGAGGGTCCTCTTCAAACTTGACTTCGCTGAATTTAAGATACTCTCCTAAGTAGGAGAGACTGCCACAGGTATCCTAATTTACAATAATCCTTGAGAAATAGACCAGAAGTATAATACAAATTGCAGAAAAATGCACCACTTTGATTCAAACAACCCGCACCACCCGGCCCCGGGAAGGATAAAAACAGAAAATTACCAAAAATGTTGCTTCTGGAATACCACGATGCCTTTTCTTGGTATCAACTTCGGACATTGTGAAGGATGAGGGCAAACAGGTGCAGTCAAAAAGCAACTTCTAGAATGTGTGCTGTGCTGACTTGAAAATAAATGGCACTTGTTGGTACGTAAAGTCGGTTCGCACAAGCTTACATTATAATTATTTACGACTTGTAATACTATAATAGCAGACCTCGTACGACCAATAATGTTATGTTTATAGTACTGTCGTCAAATCAGACCCGACTGTTTCGGGTAAGGCACTTTCCGGGCGATAATCGGGAAAAGCGAAAACCCGGGCAAAGTCTAGTGGGGAACGAAGAACAACAGAGAGAGGAATATACCTTATCGGGGGAAAAATGTTTCGTCGCCGCGACGAAAAAAATACCCGACTAAATAAAAATTAAAATTTTTTTTACCCTGGTTAGGTAATGGGGACTTGTACTATGAATCTTAGCTTTTGTCTAGAAATTTTTGGAGCGGAGGGAACCGAACTAATGACAGTTCACAAGGCTATCAAACCCCTCTGATTCATTGAGGGATGTAAATCGGCCTCGAAAATAACTTCCACTTCATAGCAATTATTTTCAACTAGCGGACATCAGAAAAATTTAAGATAATTTACTGACACTTCTTATGAAAAAAATAATTGATAGAGCTGAATAATCCTTAATATAATGACTACTACTACTTTTAGATATGTTTATTTCCATTAATCGTCAAAAAGGCTATTTCAATAACTGACATAGTACAATTAAATAAGGTAAAAAGGAACAAAACAGTGAAAAATATTAAATCTACTATCTAGTAGTGCCATCCTCAAATTTAAGTTTATTTCCCCCAAGCAGAGGAATGTAAAGAGATGGAAAAACAGCTTCTTGAAAACAATGGAAAAACGGCTCGTCATATACCAGGTCTCTTGTCCTTAAGGGAGTTTATGTCGAGTAAATAGGTTTCTTTTGTTGTCGCTAGAAAAAATCTGCATAATTAGCGTGTTGTGACAAAATTCTTTTGTTTCAAGCCTTATTATGCGCAAACTTTTAGGGCTTATATTTTAGGTACACCTCTCCTATACGAAAAGATACCTATATCTTCTTGCTCAGAATTTCCTAGCGATTCTACTGATATAACCGCATCATGACCGCACCATAATATGGAAGGCTAGAGCTCGAGAAGATTATAACTTTATCTTGATTTTACTCGACTTCTGACAGTTTTACAAGAACCAATTTAATATCATTGCGTTAGGAATTTCTTTTGTTATACATTAGTAAAAATATTGCTCCTTATTCTTAAAAATTGAACTAGTAATCGGCAAAAAAGGAAAAACTAATTTTCATTTTTATCGTCAAATCATGTAGAAACCGTCCGATTTGTATGGCGAGCCGTCTTTTCTGGACTTTCATTTAATGACCTAATCAACGTTTTTACAATAGAATTTTCAATAGAAGTGATCGTTGAACTTTGAGTAATCAGAAAAGCTGTTTTCCATCTCTTTACATTCCTCTGCCCCAAGTAACTAAATCAAGCTTGGGGTTCCACCGTTAGGTATCGATCAGAGCAAGATAAGAGGGTTCTTAAGCGATTATTGTTCAGTATCTTCACTAGTTTTCAAAGTATGAATTTTTATCAATCATTAAAATCTCAAGTAAGATGACTTGCTGAAACTAAATAATGTCATTTACAAGTAAGTGTACATCCCTGCGTCGGGGCCCAAGCCCCACTGGAAAATTTGGCAAAAATTTCGTCACCGGTGAGAAAAATACCCCAGAATTTCAGCCCCACTGAGAAATTGATTTTGATTTTATCCCATTCGAAATTCGTTGTTTAGAAATTGCCTTCCAAAACCATCCCACTGGATTTTTTAACCTTGGAACAATATAATTTTTATCCCCGTTGAAATTTCAATCAAAATTCGCTGTAGAAAAAAGTTTCACCCCGGAACTGTGAGACAGGGGTGTAGTTATCATTGTGGCAACTAAACTTATGAAGTAGGTAAAAAACATCCCAGCCTATTTCAAGTCAAGGGTTGTGTTATTCCTTTCAAGTTTCTAAATAAAATTTTTCCACAGCCATTACACTGAAACATTACACAACCTTTAACCCTCATTTCACACCATTTATAATTCGAAGCTTAAAGCAGCCATCGATAAAACAGCTCACATCCAGCAACTGAAAATTAGTTTCTCTTATTCTTTCAGTACTGTGATTTACAAAAGATTTTGTGGAAGAAGGGTCGTTGTTTTTATCTCGCATTAGCCCTGCATTAAGCTGGATTTTCCCTCAAATTCATATATGAAGCAACAGTCACAAAGTCACCAGCAACAGTCGTTCACACAATCCACTGTCGGCTTTGGCGGAGTAAACAGGGGTCTGATGTTACAGTTTAGGGACTACAAAAATTTAAATGCCCCTTCGAAAAATCATTTATCAACGTTACGTCAACGTAGCATCAACTCGGAATTCGGAAATACGTATACGCATCCCATGTCTCAGTTGCTAAGGTGTTTCCTATTATCTCCGGCTCAAATACCTAAAAAAAGATAAAGTCGAAACATTAGAATTTTCAGAAAATGATATTGCACATGCTAAAAAAAGAGGCAAAGTGAAGAAGAAAAAATTTCTCAAATTCGCATTTTAACTTTTTTAATTTCAAAAACATTTTTAGTAATGAAAGTTTCTGTAAAAAAACAAGAAATTTTTAATAGCCTTTTTTTCTTTAATGATAAAAAACTGCCGATTGTTTGGTTTAAAATGGAATGCCCCTGGAAAATCAGCTGCCAGAGGGATGCATCTGCTACACGCCATTGCTTATTGTAAAACTTTCTATTCTTTCAATAGAAAGTCCATTGTCAACCCATTGTAAGAAAGCTCAAAATTAGGATTTCGTCATTGAAACATGTCTGTGCGATTAAATCAAAAATTATAAAAAACATTTCATTTCCAAAATCGTAACACGAATGAAAGACTAAAGGACACTGACCATACACGAATAGGAGTGTCACTAATCATAGAGCTTAAAGTTCTTTCAGGTTCAAAAAAAACTAAATACAATACAAAAAAATAAATTACATAAAAATCACACAAATAATGAAACAACAAGTAATTAATAAAAATTTATGCAAACTATACCTAGCTCTACCAACTTTTACAAAACTTAAATTCATTTTTGCAAGCTTCAACATACCGCAAAGTTATTTTCTCGCTAGCCCAAAAACATGACTGGAAGTTTATCTTGTACTTTAGAATGATGGAAGATTGGTGGTAGACAGAGACATTGCTTCCATTCTCTTTTGTGCGAAATAATGCCTGGTGTTTTTGCGCGGTTTGAACATGATGAGGTAACATTTTTGTCCATACAAAAGCAACACTATGAAAATACAATTGGTCATCAGGACAATCAATCGTGCAAATTCTTTGTCCACTTGATCCAGGAACGCAGTAATAGGAAAGGAAATCAGGAAATTTATGGTGGCGATCAGAACTGCATAGACAAGAGACATGGCGTTATTCATCGGGCCTGGTAAATTGCGTCCACGGTAGGCTTGTATCAAGCATAACAATTGTAAGAATGTGATGAAGGCAATCAAGACATTAACGTGATATCCAGTATTGCAATAATGGACTCGCAACATCTGGTCATCGTCAATATAATTGATTATATTTGGCGATTCTTGAGTGAAGATGATAATGGTGATTGCATTTGAAATCAACAAAAAGACGGCAACGGTAAAAACTTGAGCGGCTGAAGTCAGGCGAATCTCTTTACGCGATAGATGAACATGAGAACGGAAAGCAGTCAAAAGTTTTTGCGATTTAGTGTAAACAAAAGCCACATTGATAACATAGAAGACGCTGATGATCATATTTGCTGCGATGCATTTAGCAATGGTGACTTTCTGGACAAGATTGAGATAAAGCAAAGAAGCGATTGTCAGCAATATATTCGCTAGATGCAGTATGGATAAAATCTCATCAGAGGATCGAACAAGGGGCGTGTTACGTTTGGCAATAAAAACAATGAAGTTGGTTAGAGTCAATAAAATACAGCCCAACCCTGTGCCTAAAACCAAATATGTTTGCATCATGGTAAAATGTATATCCGCATTAGAATAAGGGTCGACACAAACAGTTCTGTCACCGTTATCGATTACGAAAGGTTCAACGTTGCATTTCATACACCTTCCATCACCATAAAATGGGTTGATATGGTTAACAGGGCAAAGTACACATTTGAAGCCATACATCTCATCAAAGAATGGATTCTCAATGGAACCATACACTTGTTGAAAACCTGGTTCACAGCGGAATCTATTGCATTGTTGCTCGCGAAATTTCACTTCTTGAAGAAACGTCTTTGACCAATTCATCAGAATTGGATAATCATCAAAAGGATCGTCAATGTTGGATATGTCCTGATAGTAAGGCAGCACATAAGAATGTCCCATGTATGGAAAAATCTGCTCCAAAGTTTTATGTAAAGATATCCTTTCATCATAACGACGTCTATTTTTATACGCGGCTTCTTTGATGGCGTTGATTTCCAAATCACCGACAGTATAGACACTTCTCCTTTCTTGATAGTTGGCCAACCAAGGGAGGGCTTGGAAATCAGACGGCGTTTTCTCAGTCGAATGATGAAAATCGCCATATGGAAATATCATTGGAGTCTTTGAGAAGTTGAGAAGAAAAAAATCACGTAGCGCACTGAAGAAATTTTGGACATGCGTTTGTCGACCGCCCCACACAATAACTTTAGTATAATTGCGTGTGTTAATGAGGAAGTATTTGATCTCGAGTATCATTTTCTCAAATTCCTCATAAGTGTCTCCGGTATCAAAAAGTTTAGCTTTGAGACAAAAAGTTTCCGATTCTTTAAGGATTCTGGAAGTTTTGTTAAAGTAATTGATCCAATAATCTTCAAAATTGTCGGATATTGTGATGAGAGTGACGTCATCCCATTCGAAACGTTCTAAAAGTGATCTCAATTGTAAAGCTTGGTCGTCAATAGATTTCAGATTAAGCCTCTGGTCACAATGTCGTGGGCCACACACTCTAAAAGTTTCTGAAAAACTCAAAACACCCTCAATAATTCGAGACATTGAATCAGGAACTACAGCCAAAAGGTATAAAATATTCTGATATCTCCATGTAGTAATGTTTTCTTTAGGCTGGAAAAAGTATTTCTGGTCAAGCAGCATATCTACCAAGACTCCAAGCAGTAGATCAGTATCATTGCAAATATCCATATACTCGATTTGATTGGTTTCTAAAAGGCCGTCCCAAACATAAGGAGCTCCTTCTTTTGATTTCAATATCGATGCCAGCTCGTTCAGAGGTGTTCGATTGGTCGCATTGAGGCATTGAGAATGGAATGATACAGAAGTGTATTTTTTTAGCAAAAAGTGGTATTCAGAGGAGTCTCCTCCGAAACTATGTGCACCACAAAATGCAACCACCGCCATTATGGCCATCAAAACCAAGAAACTCGGAAAAATCATTCTTCCCATTTTAACGGATTCTTAAAAGACTTTTACTTTTATTCAAGTTTTTTGAAAGGGGGAAAACTTTTCCGAGGGTAATATATTTAGAAAGATGACTTAAGCAAATGTTTGAAGGTTGTTTTATGTAGATCAACTTTTCGTGATAAAAAAATTCAAGGTTGTGTTAATTAAAAGGTTTGTTTTCGATCAACTTCACCCAACTGATTAAAAAACGACAAGAGAAGTAAAATGGAGAAAAGATTTTTCCAGATAAAAAAGCAATGGATCACAAAATATCAAGGCGATACTTGGTGACGAGTCATGATTAGATTTTATGGGCGGTCTTATCTTTCAACAAACCTATTCAAAAACAGCATATACACTTACAGCCGATGTAATAGGGTTTAATTAAAGATCTGATCAGTATGTACCCAAATCTCATTCAACATTTACCAAGTACAATCAAAGTCATAATATTTGAAAAAAAAATAGTCTACTCAATAGACAGCTCCAGGTCTTATTTTGAACTTCATTGTACCTGAGTTATGTTATAACCCTCGTAAACAAAAGGGAACACTTACTTTTCCCACTTATAATGATCAAGTGATTCAAAGGAATCCAACTCCGCAATTTTCAACAAATAGTCGGTCAATTTGACCAACTCTCGGTCCTTGTCGCGATTCTGGTGTGCATTCTTGAAAGGTCGGATCTGTAGGGGTGGAGAAGGACAATTTTCTAGATTACTTAAAATTAACAACAGGCCTTAGCAGCAATTGGCAGATTTGAAAGCGAGTCTCTATTTCAAAAATAACGGATTGATCTAGAAAAAGGAATCATGGATCCCTTTTATCTTCAACTATAGAACCGAGTTTTTTATGAGAGGTGACTCCCCGGGTGACTCCCCGGGTGACTCACCCTAGTTCTTAATTCATCTTATCGGGGAAAGAATGTCGGAGTTTTATTTAGTCGGGGAAAAATTTCGTCACCTAGAGGCATTTTCGTCACTTTTCCCCGACGAAATTGACAATTTAGTCACTTTCACCCAACTAAATTGTCCAAATGAAATGGTTTCCTTCACTAGCTCGAAAAAAGATCTTGTAATTCGACGTTTAAAGCACTAATTTCGGTTAATAAAAAGGTGATTCTCGTTTTGGTTAGGGTTTAAAAAATTGGGTAAGTTTTGGTCGGGTGATGAAATATCGGTGTAAAAATTCGTCGGGGGAAAATTTCGTCACCCCCTCAAAATTTTTATCACTTTCCCCCGACATTTTTTTCCCTGATAAGGGCAATTTTCCTAAAATATGATTACTTTATTCACCTAAAGATAAAATTTGCTTTAAGTCAATACTATCTGATGATTCAGGTTGCTCTTCTCATTTTGTTGCACAATATATCAGCCTTCTTTTATTAAAAAATTGTGAAAAAATGAGTACGTTAGTCGACAAATAATATGAATTATCGACCTTCAGATAGTAAAGGGAAGCCTGAACCGTATAACAAATGTGATAAAAAAAAATTATTCACCTTTAGCCCACAAGTAGGATTCATCAAGAAATTTCTTCTCAAATCGTCAAACATGATTGTATTGTTTTTATGGTATTGTGGATATTTGCCCCAAATAACACCCAACGGTTTCGTCTACAAAAAGAAGTAGAAAATTCCCAGAATTAAATCATTAGAACTTACTAACTAGGGAAAGACCGAGTGTTTGCAAATGAATTATTATTTCAAATTAAAAATTGCTGAAAAGCGACCAGTTCTTCCCTGGTTTAGCTATAGTTTAGTTTTATAGTTTATTAGGTAGTTTAGCTATTTCTAGGTTGTTTTGGAAAAAAAGATCATCGTATAACTCTGCCCGCATCAAAGATACTTTGTAAAGATTTGCATGTAGAGGTAATAAGGAGGGGGGTGTTCTAGGATATGATTATCTCAAATTCGTTTACAAAGGTCGTTGATACTACTGACCTAAATGGAAACCCGGGGCGAATTTATATCTCTCATTTTTTATTGGAGGTTAAACAAGTGATACTTTTATGGACCTACCTGGTTATGCATTTAACATATATAATTGATATCTCCGTGAGCATGACCATTAAACGATCATTCATTAAACGATCATTCAGAACACAAATAGTGACGATCTATTAAAATTAGTCGTTTGTTTCTTATAAAAAACGTCTAGAAACCAGAATTTCATGCTCTTGAAATATTCTTTCTTATTCAAGACTTCGATAGCAAAAAAACATCTATCTCATCAAAAAATTGAGTAATTTGGCTAAGAACATTGATGTATGCTTATTAATAGTGATTCTTATAGATAAAATGCGTTTTTTGAGCTGAAAAATTCTTTTTTTACAAAAATCTGCTTGAGCCATCTTTCACCTACTTTCATGCAAAAAATCAGAAAAAATTAATGATTCAATTTTTCATAAAGTCCAAAAAACCCGTTTTTTAGCCGTTTTTTGGCCCAAATTTATCCAAAAACATTATTTTTCGAAAATCAGGCTCCGTCACATTCGAGGGTTTATAGTTATGCATCTTTGTGCAAAAAATCATAAAGAATGAAAGAGCCAATCTCGAAAAAAGTTGGTAACGAACGGACGGACGGACGGACGAACGGACAGAGGTTAATTTATAGGACCTCCACCGGGGTAGGTCCAAAAATAGAGGCTATATTCGCATCAATAGCGCTAGATGTATTCTTTGTTAAGTCGGTGTTCCGTTGAGCTTAAATTTTCAGCACAGGATTAATTTTTCAGATGATAGGCATGCGCAATGTGCATTTTTGACGTCATCTGATATGAAAAACTTCGTCGACTCACAAAAAAGTTTGCAAAAAAGTAAAACCGTGTTTCTACCTTTTAGTCTAAACTCAGCGGAAAAACTGAATCAGTCAAACAAAGGTAATTTATGAAGCAACGCTGTTTGGAACCCGTCAAAGTTAAGTAAGCATTATCGCAGTTGTTTCTTTGAGGGTATTACATAAAGAATTATATAAAAAAGGTTAAGAAAATGAACTCTTTCTCCATATTAAGTACTTTAATAAAAGTTTGAAGACGGACGAACAATCGATTGTACAGAGTTTTTACCTCCATAATTCCATATCGATCGGTATGCAATGTGATCATAGCACCACTATCAATCATGAACATGAGCTTGTACGCTGGATTCTTCGTCACACCTAATTCCTGTTGTACAGAAAATCAGGAAAATCAGGAAAATGAGTTATAGGGGCTGGATAGTAAATGTTTCAATGAATATTTTGGAAATCATAATTATGTGCTACCAAAGTGCATAGACTCTCTTGTGAAATTTATTTTGATTTGGCTAATCAAAATTGGTAAAACTGATGTTTAAGCTAATCTTAACAATTTCTAATACCAGAAAGGATATGTTTCAAATACTTACTTCCATTTTAGCCTTGATCCATTTCATACCTGTCGCCGCTATAAAAAATAAAGAAGACTCAAATATCAAATACAGAACCATGGACATAGTTCCTCAGTCCAGCGTGTTAAATATTTTAGACCAAAAGGTTATTCCAATCTGATACACTTTTCGATAGGGGTCAGTGATATTTCTAACGAAAACAGTATTTGTACCACAGATACAGGGCTAGATGTCGTGCAAGCAAAAATAGTGAAAATCGCAAAAAATATTGCTGCTATTGTTTTTGAAAACCCGCGAAGCTTTTTGGTCAAGCGCTGAAATTCTATTGTAATTTCACGTGACCTATTTAGGATTTCCTACCTAACCTCGGCACACTTTTCAGCCAAAGCACGACATCTAGTCCTTCGGGCTTTATAAATCTATGATTTGCACCCGATTGAGCCATACTCAGCACACTGACAGGATACCAGATTAGTAAAACTTCGTTGAAAGATAGCAGATACTTTAGGCGTACAAACTTTCGCGAGCAGAAACTTTCGCGAGGTTGAAAATTCGCGAAATTTACGATATTTACCTTCGCGAATTCGAGGAAAAATTATTTTTCACGAGCATAAACTTTCGCGAACTAGATGATCAAAATAAAAATGTTCACCAAAAACTGGTATTCTACGAATTCAATGACGCTTTTAGGCATAAAAATGTAACACAATTTTAATTTTGATTTTGATTTGGAAGCTTTAAAGTATAACGATGTACAGTGTGTCCGAAAAAAGAGGCAAATTTTTATGTAAAGTAAAATCCTTATGATTAATGCGAAATTTTATAACTGTTTACTTAATATTTCAATCTCCAAAACCTATTCAATCATCTTGGGAACTGAATATATATTGATAGCACACACAATTGTAATCCTATTTCAATAATTCTAAGCCAATATAGATAATGAGTTTTGAGGATTTTAGTTTTTATAAAAAAGTCCGCCTGTCCACTTTTTTTGTGACACTCTAAATGGTTTATATTTATACTTAAATTTGAAGAAAAGCAATGATGACGGCCCTTGGTGTGTCTGATGCATTGCTCTTACATTCTATTTCATATTCATTCTCAATCAATCTACAGCCGTCGAAAGTAATTCAGAAAAGTATAAATGCAAGATTTTTGGTGCAATAGAAAATTCTTTATCTTTATTTATATTTTCGAGATTTTAAAATCGTAACTATTATTTTAAAACAGTCTTTTCCTTCAAGAGCCATGTATCGAAATAGCGACTTTAGGTCAGATTTTCCCTTCCTTTTAAATTATATTCAAGCTTGTAATTCACGGTTACCGCTCGTTATCGTTCGGCAGTACATTATGCGGGCATATGTCTGTTTCGCTTGATTATTCCCCGTGAAAGATGTCGAAAAGCGTTTTTTATGGGAGCGCATGAGCCGAGACTCTCTTTCCCGCAGGAATACACAAGGATGATATAAGGTAATAGACTATTTTGAATTCGGAAATTGGTCCAGTACGGACCGAAGTGTCTCGTTTCGAATTGATTGGGAATCAAAAATAGGCTAAAGCTGGGAGCAAACCGTCAAACATTGTTCTTCAAACATCGTGACGTTTCATGTTTGAAATTGATGTTTGACGGTTTGCGAAGTCAAAAATCGTATCTTTTCAACAAAAAGATCAAAAAATATGTTTGAAACAATGTTTGAACAAGTTCATAATCTTTTCAAACATTCAACTCGGGGTTTCCCTAGAAGGAAGACATGATTTCGAACGCCTGAGTTGAAAAGTAAACAAAAGAAAGAAGCCGTTGTAATGCAACAAAATAAATTTTTGAGACAATGTTGGAAATGCCGCGCAAACCATTCAACAAGAAAGTTCAAATGTTTGAAGAACGATGTTTGATGGTTTGCTCCCAGCTTAAGTTACTGCAAACCACCTATCAATACTGGTGCAAATATTGTGCAAAAGAAAAACGACCACTATTGGTACTAAGAAATAACCATTGCCTTGGTGAAATAAAAACAAGAAATACTAAAATAAAGCTGACGTCAAATAAAAATTTCGGCTTAAAGCAAGTCAGAAAGGTCCAATAATTAATAATTGACGTCAAAAATTTTTAATTCGCATTCGAAAAATTCTTAAACAAAGAATGTTAGTTTGGAAAATTTTATTTGGATAAATAGACAGTTAACGAATAGACGTGTTAAACTATGGCTCACAGAAGGTTGGTAGCAGCCATCGCTGAAAATCAGCGCGAGGGCACAACAAGCTCACTTTGCATGTACAACGAGGATCTACGATCGAAGCATTTCAAAATTGCTACTCAAAAAGAGTTCATAGATACTGGTGCCCTATTAGGAAGATGTGGCAAAGACTTCGATATCACGCGTCAAGCTTACTTGGAACATAATACTGCAAAGTATCATAAAGGTATGTTATTCCAATCTAAGGGAAGGGATGTAGACTTGAAGCGAACGATCCTAAGCTTTAAACCACCAAGATTTTACTGCACACGTTTTTTTTTGTGCATAAAAGCATCAAAACTTTTTGAGGTCTTCGGATGTTCTTCGCTTTATGAGTTTTAGGCCTAAAAGTATTTTCAACATGTTCTTATTTTGACCATTTTTAAGTATTTTTGTCTATCTTCCTAAGAAATCGGGTGTTTTAGAGTCCACAAAGCCTTATAATGTTTATAGAATGTGCCTAATATTTTTGCCATCGAAGCCTCGTGTTCTTACATAGTTTGTCCTTATCAAAAAATGTGTACATACATAGCTCTATTTCCGGTAAAAAAACAGAAAATGTTTTGAAAATTCGACCGATCACTACTATTATAATGTTACATAACGTTATAAGTACCAGTAATTCTGACTCAGCCTCAGTAATCTTGACTCAGACTCGGTATTGTACCTCAGCCTGGAATACGCATTCTCAATTTTTAGGCTCAGGTTTTCTTATGTGTTCTTAGTGTAATGCAAGTTTACAGTTTATTTCATGTTGACGAATAAAGTCTAATGAGTCCACGCTACTCTACGATTTGTATGGTGATTATAAAAATCTAACACCATCAATATAGGTCCGGCAGCTTCTACACAGGCATAATCTTGGCCTCCATAGCTTAATCTTTCCTTCGAAAATACTAATCTTAATTCATCATATGATACGGCCACACCGTAGCCAACATCACTGCGTATTCCAATTCTAAAAACAATTTTGTTTAATTTTATAGTTCAATACGTTCCAGCACGCAAGCGGAACATTTTGCAACGCTTATGGGATCGTTTAAGACAACGCAAATTGCGCAAGATGGCGGAAAAATTGGCCACAACAAAGAACAATATTAAAAACACAAGCAAACAATGGTACCAAAGGTTCGCTTGGTGCAATGGTGGTGATGATATAGAGAAATGTAGCCAAGAAGAAATTCTTGATCGCTTCGAACAAGATGTAGAATTAATTAGAAGTAAGTCAAATTCAACAGTTTCAGTCCCCTTCTTAAGAAGGGGGGATAGTGATAGTTCGTTTCCAAAACCCGAAAAAAGGAGATTGGACAGGTTGAGTATGTATTTTTTCTCAACCTTTATTGCGGAGTTTGAGTCAAAACACTTAGTATTTTCCAAACTAGAAAGAGTCACTATATCAGATGAAAAGAGGGGAGTTTCAGAATTCTTTACGTAACATTTTGTGTTTGATTTGCTTGTCATTGTGTATTAGTACAGGGTATTCTATGCACAAGTAATACGCTCTTGTTTCAGAAAGACTTTTTATAATTAATATTTGCTTATAGTTTCAATAGATATCAATGGACTGACTTTTTTTTTCAGGTAAGATATCTCTCGGCATTACTGGTAAACAAACTATTGATTATGATGACGTCAGCATTAGCAGTAGCGAAGGTAGTTTAAGTGACGTCATCGACGTGGACGAAGATAAAGAATACGCATATCTCCAACGATGTGAGTCTACCGATTCTGAAATCTCACATGAATTGGATAACCTGACGTCATCAGATTTAGACGATTCCGCGAGGAAGGAAACACCTTCAGCTACTTGTTCAACTGGTATCGGTTCCACAAGCCAATTGAATAAATTCCCCACAGAAGTGGATGTCGACGGACCTGTAGTTTGCAACCTATCTGCCCTACCAGCCTGGTTAGCCCGTGCGCCTGACCAACCATATAAGGCGAAATCTAAAGCCTCAGTTGTTCAATCAGGAAAACCGGCAATCACACCAAGGCCATTACCATCGCTGGCTGAATACTTGACGGTAAAAGAGCCCACTTCACAAGCAAGTGAGGTTGATGATGACATTGAACAGGCGTTCTCAGACGTGTGCAAGATACCGAAGGTTGACTTGGAACTTAAACGGAAAAAGCGGGAAAACTTCCTGTATTCTCAAATGCCCAACTTAGAGAAGGGGCCATCAGGATTTGCATGGGAGCTGGATACTAAACTTAAGTTTGGGGCACCTTGCGATAGATCCAGCACACCACGACCTGTTTTGACAAGCCACGGGAAACGACAAAAACGTCAAAATAAGGCCTGCTTGGAATTAAAACAAAAACAGGCTGAAGTCAACAGGAAATTGCTCGACGAAGAACGCTTAGAGAAAATCCGTGTTGTACAAAAACGTGTAAAAGAAAACCGGGAGATAGTTAAGTTTGACGACAAAATGTTGAAACAAGCCCGAATGGATGGCCAGAGCGAGCGCGCACAAAAACAAGAAAAAAGGTTGGAAGAAGTTCGAGGGAAGATTGCTCGAAAGGGAGCCACTGATCGGAAATTACAATTGGCTCGTGAGCGAAGAGAGCAAGCCGCAAAGGCTGAGCAAAATGTGAGTGTTTTTTTTTTCGTCTTTTGTTCAAAACCTTTTTTGGCCATAGGTTAATGAGCACGAGTAGATTTTACAAGTATTGAAGACGAAAAAGAGAAATCTTTATATTCCTAATATGGTTTTCGTTAATACCAATCAATCTCAATAGCTTGGTATAATGGTATATAAGACAAAGAATTCCAGTACGTAGACTGCAACACAACTCATACCTGATGTCAGAGCATAGGCCTAGATCTCCTTCTTGGGTAGGTTGCATTCTGATGTATTACCTATTTACTTCGTATAGGGCGTTCGAGCGAAATTTGATAGCCCAAAACTATCCTCGACTCGCGCAGCAGGATTCAAATCATCCAATACCTCAAGCAACTCATCCATCCGCATCCTACCACAATTGTCAGGTGAAGGCGTTGCAGTTAACGTGGATGAAAACGCTCAAATCACTGAGCGCTCAAATGCAGAAGTTTGGGCTGACTTTGATCTTTAAATTTCCTTTTTAAATTCCATTTTATTGTATTCTAATTCTTTTTTTAATTCTTTTTTTTACCATTTTGTGTTGAATTATTTTTTCTTTCTATGCCGACCATGCAGCGCTATATTTACATAAAATTCAAGATACAGATAACCCGCCAACACACAAAAAGGGTGTGTGAACATCAAAAAATACTCTCAAAGAAAGTGATTTATATCTGAACTAGGGTGAATCTTATAAATTATGGATAAAACGAACTGAGTTTGATGAAAACGTTGTTTTTCTAAGGTTTGGAGTCATTAATTGTGAGGAAAAAATGATAGATAGAGTAAAATGTTGGGGACTTAAAAATACCATTATATATAAAAAATGTAGATTTAAAATATTTCCAGTTGAGTCAATTCTTAAGTTTAGGCCTAATAATAATGTGTTTATAATAATATTTTAGTTGATAGTTAATAAATTTAGGTCTTAAAAGTTAATAAAAATATTTTCAGTTGAGTCAATTTTTTAGTTCAGGTCTAAAAAAATCAATTTAATTCAGATCTAAAATAGCGTTTTTTACAAAAAAATATTTTAAATTGAGTCAATAAATTTAGGTCTAAAAAAAATTTTTAAAAATAATTTCAGTCGAGTCAATTTAGGTCTAAAAATGATGGATTAAGATATTTTCAGCTGAATCATAAAAATTTGCTGCATGGTCGGTTTTTTTAAATAAAATATTATATATCTTGAAATAAAAATACTGCAAAAAAAATCGTACGAGTCTTTTAAATTTGATAAACTGTAAAGTGTAAAGTCAGATCCCTGCTACATGTTTTTTTATATAAGCAAGTGTCTGTCCCTTTTCTAGGCTCGTTTCATGCTTAGCATTCTATTGTTCTCAAACAATAGCCATTGTTTAGGTACCCAAAACTGAGCCTGTATATGCTAATAAACGTTATGCTTATTTGTTAACCGGTTACTTTTTCGAAGCGGGCTACATGGCTTTTTGCGCAATGCAATTGGTTCTTTTCGCATGACGACGGGCCTACATTGTCCAGAGTTGCCCGTCGTTAGGAAAATTCATTGTGACGTCACTTTTTCAAAGGAAAATGAACAATGCGTTGACATCATTTCTCTCATTTTTTATTTCAGACGTCAGAAATTATAGCAATTTTTTATCTCTTTTCGCTTGTTTTTTCTGCTTTATTTCGCTATTTTTCTTGGATAAAGCGCTAAAATTCAATCCAAGTTGAAGGAAACGGTTAACAAATACAATAATGACCGGTTATTTTCGGGCTGTACTGAAAATATTGCCCTCGGGCAATATTTCTCAGTACAGCCCTCACTAACCGGTCATTATTGTATTAAAAAGAAAAAACATGTGGGTAGATAAAAGTTACTTGTTCACGCTTTTATCAGAATCGGGCACATTTTGAGAAAAACTTAACTGAAAATGTTGACATTAGTTTCAGGAAGACAGGCGAACTATATGCTTTTGTTATAAGAGCCAGTAAATTTTGACCGAGGCTAGGCTATTCTTATTTTATTGCAAGTTTTCAGGCTGACGATGTTCTAAATACGCTTTGTCTTTTTACTCCATACTAAAAATGGGTAAAAATCTGTTAAATCAGTACTTTCTTAGTAATTTTTTCTTAGTAATTTGTGAAATGTGAGCCACAGCGATCTGCTATCGGATTCAAAATATCGATTAATTTTAATTTTTGTTGAAATACTTATCAAATCAACAAAAACTTTTTTTTTATCCTTGTTGTATTTATGATCTGGTCCTACAGTCAAAATTTTAGGTCTGTAGCACCACTACAGTCGGAATTATGTGAATTCCGATTTGCGGGATCTGAGAGGGGATTTCTAGGGATTTTGAGGGATCTGAGAAAACGAAAGTGCTCTGTTTCAAGAAACCTGATTATAGTTTTCGGAAATTTTAGATTTTAGTCTATTTCGTACATCAATTGCACTATATACACAAATTTCCATCTTCATTCGGCTATTAAAACTCGAGTTATTAAAAAAAACGAGTCAAAGTTTCCCCGATTTTTCATACTTCCAACACCAGATCACCAGCCTCAAATTGTTCTTTATTTCTTCTTTATCAAGGATCTGAGTTATAAGGCTCTTCTGCGACAGAGGTTCAGTGTTTAGAGGTGGGGGTAATCAGGTTCATTTCTCCTACACTATTTTTTATAAGAACCAAAGTGAAGGCCCATGGATGGTTCCTTGACCTTTTCGATGACAGGTCAAAAAGTATACAGGAAAACAGAAGAAAGTCTCTATGTCGAAATGTGGGAAAATAATTTGCACCATTAATAATTTAACTTCGTAATCCAAGCAAAAACAGCGCGATAGGGTGAAAGGTTTCATTAGCAATGAATGTTTTATAAGAATCCAAAATCGAAAAATTTGTGTCATATGAATCATATCATATTTTTATCGTGTTTTTGGCAAAATAACTTTACTATGAAAATATTTACTTGATCTTATTGGTGCATTTTTCTAATAAATTGAATTCTTACAACAAAAATCATTTCAGTCAAGCTCTCTTCATTCATAAATAATCACACTCCTTTGATATAAGAAGGTCGTTAAAGATAGAAGAATAATAGGACGAAGAAAAGAGTATTTTCATTTCACAGCTAGAAGAAAGTAGCGATAAAATAAATATTCCACCAGTTTTTTTTCAACAACACTACTGTTAGAGGGGAAAGATGTTTGGGTTGTAAAGAGCTAAAGGTGAGAATATGATTTATTTTATTCTGAGATCAATATTGAAAATTGTTATCAAGCTTTCCAGATATTTGTCTGATGAGATTATACTTAGACTATAAGAGTACGCTACGCTTTATCATATCCCTGGTTATACGATAATACGGGATAATATCAGTTTGTATAAACTACAGTTTGTAAGCTTTAACCCTATTCGGACTAGGGGGGGGGGCTCTTTCTGTTCGGAGGTCAAACTATTGGTAATACCTCCTGAAATAATAGAGATTTTGCCGTGAAATTTTCTGTAAATTCCTAACTTTTATTTAGCTTCAAAAAAAAAAAAAATTTGACACCTAAAAATTTTCACACCTTGAGCATGATGACATTTCTGACAGTAAGATGTCAAAAAAATTGACACTTTTCCAATACAAATTGATTTTTAATGTCAAATATATCGTTTAAACCGTAATTTATTGAATATTTAGGATAAAATAAGCATTTTAAACTCAGGCAACTTTTTTCTAAAGCTTTTGTTAGAATACAATAGCTATTTATAAGAACAAAGGAAATTTTCGGTTTTTGCTCACTTTGGGCATGATTAGTGACGTCATCAAAAAAAATTTTGGCAAAAGTTACCTTACGTGAAAAGGATCTTGTGTGCCAAATTTCATCCAAAAAGACTCACTAGATCAAAAGTTAAGGGGTGGTACAGGAAAAGCCCCCCCCTAGTTCTGAACCGCCCCTAAAAGCCTAGGTTGAATAGGGTTAAAGTTTTTGTTGGCATTATTCTTAGTTGTGAAGTGCTAATCGTTTAAAATCAGTCTAATACGGTTGTTGCATGCATGTTGGTTTTACGACATAAAATCAGTTTGTATAAATTTATCCGGATTCCATAATGTCTGATTTAGCTGTCTAGCATGCTAGGCTAGTAAATCGTGTATTATTTTCAAACGATATTTTATTTTTCACGCTTCTGCTATACTTTGGAGACTTAATCAGTGGTGGTAGAAGAAACGAACCTTCCTATTCCATTCGATTTTTGGTTTGGTAAAGCCAACGGGTTTACTTATATTGTTTACGTGATGATAGTACCCTTCTAAACCCTAGTGCCATGACCCTATCTGTCACATATTTTGAGCGCCATTTCCCAAGGGCGAGTACGAATGAAATGATGAAATGCTATAAATCCTAGAGGAGCTCAAAGTTTAAACAAAATGTAATAATTAATTCACTTACACCAGATGACGATGTCGTAGTGTTCGTAAGAGGCTGTTAGGAATTCGTGAAGAAAAGGTCGCATTAGTTCCACTCCTCTCTCTGCGGATGAACGGTGGTCTGGGAACGAAAAAGGAGAGAGAGCAACAATTATACATCTATCATATCAACGGTCAAGGCTTAAATTTGCAAAATTAAAAGAATTGTAGCCTCAAAATTTTTGTTTGAGTTTTTCCTTCAAATACAATTTTGCAGTTTCAGGTTTTTTCTTTTCAAATTAACCATGAGGCTCATCTCGATTTATGTAATTTTCATATAAAAAAATTCTATGTCGTTCTTAAAAAAGTCAGGGCGCTAATTATTGATATGGGTTCGGTATGATATTGATATCTCAATATAAAGATGACTTTGAGCAACAATTTAAATACCAAATAATGTGTAATCGATATCCAGGACCAATAACTTTTTCCCTTCACGTGGGGCATTCAATTCTTCGATTTTGTAATTATCAACTCGCTTCTGGATCTTCGCTAAGTATTCCTCCCTAAAGGAATAAAGAAATAAAATAAAAATATAAGAAATGGCAAATATTTACCGAAAGGAACATACTTATAAAAGGTTGACGGTTGCCTTGGAGTGTTCAATTTATCAACGATAAAAGCAGTAGGATGAAGGAAAAGAGAGCCTGACCCAGTGAGCATTGTCCCACTTATACATTACACATTTTTGATACCTGTGTTCTATGGCAATTTCTTCTTCGCCAATATCGAAATCGTCTACAACGGTATTCTCTGTGATCTCTTTTGGTGGTGCAATTACTTCTGCCTGAAGATGAATAGGGTAAGAGCAAAGTCAGATCTTGTCAATCATTAGACTGTCGAGTCGTATAGCAGTGTAAAACAGTTCTATTGGTGTTATATGATGATATGATAATAGACGATATCGGCTTCACATGAAAACTCAGATTTGACCCCCGAGAATTCCCCAAAACTTTGTACGGAAAAAATTTCACGGTGAACTTTTTTCCGCGCAAAGCATTGTGGGGAATTTTCGGAGGTCAAATCTGAGTTTTCACGTTAAGCCGATATCGTCTATTAATACGGGGTAATATCAAGTTTATCCTTCCCTTATTTTTTGCTTATAAATTGTCTATCGTCTAAATTAGTCGTCTAGATGTATGTCCTCCCGTGTAGTTCGAGTATCGTCGTCTATACACCAATAACTGTCGTCGTGTCGCAAGCGTAGGGTTAGCAGTGTCTGGTAAGCGTGATAATAAGCAGACATTCAATAGGTAAAAATGTTTCACATAAAACACACCCATAATCGAACGTTCGAATGTTTTTCTTTTTTAATGATTTTCTTAATAATT
Source organism: Clytia hemisphaerica (assembly GCF_902728285.1). Taxonomy (NCBI): domain Eukaryota; kingdom Metazoa; phylum Cnidaria; class Hydrozoa; order Leptothecata; family Clytiidae; genus Clytia; species Clytia hemisphaerica. The sequence continues at coordinate 974,940 of NW_027103968.1, read as the reverse complement.
ACTTACATGGTATATCAGGAAGTATTCAATGGCTGTTTTTGCTTACAGGTATATAATAATTTCCCTTATCCTAGGGTATGTATCTATCCAGGGATAGGGCCCATTCCGGATGATTCGGAGGGTTCACTTCTCTTCTCTTCTCTCTTAATGAGTGATATTTGTGAAATTAGTTGCTCGTTAAAGATGTGCGTGACCTTTTAATCAAAACAAAACCTTTAAACGAATCAAAACTGAACTGACCAGTTTTTCTTCTTGCGAGCCCATCATCATGATCTTCATACCTTCTTTGATGGTCAACGCGCTCAACTTAATGTAGTCTGTTGCTGGCTTGCCTGAGAAATATTCAACCAAAGAATAATAAGTTTTTAATTGTTGGATGAAAGAAGCGCTTATATTGTATATGCATCATCCAACGGCAAAAAAGCACAAAATCACGAATATATCAATTTTTAAAGTCCTTCGCGAAAAAAATCCTGTACTCTACTGTACTACTGTACTCTAAGTTTGATCCGGCTACAAAAGTTGTCTCATAAAGTATGAACAGACTATAACGTTTTTTAAAGGAACAACTATATAAGAACAAAAGGATTCGATGGCCAAAATATTAAGAACAAGTTAAGAAGGCTTTGTGGACTCTGACCCCCCGATTTCTTAGCAAAATGGGCAAAATTACTCACAAAATGGTGAGCATGAAATAAGAACATATTATGAACATTTTTGGGCTTCAAAAATTTTGGATGCTCTTACGAAAAAAAACATCTATGTTAAGAATCTTCACTGAAAGTCTACCTTTGAGTTTGAGAGTTAACAATTTCTGTCTTTCTGGTCGAACATTCGTCTTCTCAAATATGAGATTCTTCAGTTCAAGAACAGTGAATTGTAAGGAGACATCTTCCAATTTGTATTCTTTACCACTCCATTTAATGGTCAGGTTCCGTGTCTCCGATGACATCCTCTTCTACACATAAATGGTAATTTAAGTCTAAAAAAAGTACGATGGAGTCTCTTTAACTCGAACCTCTATAACATTCTGATTGCATAACGTCAGATTCACTTCCCAGTAAAACTTGGATTTCATTTAAGAATCCCATCAAATATTCCTAACAATGGGTACTAGTCAAATTACTTATTGACAGATTTAACGTTCAAGTATAACTATGTCTTCTTGTTGACGGGCAAGAAATGACTACTTGTGATTCATTTGTTTCATACTAAAAAAAACCATTAGTTCGGTTGCCATGTGTAGCCAAGACCCTGTAAATTTAGCCTTTCCCTGCTAAAAGTTTGATATAATGTTAGTGTGCAAAATTTCAGAACCAAGGAGTCATTTGTAGTATTATTATTCTAAGCCTCCTCACTAGTTTTTAAATAGACATCAATGAAAACTGAACTTAGTTCGTGATCGACATTTTCTTTGGCCGACATTTTCTTAGGCCACATTAAACTTAGGCTCAACTTATGCCTTTAGGCAATATTTTTTGATCCTGTTTATGCTTAGAGAAAACGTGTAATTTTTAAAAGTTTTTTGTTCAATTTTAAAGAGAAACTGGGACTTTATCTAAGAAGCCCCGTAAAAAAATTTTATACATGGAGGTTCTACCGAGATCCTTCTGGTTACCCAGAAGGGATAGGAGCTAAAATGTTTAAAGCTCGCATAATATAGACTAGCACCTAATAATCACTTGTGGTTCAGAAGTTTGTTAGCTAAAAAAAAACCAGTCGATGGCTGGGTATTTCCCTCTATTGTACAATCAATCACCAAGAGAAATAATAATTTGAAGATAAAAAAGCTAAAAAATATGTGTAGTAAGAAAAATTTTTAAATTGGCGATCAAATTTCGAACACGCTATAACTGATGTGAGGAAATGATATGGAAACAAAAAAAATATTGTAGGCACTCTCAGAGACAATTGACGCTGGTTAAAAGAAGAATAAAGCTTGATTATAATTATAGTTTTATAGACAGTGTAAATGAAAATCTTGATTTCAAATCACATAAAATTATTATTAATAATATAAACAAATCATTATAAAGATAAGAAAAATCAATTTCTTATAAATCATTACCAAATCAGATAGTCATTAAAAACCAGTTAACCTTTATGACTGTTTAAATTACTTTAAGAGCCTTAGAGAGCCCCAGAGTTTCGTGTTACGAGTTATATAAAGAGGGGCTAAAAATGATATCGAGCTTTTTCTTGATTTCAACTACAAATGTAACACGTAGTACCCTCCCAGCAGAATCCTAGAGATCTTTATTTTTCCTAGACACCCCTGTCTCAAAAATGGCCAGGTAATCAGTAGTTTTTCCCGATGGGAAAAATACCTTCTCAAAAGCTACTCTCACCCTTTTTTAGGGTAAATCTCCTGCAAAGGGGAGAAGTAGTTCACTGTAAGGTAAGATGATTTTATGATCTATGGACACATTTTCATACATCAAAGATCTACAAATTCTTGCTAAGAACATGGAGAAGGTGGCTTTTCGGTGAGAGCCAATGAATTCTTTAAGGTTAAGATTGGTTAAAACACTTTCTCTCTGCCTGATCTGTTGTTAAAACAAATTAAAAGTAATAATTTAATCATAGTTGTTATAATCTTGTCATCACACGATCAGGATTATTATCATCTCGACAGAAAATTAGATAAAAATGATTATACTTTTATTGAGATAATTCAACTTTTGGTCCTAAAACGGAAATAATCTTTTATGGGTCATAGTGGTCATAACATAACTGTCAAGACGATCAAGGAGGAGTGAAAGGGAAAGTACAATTTCAAAAATGACGGAGTGGAATCTTTTTTTTTGCTCATTGGAAAGAAGAATGTATTTAGAGACTTTAATTTGGAAAAGATATGAGGTTAAGGTCCATCTTTTTAGGGCCAAAATAATGAGTTGCAGGCAAAGCTGTAAGTAGGGAAACAATTGTGTAAAAAATCAAAGAAATTGGATCTGACAAAAAAAATTATATAATCTTGAGTATGAAATTTTGAGCAAAACCAAACTACGGCCTTTGAAGCACAAAATCCTGTCAGATCTAGTGACGAAGTTTAACGTCAATCGTACTTAATTAAACTGAGATGATTACTTGTATGTTTGAGTAAGAAATATGTTGTAGTATACTTTTCTTGCTGATTTGAATCAGTCTGGTCATATAAAAAGACCCTGACCAGCCCCTTTTGTATGTGATTACATTCACTACAAACTTTGAAGCTTCTTCACAATATAATATTGAAAGTCAAAATTTTATTGAGGAGAACGAGACGAGATTAATACGGTATTATTTCGTCTATATTAAAACTAAGAGGATTTAAAAGGCGTTGACAATTAATAAAAAATGCATAGATACACGTCGAAATGTATTTGATTCCTTTTGCAATCAAAATCTGATGAGTGCAAATATTGAAGTCCGATTGAAAAGACTATATGACAACTATATGTTCATAAAAGTTTCAAGCAAACAACATTTTTTGGTTTGTAGATATAACGTTTAGATAGGCCTTTACGAGTATGAGGAACTTAACAATCATAACAATATAGAGAACCGGAAAAATATGAAAAAAGAAAGACGATGATACTTAATACTTTCTATAGATACTTGATGGTCTCAAGCGATTGGAAGAGTTTAAAACAATCAAGGTGTTTTTTTTCCAGTATGAGAGTAAAGTAAGAATTCTTTAATTTTTGAATGACTAAATGTCCGCAGCAAGTATTGAATAAAATCATGCATAATAATATCACGTATGCTTAGTTTAACAAAGGTGCTATACTGCGTTTTCCGCAATTTTGTGAAATATTACAATTAGGAAACTTACGAAAGACTATAGGAGAAAATCAGAATGAAACAAGCCAGTCAAGCTGTTTTTGAGCATAAAATGATTGCTTCATAGTCATTAGAAAAATTACTCAATCATCAAATTATATAATAGACTGCTTGAAAAGAGGAAAAACACTGCAAGGTAATTTTTTACCTTAAAATAGAGATTAAAGTAATGAGCTCATTAATTTAATCGACAATGGAAACTAGATGATGATTGTATACTAATTGTTGTGCGTCGTGTATATAAGGTATATTATGAGGACGAGCAATTATGTTTGTGACAAATAACTTGATGGGATAGTCTGTCCTGTTTCAGAAAGAAAGAAGGGAAGAAATTGGGTGGTTGACAAGAAGAGAAAAAAAAGTTGAGAGTATTATATTTTTTGGGGATAAATTCTGTCAGATGTGCACAGATCTTTTGTAATATTGGTAAGCGCTTTAGTATGAAATGTTTTAAACTTGTTATACAGCAGAGTCTCCATAACTCTATAACCTCTATAACTGGAATAATATCCTTAACTTAAAGGTTTTGTTTTTAAATAAGAGTGATATCGTTTGCTTACTCATCAATTTTAATATACAAGCTTTTTAATATTGAATTGACACAGATGTGGAGCAAGATAAGAAACGGGAACACTTATGTAAAGATAAAACCTTTAAACAAGTTAACTTGTCCCTTCAGTTGACAATGTCTTATGAACATGTTTCCTTGACTCGAAATTCCTATAACTCAAACAAATCTGCCCTCTCCGTGCTGGTTCGAGTTATGGAGATTCAACTGTAGTATGACAAAATGAATACTTGAGTTAGGTGATTATTTTGTAGCATTACCAGTATAATTAAAGCAAAATCGCGAAACTGTAAACTTTTTTCTTTCTAGTGAAAAAGTATTTTATAAAATACAGTAAGAAACAAAAACTAAAATAAATTCAAGATGCAAAAAGCAAAGCAATATGATTGGAAAGACAGCAATATGGCCTTGTTTGGCTCCGACACTGAAAAAGAGGTAAGCAATCCATTTTCATGAAATGTCTCTACAGTTTATTTAACTCTAACCTCGATAACTCGACTGTCTCCTTAACTCGAACAAGTTTTATGGAAAACCCCTATACTCCATAACTCGAAAATCCCATAACTCGAATAAATTTTCGTTCCCGTGTGTTTCGAGACTCCAATGTATTAAAAATACGAAAGGAAAGAGACTCAAAGGCGTGAAAGGTGGAATCGATTGGCGAAGTTAGTATTATTATTATCATTATTATTATTGCAAATTAAATCTACAAAGTATCAAAAAATAACATTCTCAAAACATTTGGTTAGCATTTTTGCAATAGCAAAAAGTTATATATAACATTTTGAACTAGCATGATAGGTCCTTAGAGTATTTAGGATTAAGAAATATCGAATATACAACTCTACACATGCTGTGCATATTACTTACAATCAACTATGATCTTAATCTCAATACCTCATGGCAGGATAAAAGAAAAATATTAAAAGATCTTGCCAAGATGATCATGCTTTAGGGACTATGCCATGCGATTAACTGATGAGGGTTTTAAAATCAAACTGAGATAAAATCAATCAAATTACCTTTTCATACATTCATACAGGTAAAGAAAGAGTCAGCTGAACAAGAAAAGGCATGGCATGGATCTGGTCAAAAAGTTGGTGTCGAAATTTGGCGGATCAACAAATTCAAGGTAAGCATGGGAAAATATTGTGAAAATGACAGCAACAAAAGCTTTGTTCAAGCTAGTCTGATGCCTTTGACAACCCTATAAAATTGATACCTCCGATGAGATTCCTTTAAAGATATCATGTAATAAGTAGGTTGGACCATATAGAATCAGAACAAGAAGAAACCTCTAGATCTATAAGTAATGTTTGAGAAATTAAAAGGTGCTGGAAAAGGAATGGATGAGGCTTTCGATTTATTCGAAGGTACATTATCGAGGGCAATCATCATAATATTAAATTTCATTCCAACAGATTGAGAAATGGCCAACTGAGGATTATGGGAAATTTTACAGCGGAGATTCGTACATCATTTTGAACACTTACAAAGATGCTGACGAGGATGTAAGTATGAACAAGTTACTGCCTACAGACCAGGCGATTCTACCAGTCCAATATCATCATCAGTATAAACATTTTGTTTACTGCACTTTATGTAGTCTACATTATAGAACATTTTAAAGGTGTTTAGACCTTCCTGTTCGACGATGTGATATTATAACGTAGCCTATTTTTCAGGATTCTTTAAAAGAAAATCAAGAATGCATTTATACATCTAAATTGGCATGACTGAAAAATGCAACACCTGTGACATGTATAAGAATAATGCCTTGTTACAGATCTACAGGGACTGCACCAACATGATTATATACTATGACTTGCCTTTACCTTTTTTAGGAATTGAACTACGACCTTCACTTTTGGATTGGCAAATACTCCACACAAGATGAGTACGGAACAGCAGCCTACAAAACTGTCGAATTGGACACTTTCCATAATGATAAACCAGTGCAACATCGTGAAGTTCAAGGACATGAATCTTCTCTCTTCAAAACATATTTCGGTAAGTTACGCCAAACCTGAATAAGATAAATTTTCGGACCTTGGTATCTGACCAGTATTTGGGTTTGTCATGATGGTTAAAGCAAAAATACAATCTTGGCCTTTAAAACCTGCACTCGAACAGCTTAATTGTGAAATATGCTCGATAAGTTGGTTAAAAGCATATTCTTTTGAAAGAGTTCTCTGTTATGAATTATAATTTTCAAATTGACACTGATAAAAGTAAAGTTTTCAAATGAAAATCGAATTCAAAGAAAATCTAAATGATCATCAGAAAAACATTTGGAAACACATTGATTTTGACATAATTTCTTCCCATTCTTTTCACCAACTTAACAGAGACAATCACGTTGATGAAAGGAGGAGCAGCTACGGGTTTCCGTCACGTCAAACCAACAGAATATAAACCAAGATTGTTCCAAGTGGTTGGAGAACGTAAGAAAATTGACGTCCTTGAAATCCCGATGAAGAAAGGAAATGTCAACAGCGATGATGTCTTCATCTTTGATTTAGGCCTTCAAATTTACCAAGTAAGTAAACATTCCGGATATGTACTTTGGCCATTAGATTTACTATACTCGAGATATTCTATGTTCGACCAAAACTCAACTGTATGTTTGACCGTAGATGTTAAAGAAGGTTTGGTTTCAGCCTGGGGTGTAGATCTTAAAAAAATCCAACCAGATTTTCCAAAACACCTTTTGACAATTTTAAGGTAATTGATGATGTGAGTATTTGATTTACTGAACCAGGAAACTAGACTATATAGAAATCCTCATCGATTATACGGTTTTTGCATCAAAAGTATCATATCTTTTGTTTGAACCGATATGAAACATTTGATTTTAAAAATAGTTATATGTTCCAAACTTACCATTTTGAAAATGTAACACAGCTGCTAAATCTAATCTATATACCAACGCCTTCTTTTAGCTGAATGGCTCTAACGCAAACAAGGACGAGAAATTCAGAGCCACACAATATGTTCAAAAGATCAAATCTGAAAGAGGTGGTAAAGCTAAGTTAGAAGTATTAGAAGAGGGTGATACAGCGAGCGATCATGAAATCTTTAAATCGTTGAAAGATGGTGTCAGCCGGAACAGCGTCAAAAGAGTAAGTGGAAATTAGTAAGGCCTTATTATGGAAAAGTTATCATTTTATTATTTGTATTCCTCCATGCAAACTCTACAAGTGAAAATGAACGGTGCACTTGACTTAACTACGGAATGATACTTGCATATTGAACTTAAAGAACTAGATCACTCCGATACACGTTTTTTCTTTAGCATAGAGTTTATTTGAACTGACGCTGGGGCCATACTCTTAAATTTCAATTGTTCTATAACAATAGATCTATTGTTTTCAAGCCCAAATCACAATAATGGCTATGCTTCATAAAGTCTTTTTATTAAAAAAAACGTGTACTTTATACATGCGTTAGAAGCTTAGCCTCATGCAAGTCTTGAATATTGAGAGTGAGGAATATCCCAGGAATCCTAACAGATGTTTCATCACCTTTTTAGCGTGCACCACCACCACCAACACAAAAAGGAATGTATAAATTGAGTGATGCCAGTGGTAAATTGCAATTCTCGACCATTTCGACTGGCTCATTGAACAAATCAGGCCTGGACACTAAAGATGTTTTCTTAGTTGATGGTGGAAGCCACTTGTATGTCTGGGTTGGAAATAGTAAGTCAATAGTTTAAAGGAGATCAATGCTCGAAATAACGATTTCAAGTGGGTCGGGCAAAATTTCCAATAAGGGTTGCTTTAGCTTGAAAAATATGATTTTTGGGTCGGACAAGGAACGACAATTTGGGTCGGACGTCCGACCGTTATTTCAAGCCCTGGCAGATTGTTGTATCCCATTTTTTGGTAACTATATTCAAAATTTGGAAAATATTTTCCTGTCCTATTGTTTTTTACTGCTCATTATGACCACAGAAAAGGGTCAGCTTAAGAATTGTTGTGGTCTTAAAAGTTGAAACCTAAATATCTTTTTTCATTAATTGTAACAAAGGTTTACCTTTAGTTCTCTTCGAAAATTTCGGAGTGAGTCATTGAAAAATCTTTTGGCACCTTACAAATTAATAATATAAAAATGCACATAATTACTCTTTTGGTAACCTTCCATTGTTGCTTTTAAAAGAGATTCGGTGAATTTTTTTAAGTGCTAATTATGTTCATTCAAATATTTATCATCAGGCGCATCTAGAGCTGAGCGACAAAATGGCATGGTTTTTGCAACGAAATTCTTGCAAGACAAAAAGAACCCATTGTGTCCCGTCACAGTCATGAACGAAAAGAAAGCCAACAAGAATCAAGTGTTCCAAGCTTTATTTGCCTGAACACAAGATCGTATTCTTATGAAATTGTAAATAGTAACAACTTGGATTTTTTCCTTTTGTAGGGTTTCTTTTATGTTAAATTATATTCATGTCAAAATTAAGTGTTATTACAACCATATCATCACAAATAAAAGATTTTGCACAGAAATTACATTTCACTAGCAGTATTTTTCAAAGGATGGGTCATGTCATCCGTAATCTTAAGCTTATATATTTAAATTGATTTGTAGATAGCAAATTTGAAAATAATTCTTTTCTTGCCAAATATAATGATAATAGATCTACATAATGATATTCGTTTTCATACCTGATCAAAATTTTAAAACCGTACTGGTTGTTGAGATATTACTCAAATATTATTCTAGAAGTATAAAACCTTCAACTACTCAAAATGGATACACTAAAGACAAAACCCACAAAACAAAAAGACAATACGAATTACAACAAAAATCTAGAATGAACATTCACAGAAAATCAATCAGGTTGGAGTTGAAAAGAAAAATATGATGACATAGAAATCTGTCAATGTAAAACTAGTGATTTAAAATGACTATAAGGAAGAAAGCAGCTCAATATGAGTTAAGATGGAAAGAAGTAACTCAGTATGTGTCAAAAAATATTTCAAGAAAACACATAATCTGTTCCTCAGTTTTCGACCTACACAGGATTTTGGCCTTAAACGAAAATATCCTCCTATATTATAATATTTTGATATACATTCAAAAGTGACAATTTCCTCCAAAAAAATCTTGTGTGTGTGGAAAGTTAGATATTTTATAGTAGGCAGGACACAAATGGAAAATACAGCCTGGAAAACAATCAAATACCTCTGTTTCAATAAATTGAAGATGAAGTTAGCCTTATTTTCTATGAGACTTCAGCTTATCTTTTAAACAGTAAAATTTCGAACCAAACTAAACCTATTTGTTTCCCTTTCTAGAAGAAGCATCAATTATTTCAAAGACTTTTTAAGGAAACCACTTGAAAAAAAACACTTGAACTAAAAATTGAAACGATTTTGCAAGAAAAAGGTAATAACATAATAAAGTATCATTTCAATATCACCAAATGAAAAATCTTACACCAGTTTGTAACCTAAAAACTTCTTATCATTTTGATATCAACTTATTTCGGAAATTTTAAGAATTTCAATAAAAATACATTTAAGATTTGGTTTTCTTGCAATGAAGCTTTTTATCGATGATGATGCAACTATATCAGCAGAATTGCTAGGAAATTTTGAATAAGAAAATAGGTATCCTTTTGTAAGAGTGAGGTGCACAAGAAATTGAAGCCCCTAAAGTTTCTGCATACATGTTACTTTTAATAAGCAAGTGTCTACCCCTATACCAGGCACAAATTATGCTTAGTTTAAACAAAAGAGCCATGGTTTAAGTACAAAAAACTGAGCCTGCATATGGTTATAAACGTTACATGCCAAAAAAACATGTAATTAGATCCAAAACAAAAGAAGTTTATCACGCCACTGTAGTTATGCAGATTTTTCAAAGCTACAACAATAATAGTAAGGAGCAAACCCTTAGGATCTGTAGCTTTTTCCTTGGGCCCAACAACGTGTGTTTGTTTCGAAAAAAGTATAAGGGTTTGGAGAGTAACTGTTTCCTGTAAAGAGAAAAGGCAAACTCGGCGATCAATCAATTTCTTTTATCCAAATCAACAGGATTTGGGAATGTGAATGTTCTGGTTTTTATTCATTTGGAAAAGTACAACCCTTAGAAGCAATACAATTGGATGCTTCAGGTGGCCCCAAGGAAAGAAGTTGCAGATCGTTAGATCTGGTGATCTTGGGGGCCAAGCCCAATCTCCATTTTTGCTGATTAATCTTCCAGGGAACCCGTCAAAGTTCTTTAAGCTTAGCATCATCAATCTTGCAACCTTAATTTTCCGGCTTAAACTTCCCAAAAGGATAGTTAAATGTCGTAAAAAAATTAATTACTTTTAACACTTTTGAAAGACTTTAAGTCGTTAATCTAAGCTTTGAGAATTTTGAGAATATTTTGTTATGGTGCTGTATGGTTCATTCAAATATCAATAAAATGATTGATACCATCAGATAGAGCATGAAATTCTGAGCATAAAAGTATATCATTTTAGTTTAAAAATTAAAGATCTTAAAATCTTTTGCCTCTTTTGGGGGAGTTATTCTTACAGTGTCGTTTTTTGGCAGTAAGACCTTTTGTCAGGCCTAATTTGCGGGCACCCACCCTAAAAAGTCTCATAATCCTATCTACTTTTGAAACATACAATCACATGTAGTTGCATCCCACAAAAGATGCTACAGATCCTTAAGGGTTTCTCCACTACTAATAGAAATCTATAAACTCACAAGAAAGTCCCTTAAAAAGAGGAAGAAACCTGGTGTTTGAAGTGGCAGTTTTTTCTTTCTTAACTAACAATACTCTGGTCAAAGATAAGTTTATCATCATGGTTTTTTTCAGATATTTTTGTCACAGATTTCTTGTCAAGTTGGGGAAGTTTTTACTTCATCTTCGAGGTGTGAAAAAGACATTTTCCATACAAACAAAGATTCATTCAATTAAAACTAAATAATCAGATAGCTCCACAAGTGTTCATGAAAGTGAAAGTGAACCTTTTTTTGTCTGGCCATATTCTTTTGCCCACCCTGTATATGAATAAAAATATAAAAACTATGAGAATTCTTCTGGGAATAGCATGGCAAAATGATGTCATAATTCAAATCAAAACATTGAACCCCTTGATTTATAGCGACAAAATATTTCTTTTTATCAGCATGTTGTACTAGACCTTTTAAATCAAAACGGGGGCTTTAATATTTTCTTGCACAGGGCAGAGAGTAGAACCTCATAATTACAGCTTTCAATTTTTGTGTTTTGAAAGTTTGATGTGTGTACTCTTTCCTCATCAAAACAGAATATATCTTCAAAGAACAGATTTCTAAAAGGTTTTGTAGCTACTCTCGGGTACCTAATAGCCGTCCCCCTGCTAATTAATTTTTCAAAAATTTTCCACCCAGGACATTCTTATTCCAACCCCCCGCTTGTTAATTTTTTAGGGAAATGTTTTTGAAAGTTCCCTCTTTTGTCCTAATTCAGCTGTATTAACCTCCTTTTCAAAAATTTTCCACCCAGGACATTTCTATTCCAACCCCCCCCCCGCTTATTAAGTTTTGAGATTTTTTCCAACCCCCCCCTGCTTATTCCAATCCCCCCGGCTATTAGGTACCCGAGAATATGTCTTTTTGAATTATAAAGTTTGATAATTTGCAGCATCAATCTTTGATACAAGTTTCTGCGGGATGCTAGTGTGAATAACTGTCAGGCGTTTCTCGATGGCTGCTGAACTTGTAACCTCAAATTTAATGATATTAAACATAATTATGCATGATATCAATTATGATTAGGAGATAAACATATTACCACCCACAAATTTTGTAAATCAAGTTTGTTATGATTTAACTATTCTAATGACCAGCTAGGCCATTCATTTGAGGGCTATGCATGTTAGCTTCCAATGATGCAAGTTATCGGATCTCACGGTAGCACTCTAGAATCAGAAACAATCAAAAACCAGCTTTTTCCAATTTAATTCCTTGTTTGTTTTGATCTGAAATTTTCAGTAGGAGTGGCCAACATGGTTCCCTTGCTCATATCAGGGGGGCCTGAGACGGGGGGTAAGAGAATTAAAGTTTCTAACTAAAATCTTAATTATCACCCAAAAAAGTGCCTTTTTTGTCCATATCTTTTAAATAGATAGTCCCAGCCTTATCCCTCCTTCGGTAAAGCTTCCTATACCTTTTGTCCTTCAGAAAAACCAAAAATATTGGCCTTAATTGCTTGCTTTCAGTTCCTGTAGCCAGTAGTGTGACCCCCTGTATTTCTATTTTATTATGCGCGGGTTTTTCAATAGAGATGTCACATGACTCAAATCCCGCAGTCTTATTGGACTAGAGAAAGCGAAAGTGAGATCGCACGATCTGATTGGATGAAAAAAAGACCGTGGGAACTGGAATAAAAAATAATTCTCATTCTAAAACTAGATGGCGGCCAGAAAAGCACGTCTTTTGCTTTGGATGAAAGGTTGTAAATTCTGGTTGACTTTAAAGTTTTATCTTATCTTATCTCATTTACATTAATTAGTAGAGGCTTCTTCATTGTTTGGGGAAGGTAAGTCTATAAAAGTTATTTGTTTTTCAGTGGAAAAAAGTGTTTAAAAAAGCATTTTTTGTGCTCAAGTTTTATTTTTCTTCGCAAATTTTTGTCTTCAATCTTAAATAGATGAACGAGTATTTGACTGATGGTTATCATTTTTTTACAGAACATAGTAAAACTATTCAGGAACTTGGACCTTTTTTACAGAATTTCAAAAAATCTGTTAGTTCTGGAGATATATTGAAAAGTTTAGACATGGGTAGTTCGCGTTCGTTTTTTGCCTTCCCAAACCAAACCGACGGTACATAATGCATAAAACATAATGCATATTGCATAATGCATAATATTTGAAAAAATGTCAATTTCAGAGGCTATAACAAGGATAATTTAAAAGATAATACTTTCAACAAAACAAATATACCATTTTCTACCAGAAAATAAAGGTTAGAAAGCTGTAAATTTGAATTTTGGATGATGAAGAAGATTCATGATCGACTGAAAATGCTTGTTGCCATTTTGAGTTTCATAGTTGTTTTTTACATAACATAGTATAGTGTAGAAAAAACACAAAAATATCTCCTCCGTATTTTACTTTTCTATAGCAAGATCTTTATTCTGGGTTTTCTCAGAGATCTTTTCGAACAATTGCTAATAAATTTCAACCGGTTTTCCCTCTTACAAATCTTTTGTAAGCTAAGATAAGCCAATATCCAGCTAGATCAGCTGGCTAGATCAAAGAAAATATACTTCAAATCTTTTTACAGTCGAATGTTTATGTGTTTACCTTTTTACCTTTTTTTTGAGAAAGAAGAAGGGGAAAAACCTTTCTGATCTGTTGCATCTTCTTATTATTTATGCTTAGGAACACCCTTTCTTGTTATGATTCGAATGTTTTCTCTTTCGTTCGGATTCAAAAAGTAAATATCATGTCTGGGGAAATCCCTCTGATTGGAATGTTTACTTAAGAAACTCTTCTATAGTATAAAGAGGATTTCGCGGTTTTAGCCTCTACAAAGGAGAGTTTTAGAAAATATAAAATAGTTCTGTAAATTACGCAATACTATTATACATTATGCATTATCAGTTAGTCACACTAGGAAATCTAGCTTTCAGAAAAAACAACATCAGTTGACTGATTATGTTTTATGCATTTTGTACCCGTCGCAAACCAAACGCACGTGGAATGTGTATCAGTTTCAAGGGCAGGGGCAAATTTTTGATAAGGCGACAATCAAAAATATGTTCCATTCGGGTCCTAAAACATCTTCAAATCCAGTCGGTCAGTCGGTCAGTAGTAAATGTTGTCGGATTTTTAAAGATCTAGTAAATCCCAATGAATCAAGTCGGCAATCATTATGCCGCCATCTTTAATTTGCCAAACTAAATGTGCACGCGCATGTATTAACCTTTAAAGCTGCCCTTATTTTCGGCCCTGAGGGTATTGGCCCTACCGTATTGCTGAATTTTGACATGAAAATTTCAATAAGGGTACATGAAAAAACTTGAACGAGACTCAATGTGGGTTTAAGTAAACAAAAAATAATGATTCAAAGACATGCTCCGTTCGCCCGTGCCTGCCATTATGGGAAAGATCCGAACCTGCGAACAGCGCCCAAAATAACCTGACGATTTTACCGACTTTCCAAAGCGGAAATAAACAGTCAGTCGAACGACCGACCCGAACACAACACATATTTTTTATTGCAGCCTAATTTTCTGGTCTCAGGGGGAAAAATCACTGACGACTGAAAAATGGCCAATTTTGTTACTTTTTCTGGTTTTGAGCAGCCTTTCTAGGTGGGTAAACAAAGTTTAAGGGCAGGATTTCAATGGTATAATTTTTCCGGGGGGAGCCCATGACATGCTCTCTGAAAACTCTAAAACTGAACCAAACGGCAACGGGCGTGGGGATACCATAATGATTGACCATCATATCCAGTTAGGAACATTTGGCGAGTTCCTGTACGCGGCCGCAATCAAAAAAATCATAACCACTCTCATAAAAAAATTGTGTTTGTGTCTTTTTTTACCGTTTGTTGCCTAGATATAGCAAACATAGTAAGTATAAGCAGACTGTGCCTTTAATTGGCTGTAAAAAAATTATGCGTCGGTAGAAATTTCTTCAACTTTCAACAATGATAGAACAGACCTATTTAAAAAAATTAACCAGCGCATTTTTCATCTTTATACTTCTTCATCTTCCATGAAGCTCTCAAAGTCAAATAAGAATTAAGCCCATAAGATATTCTTATAATTGTGAAATGTCATTCGCGCTTTCGCTACGGTGGAGTGCATGACGTAACTCGCGCAGCAACAAACTCGCCTTCTGTTGGCTGGTCATATTGGGCGTTTTGGCGTTACCACCCTCGAAGCCAGCGGGCACCTTCGTCATTCCGCAACTCTGTCCACCATTTTAAATGAGTTAACAATAGATCTAAAAGACGACCCTGCCGGTGCACCCGACAGTCGGGTGCTGTTGTCGGGTGCTTGAAGTTAGAAATTTTAACACCCGACAGTCGGGTGCACTTTGTCGGGTGCTATATCTTTGACGCTCTTAACAGCACCCGACATATAACGGGTGGGTGGCGATTTCCGAAGGGCGGAAAAACGGGTTCTTTTTACTACCGCCACCCCGCCCGTAGTGGGCGCGCGGCGTTTTTGACGAAATTACTCTTTCGTCAAACCAATCTCTTTAGTTAAAAAATGTGATTTCTGATTCTCGGGTTTTGATGTTCTTGGGAGAAGTTCACGGATTAACGTTTTTTTTCTTCTTATTCATTCATGCGTGATGAGCGACTTGTAAAACAACGACACAACGATGAAGACAAATAGAGATGTTTCATCAATGAGTCACCAAATCAACGCAACCTTCACTAGTACTTAGGTAGGCAAAAATCCATTCTGGGTATTAAGTTTATCTAGGTAGGTTTTCCCTCTTCTACCTACCTGAAAATCGCGTGTGTCATTAAACTCTTAAATGACGTTCAATCTATCTGAGCTGATTGAGAAACTTCGTCAACTGGACGCTATATATCACCTGGGTTTTCATTTTGTACCGAAAAGCTACTTGTATGCCGAATTTTTTGTTCTATCTTTTTAGCGTACACCCACTATTCTTATACAACCATTGCATACATACGTACGGTACATACAAACTGTTTGGATGGCTGGGGACAACGTGTGTGTTGCTCAAAAGAAGAAAATTGGACAACAACCTTTTTATAATATAGACCATGTTCTAGACGTCACGGTTCCGTATCGTTCCAAAACGAAACGGTTCTGAAACAAGTGTGAATAACGCCAAAATTTGAAAAAAAGAAAATGAGAAGACGTTACAAAGCAAAGCAGATCGGAACGGTTTCGCTCCACTATTTTCATCGGAACAGAACTGCTCCGTTTTCTTGCTCCGAAACACTCCGAAACCAATATGAACACTATCGTGGAAACACTCACGGAAACCATACCGGAATGATACGAGACCGTAACGTCTGAACATAATCTTACAGACAATCTTTGAAATACATACAATTAAAAATATGTAAAATAATAAATTATATATAAGGCCATTTGATCATCAATGCATTCCCTCTGTTTTCTTTCTGAAGGAGATAGAAAGTAGAAAGATTTATTAATAGACTACCACCCTTCACGATTTTGAATCTCTTGTCCATCCACAGCTTTAATATCCATTGCACATTATGTCTGAGATTATAAGCCTGATAAAATATTTTTAAAAGTATCCATAGAGTAACTAATTTAAAAAAAACCATTCCTCTCTCCGGAATTACGCATCTCCACAGGCCATTTAGAACGCCATGGACATTACGTCATTTTGAAACTAAATATCAGATGAGATCGAGCTATTTATATCATGATATTAAAGGTAATTAACGTCTTACCTGGATAAACCAGTACGTCCGTGTGTTTTGTCATCATCAGAATGTCTAAAAAACGAAGAAAAGAAGAGAAAAAAACGAGTGGGTGGGATGTCATGCCTCAAACCTAAACACGGAGAAATAGATTGACCATCGAGTGCAGGCTGGAATTTAAGAATATCGAAACATTGATATGATCAAAGTAGAGAATCAAAAGAAAGACACGGCAATTTTTTTGCGACTAAAATGTAAATATCAAATTAAAAGTGATCACCTGTATCGCTATTTGATTCATTTTCTCTTATTTGCGACTCTAAATAAAAAGAATGATATCGAGATTAAGTTGAAATGAGAGAGGTAAAGGTTAATGTCAGGTATGGCGTTTCAATCGTATCGATCAGTAGTTAGTAACGTAAAAAAAACCTAGGTTACACGGGACGAAGTTGCGCCCAAACTCGTACCCAGAGCCACTTGCATATCGCACTTTTTAATTTTACTTATGGACGCGATACAATCGTTCCACGGATAAAAGAGCGCTATATCAGAATGATAAATTAAAAAAGCAAACTAAGGGACTGGGTTCGAGTTTGGGTGATAATTGCCCTTATTATTACGCCGAAGCTTATTTTTCTCTACCTCAGAATTTTCGTCACTTTCCTGCCCCCGAAACTTTTTTCACCTTCACCGATTAGGACTCGAAGATCTCTATTAAACCCATCGCTGATCCAATTTACACGCCGGCCCTTTTCCGCCGGTGACGAGAAATAGTGCTTTATAAGGGCCGATGATGTTCATATCATTTGACTGACGCCCCACGGCATCGGAAAAGATGGCGGGAAATAGTAAAGGGCGTAAATCCGCCAAATGCCCATCAGGCGGTGTCGGGTGTTGATTGTCGGGTGTTCTCACTAAGTTAGGAATTTTTAGCACCCGACTGTCGGGTGCACTATTTGTCGGGTGTTTTCGCAAATTTAGAAATTCCAGCACCCGACAAAACACCCGACAGCACCCGACTGTCGGGTGCACCGGCAGGGTCGTTCTAAAAGGGCGCCCTCATCAAGAAAGATCATTTGCTTTGGTCTCCGGCTTTGGGAAGTAGTAATGTTTTCGATTGTTTTCGATGGAAAATGGTAAGAAACTTAAGTTTAAAAGTGTCATTTAAGTTTTTGCTGGCTGATAGAATGGCAGGATCCTGGATGGTTTCCCTAACTGATATCCATGATGGAGACGGGGTTCACTAGCTACCGGTACATAGAACGAATATACAAAACTAGCAGACTTATGATCAAGAGCATTGAGAATAAATAAAAATACATACCTTTTAACTGGGAAGATTTAGGAAGAATGAAGAATGGAGGCTGCTTTAGACCAACTACCTGACTGACTTCTTGTAAAATTACATGAAACAAATAGCCAGCGTATCAAGGAAATTACCCTTATGGAGTATATTCTTCATACTTTACAGAGTTAAGTGAAACGCGTTTATCCCCCTAGTGCCTTTTAGTGAGATTCGAAATTCTTCAAGATACTGCTCCACATTTGAGTTCAATGGAGAAGCACAAGGCATGGTAAAATGGCGGGAAAAGTCCACAGGCCAAAAGTGATTAGGGGGCACTCGATTTTGAAAACGACCGTCAATTTTTCGAAATTTTTTGCCATTTTCAGGGCAAAATTTTTTGAAATTTCTCAAATTTTACCTCAAAATTTGGTATTTTCTCAAATTTTACCTCAAAATTTGGTATTTTCTCAAATTTTACACCCTTACAGTGCACTTTTTCCCACTTGCTCACAAATCAACCCTTACTTACTTACAGTGCACTTTCCAAAATCCAAAAAACTTACCCTTAAGGGCCGCACGTCCGGTAGGTCACTTACCTGGAGTGCCCCCCCCCCCGGGATCAGCCTGATCTATGAAGTTAGATACCTTACAAAATTCGACCTTTCAATTGGATGACGAATTGATCCTTCAATTTGATGGTCGGCTTGTCAATTTGACAGTCGGCTTGTCAATTTGACAAATCGACCCTTCAATTTGATGGTCGGCTCTTCAATTTGACGCTAGTCCCAGTCCCTCTTTCAAAGAGATTTAGTCTGTAAAATGGGCCAGTTCTCCATGTATCTTGCATATTAGATTAAGGAGATAATGCTTTTTATGTATTTTTCTTATTCCCCATAGTCCCTCTTTCCCCATATTCCCTCTCTCCCCATATTTTTCTTATTCCCCATAGTCCCTCTTTCCCCATATTCCCTCTCTCCCCATATTCCCTTCTCCCCATATTCCCTCTCTCCCCATATTCCCTTTCTCCCCATATTCCCATATTCCCGTATTCCCATATTCCCTTTCTCCCCATATTCCCTCTCTTCCCATATTCCCTCTATCCCCATATTCCATTTCTCCCCATATTCCCTCTCTTCCCATATTCCCTCTCTCCCCATATTCCCGTATTCCCTTTCTACCCATATTCCCATATTCCCGTATTCCCTTTCTCCCCAAATTCCCTCTCCCAAAATTCCCATATTCCCTCTTCCCATATTCCCTCTCTGCCCATATTTCAATACTCCCATATTCCCCATATTCCCATACTCCCATATTCCGAATACTCCCATATTCCCCATATTCCCATATTCCCTGTCTCTTCATATTCCCGTATTCCCTGTCTCCCCATATTCCCTGTCTCCCCATATTCCCATATTCCCGTATTCCCTTTCTCCCCACATTCCCTGTCTCCCCATATTCCCGTATTCCCATATTATGGAAATTAAACAGTGTCCACGAGATCTCTGCGACCAATTCTATTTTTAGAATTTTTTCCACTCGGTGAATGAAAACTTTACTCAAACCTCTCCTTAATACGAGCAAATGTGTTGGCACGGTGAAAATTTCCTAAATTACTCTACCTTAATAGTACTAATTTTCGCGCATCAAGAAAAAAAGATTTTCGTGCAGCAGCCAATTGTCTTATAGACTAGCAAGCGTCTGGTTTTCCTGAGACACAAAACGCGGGAAATGTGCTTATAAAGTGATGCGCGCGGCTTTAAGAAAAACGCCACGGGAATGAGAGGTTTCTGCATTCAGCGAACGTAGTGTGCGTGTTCCAGCGGGGCTGCAGCGAAATACAACGGCTAGTTACTAGTCTAATTGTCTTCGGATTATCGGTATTAATTTTCGCGCCCAAAGGCCTCTCTTTTCTATGCATATAAACAAAAATAAAGAACTTTTTAAAGATAAATGCCACTTTCTTTTAAAATGTGGTATTAATTTTCTTGCACTTCCTGACTGTGCATAATTTAGGTATCAAATTTTGCGCATTTTTGGGCCTCTGCGCACAAATTGGTACGCGCTAAAATTAGTACCAATAAGGTATTACCAGTAAACAGGCCTTAAAAAGAACCATTGTACGCATTAATGCCTTTTCTGTGGTCACAAAAAGTTTCTTAAGTGCCGAAAAATGATTTTAATACAGAGCTAATAGATTGTCGACCAGAATAAAGTTAAAATATTCCAACTTTTTTTCATATCTATGCCATTATTGACAATTATGTCATAAATGATGACACTTAAATGCAGTCAAAATTGAATATTTTTTCCATATTAGAACCCCCTAAATCTGAAATTAAATTCTCAATCGATACATTTTAATAGAGATTAGACCTTGTGTTTTGGCTACAATGTAGTTATTTTTACCATGGAGTCTTTTCTAGCTTTTGTATTTAGCCTTATCTTGACACGATTGCATTGTAATTTTTAATGCTTGATATAAAGCCTGGTAATAAAAACATATTATGGCTCATTTTAGGCTTTCAATGAAACAACTATCTTCGAAGTAAGTTGAATCCATTAAAAAGTGATACTGCGAGCATTTTCCAAGATGGTTTTTCTTACGAACAATGTCACGACAGTGCTTAAAAATCGATAAAAGGTTCCATTTTCGTTCAATTTTTCATCCATTTTTGCAAGTTAGAAATAAAATGAGCATAAAACTACTTTGAAAAAGTAATTTTAATAATATTTTTGTTTCAATGTAACAATTAAATACCAAATAACTGAAAACCAAAGTTGAAATTATGAACTCTTTTGTCTACAAAAGTACAACTCGCTCTACATATTGTACTTTTTAAGGCTTGGGTTAAGTAATTTTTAAGGCTTATTTTGAATTTTTTGTAAAAAAAAAAAAAAATTAAAGGTTTGCAAATGTCTTTCTGATTTTAAGAGTACTTTATTCGGGTTAACTTTCGCAAGATAAACCTTTGCGAATTTCGCGAATTTTACCCTTTCGGGAAAGTTTGTCTCGCGAAAAATCTAAAATCATTCATTCGCGAAAGTTTATCTCGCGAAATTATTTGATTTTTCCTATTCGCGAAAGTTTATCCAGTAAAATTGGGACTTTTTTTCGCGATCTTTAGTTGTAGTTTTTCATCTTGTACGTTAAGGCTTGCTTACTCGTACTCGAACTTCCGTAACTCGAATGATTTTCTTGGTCCCTTCTTGGAGTATTTCCTCTAGAACTCGATTTTTCTGATATTGTGATTAAAATTTTAATCCTATTCTCCCGATTCGGGGAAGCAATGCTGGTTCCTTGAAGGAATTAAATAATAACATTAAACAAAAAATTGATATTAATACATGTTTTTTTTTATAAGCAAGTGTATGCCCCTTGGTCAGGCTCGTGTATGCTTAAGTTCCCAAAGCATCCAGGCATAGTTTATGCTTATCATATGCTTATGAATCATGCTTACGATTCACCTCGAGCCAAGTTTTTAATGAAATTTCAGAAATTTTGTAAAAATTTGTTCAGATTTTGGGAGCAGTGGAATGTCTTATTTTTTACTTGACCTCTACCAAACCTTTTTTAAACAGATGAAAATGACTACTTGAAAAATAATTTTAGGCTGACTTATATGCTCATGTTATGCTTAGGAATTCAGCAAATCTGAGCCTTCATATGCTTATAAGCGTTATGCTTATAAAAAAAACAACATGTAGTGAACAAACAGTAATTGATGATTTTTTCCTCAGTTAATAAATTGTTGATGATAAAATATATGTTTTTGGCCTTCTTCTTATCGTACAAAAAGTAGATATTTTATCAAATATTTCATTTCCATCAACTCATTCCATGAATTAGAGAAAAAAAATTGCGAAAATTTCAAATTCTCTACCCAACTCGAACTCTCCATAACTATATAACGATTTTCGATTCCTCTTGGATTGGGTGTTCGAGTTATGGAGAATCTACTGTCTTCGCCCCTTCTGTTAAACGCCCCCTCGAATAAACGCGCCCCTTTTTGAAAAAAAAAATTCAATAAATGCCCCATCGAAGGGGGCGTTTATTCGAAACAAGGCTGATTTGAGCTCTGATTCGAGGGAGATGGGGTGTTAGACTGTATTTTTTGAAAGCAATTTTAACACTTATGCATAACACGAGTAATATCAGCTGGTAATATTGTCTATTCCCTTAATAAGGGATTAAAGGGAAAATGGGAATATGAGGAGAAAGGGAGTATAGGAATATGGGGAGAAAGGGAATACGGGAATATGGGAATACGGGAATATGGGAATATGGGGAGAAAGGGAATATGGGAATACGGAAATATGGGGAGAAAGGGAATACGGGAATATGGGAATATGGGGAGACAGGGAATATGGGGAGAAAGGGAATATGAGAATACGGTAATATGGGGAGACAGGAAATATGGGGAGAAAGGGAATACGGAAAAATGAGAATTTGGGGAGAGGGAATATGGGGAGAGAGGGAATATGGGTAGAGAGGGAATATGGGAATAAAGGGAATATGGGGATAGAGGGAATATGGGAAGAGAGGGAATATGGGAAGAAAGGGAATACGGGAATATGGGAATATGGGGAGAAAGGGAATATGGGAATACGGGAATATGGGGAGAAAGGGAATATGGGGAGAAAGGGAATATGGGGAGAGAGGGAACATGGGGAAAGAGGGAATATGGGGAGAGAGGGAATATGGGGAAAGAGGGACTATGGGGAATAAGAAAAATACATAAAAAGCATTATCTCCTTAATCTAATAGGCAAGATACATGGAGAACTAGCCCATTTTACAGACTAAATCTCTTTGAAAGAGGGACTGGGACTAGCGTCAAATTGAAGAGTCGATTTGTCAAATTGAAGGGTCGATTTGTCAAATTGAAGGGTCGAATTGACAACTTGAAGGTTCGATTTGACAAATTGAAGGGTCGAATTGACAAATTGAAGGTTCGATTTGACAAATTGAAGGGTCGATTTGTCAAATTGAAGGGTCGATTTATCAAATTGAAGGGTCGAATTTTGTAAGGTATCTAACTTCATAGTTGTGGCGCCTTTAACAATCTACGAAGTTGCTGTTTCGAGGGTGAATATATTATTCAATAGAAAATGTCCCTGAAGATAAGGAAGGCTGGGTCTCCCTAAGCCCGGGGGGGCACTCGTATGATCTGGCCTGCATCATGTGCTGCGCTTAAGGGTGGGGTTTTTCAGCATCCCAAAATGCACTGTAGTGTAAGGGTGTGTTTTTGTGAAATTGCAAAACAAATTCAAAATAATTGATAAAAAGAATGATAATTACAGCTGACAAGGATAAATTTCTCTGTTTTTCTTTGAAACAGAAAATTTCCCAACCTTCTTCTGTCACGCAGATTTACAGCTGAGAAATATAGTGCACTATACCCGGGGGGAGGGGGGGGTACTACCCTTGTCGACCGACGGGGGTGCTCCGCTGAGGTTCGAAAAAAGTGACCCTGAAAATGGGACTGAAATTCCAAAATGTTCTCAAATTTTCTACTTTTTCCCCAAATTTTCCAAAAATAGGCACCCTACGAGGGACTGATTTTTCTATTTTGGTGGTTTTGCGACCCTCACAGGAAAAAATTTTCGATTTCCAAGGTTGGAAATTTCAAGTTTTCTTAGTTGGAAAAAAGATAAAATCCAATGGAAAATCATACCTGAAAATGTGGGACATCTTCCAAGGTTGAAAATTTTGCATTTTCCATGGCTTGGAATTTTCGTAAATCCAGGTTGAAAAAAGCCAAAATCCAAATTTAACAAGGTTGGAATTTTCGTAAATCCAGGTTGAAAAAAGCCAAAATCCAAATTTAACAAGGTTGGAATTTTCGTAAATCCAGGTTGAAAAAAGCCAAAATCCAAATTTAACAAGGTTGGAATTTTTTAAAATTCAGTTGGAAAAAAAGCCAAAATCCAAGCTTAAACAAGGTTGGAATTTTCGAAAATCGGGGTTGAAAAAGCCAAAATCCAAATTTAACAAGGTTGGAATTTTTATAAATTCAGGTTGAAAAAAGCCAAAATCCAAGCTTAAACAAGGTTGGAATTTTCGAAAATCGGGGTTGAAAAAGCCAAAATCCAAATTTAACAAGGTTGGAATTTTTATAAATTCAGGTTGAAAAAAGCCAAAATCCAAATTTAACAAGGTTGGAATTTTCGTAAATCCAGGTTGAAAAAAGCCAAAATCCAAATTTAACAAGGTTGGAATTTTTTAAAATTCACGTTGAAAAAAGCCAAAATCCAAATTTAACAGGTTGGGATTTTCGTAAATCCAGCCAGGTTGAAAAAAGCCAAAATCCAAATTTAACAAGGTTGGGATTTTCGTAAATCCAGGTTGAAAAAGCCAAAATCCAAATTTAACAAGGTTGGAATTTTTTAAAATTCACGTTGAAAAAAGCCAAAATCCAAAAAGTGATGGCAGAGATGTGGAAAAGAGATCTTAAACAAGGTTTTTGTTTTTGTGAACAGTCACTCGCTAGCCTAGGCTCGATGGCTCCCGGTCAATCTCTTGTTTTTGTTCGCAAAGATACGTGGTTGATCTTAGATCACTCACACAGCTCAGCAGGGCGCTATTTGAAACTATGACACAAGTACCCTATGTGCTTCACTGTGCGAACTCACTGCGATTGACCGAGGCCGCTCTGAAGAGACGCCTCACCTGACGGAAACTTACAGCTTGACTGCTCACATTATAGCCTATTATTATATACCCGTAGGCAAAAACAGCCATTGAATAATTCCTGATATACCACGGTATTATACCACAGTAGAATTTTTTTTTCAAACCTTTTTTCGAAACTTGATTTTTTGTCACTTTTATTTTGTTGCTATTAAAGAGAGACAATAAAAGAGTTCAATTGTGAATTTCGTGAACAATTGAATGACTTTAAATCATTAAAATTAAAAGCAATTAAAAAGACAAAAACATTCGAATGTTCGATTTGTGTAAGAGTTTTGTGTGAATCTCTCTACAAATAGAAACTTATAACTTGTTTTCGTCTTTGGGCATATAATAAAACATATATTCAATAGGTTTACGTTGGTTATTGGATTTATTAACCCTCGGTGATGAATATTCAACTCGGCTTCGCCTCGTTGAATATTACATCACCTCGGGTTAATAAATCTCAATACAACCAACTTTTACCCATTGAATATCTGCTTAATATCTAGGTTAGCTATATATCAAAACAGTTTTGAGCGAAAAATCGCTTGTGGTTTTCCCAAGGACATGCGCAGAAAATGGTTAGAAAAACGTAATTTCCACATGGATTTTTAACGTTTTCCAAACTGTTTGGAAAAACACAAATTTCCAACCCAAAAAGTCTAGTTTTCCAATCGAAAGAGTTTCAATTTCACAAAAATGTTTTTTCCACATGGATTTTTAACGTTTTCCAAACTGTTTGGAGAAACACAAATTTCCAACCCAAAAAGTCTAGTTTTCCAATCGAAAGAGTTTCAATTTCACAAAAATGTAATTTCCACATGGATTTTAACGTTTTCCAAACTGTTTGGAGAAACACAAATTTCAAACCCAAAAAGTCTAGTTTTCCAAGAAAGGGTCTCAATCTTAGAAAAATGTAATTTCCACATGGATTTTTAACGATTTCCAAACTGTTTGGGAGAAACACAAATTTCCGACCCAAAAAGTCTACAACTTGAGGTATCAAATTTACTAAAATATGTATTTTCACATCGATTTTTGACCTTTTTTTTCAATTCCCAAACTGTTTGGAAAATAAAAAAATTCCCACCCAAAAAGTCATGTTTTTCAACCAGCCTTGGAAAATTGTCATTTCTACATGGTTTTTTTTCACTTGATTTTTCAAAAACCTATGGGTAATTTACTTTTTCCAAATCAGCTTAAGGTAATCGCTCAAATTTCCAACCTTCAATTATAAAACCAAAATTTCCAACCCAAAAATATTGACTTTCCAACCTTGGAAATCGCCCCCCCCCAGGGGCACTATAAGGGTTGGGCAAATCAAGAGAAAAGGCACTGAAAGCTAAAAGGGTACCTTTTCAGCCATATTGAACTGCACTGTAAGGGTACGACTTTGAAAAGCACAAGGATATTGTTGGTTCGGTGCAAACCTCTCGACAAGGATTTGGAAATGCAACCTTCAAACCTTTCTCATGCATGAGCCGGAAGAAACAAGGAAAGCAGGAAGGAGATTGTCGGAACCGCAAAGAAGGATGAAGAAAGAAAGAGGTATCACCAGCTAGTTCAGTGATCACAGCAAGGTCAATGTACGGCTTGGGAAGATCAAGTAGTGAAGAGGGAGATCAAGAAGTGGAGTCACTTATGGAAATGACCAGCAAGTCGATATCAGTTCTTGATCAAGTCCACCTTTGAGATGATGCCATCCCCATCTCTTCAAATGGAAAATTGCCTCATCAGACAATCGTGCATGTGAAGAGAAAGGATCATTGTTTCACATCCTATCAAATTGTCCGCTGGGTTTTTAATCGATACACCTGGCGTCACAACCAGTTCTGAAAGTTATTGCTGATGCTGTTAGAGTGAAGATTAGGGAGATAAAAGATAGCAAGAAACCAAAGGTCAAAGATGTACCTTTCCATAGGGAAGGAAAACTATTCAAAGCGTCTCGAGAAAAGACGATCAACGATCCTGATTGAGATGGGTTATGCACAATAGTGGCTAATCTTTCAGGCGAAGAGTACAATCTCCCAGTCGAGACTACAAAAAGACACGAAGATAAGAAAGCGCTCAAGTATTTTGAACTGACAGTTTGCTGGGAAGCAGGTATGGAAGTGGCAAGGATACGAAAAGAGGATCGCTACGATCAATTGATGAACGATTGCAATGACCAAGGTTGGACTGTCACTTGTCTACCCTTTGAAGTTGGAGTTAGAAGTTTAGTTGGTCTCAGAACAATTAGCCTACTAAAGCATCTTGGTTTTAATCGCACTAAAGGAAAGAAAATGGTCGAGCAGATCGAGGGCACTGTTGAGAACGCGAGTCGGTTTATTTAGACCAAGAGGTACGTTACAAACTGAAGTCACCACGTTGGTAGGATACCTCATGGGAGGTGCCCCCGCCTCCATAGTCTGTTGCGGCTAGGGGGTGAAACAGAAGACGCTGTGGAGACCACCTGATGAATCCAACGACGCCAGCGTGGTATCTCGGAGACGGAGAGACTGGTTCCTCAGCTCACGAAACCGGTGAGTTTATTGTTTCTCTTTCCCTGTGTATTAGTGTTTTCATCTTTGCAGCTCTTTTTTATTTAGAAAAAAAGTATCCAGTCTACTGTCTCAGACTTTCATGTTTATTCCAGACTATATCAATACGGTGGCATTTTGTGTTAGCTATGTCCGTAGAAGAAGGGCTAGATGTCGTGCTTTGGCTATGAAACTTGTGAGGTTAGGTAGGAAATCCTACTTAGGTTATATTATAATAAAACTTCAGCTTGAAATTTCTTGAAAAAAGAAAAAAAAAGCTTCGTGGTTTTTTGAAAACAATAGCAGCAATTTTTTTGCGGTTATGATTCAAAAAACATTTCGACAAATATTTTTCAACAATATCTTTTGCGATATTCACTTTTTTTTGCTTGTAAGAGCTTGAAGCACGACATCTCATCTAGCCCTTCGGGCTTTCACAGAAATCTGTGGCTATGTCTAGTAAATAATTAACGAGGAATTAAATTGCGTTTTGGGTGATTTTAGGGAAAATAGCCCTTCATTCCATTAAAATTATGATTATAACTATGTTGAAATATTTAAATGAACTATTAATTTCATATCAGTCTCCTAACAATGTTATTCATAGCAAGGTTTGAGAAATTATTTTGTAGAATGAAAACAAAAAATAAATACACCCTTTGTGTCACAGACCCACCTACTGGGACCTCAGCCGCACTGGAAAAGTTGGCAAAAAAATCGTCCACGGTGGTAAAATACCCTTAGAATTTTAGCACCACAGAAGTTGACTTCTATTTCATCCCCTTCGAAATTCAATATGTAAAAATTGCACTCCAAAACCAGGTCCACTGCTTTTTTTTTAGCCATGAAGCAATGAAATTTTTATCCCCATTGGTATTTTAACAAGACGACTTAAAGTCGAAAATTTCGCATAATACTTGAACATCAACGACGAAGATGCGTGAAACGTGACTCCTGCAGCATTAAGCATTTTGAATGAAGTGTTACACAAAATATACACAATGTATTGTATATAAATTGATCTCAATCCATTAAAAGAAGATTCCTTAAAAAAATGTGACTAAAGAATTCCATTCTATAATGATATGATGATATGAGCCCTCCCCATTGGGGAATGGGTCCTACGCCTTACGACGTAGGAATTCCTCCTTTTTCAAGTAGGAATTCTTAGCGCTATCCAGACACTGCTGGTTCTGTGCACGCGACACACAGATACCATGATGCATAGTGATGACACTCGGACTACGCGGGAGAGCACAGTGCTCGTCGCAAGCGTAGAACGGGATATGAGTGCCACCACACACCACATTGTCCGGCATATCACCCACACTCTTGTATCAGAGTAATGGTACCCAATTCTCCTCACATGGTATGGGTTGACCCGGGCGAAAGTGCGTTCACTTGCCAAGTGAACCGTAGTACCACAGTGGGAATCGAACTCGGACCTCCCGCATGGAAGGCAAGGACGATTACCACTATACTACTACGCCATTCTATAAAGCGTAAACAAAATCTTTCAATTCAGAATTCAGAGAACTGCAATATACTTGAGAAAAATAATTTAATTTTTTTTGAAAATGAAGACCCTCATTTTGTGCTTTGAAGGAACTTGTGGTAAAGACTTCTTTCACTTGCGCAAAGTTTATATCTACTTCTTTCTATAAACAGTATAATTTATCTAAAATTGAGAAGAATGGCTAGTCAGAAAAATCTGTTGTATACTATTTTCGCTTTCTAATATGAATGATGGCCCACCACCATCAAGATCATTGGACTTTTCCAGAAAAAAATTGAATATGGGGGGGGGGGTGAAGGATATAACATTTTTTGGCAATCCCCCCTGGACATTGTTACTTTTGATCCCCCGGACAGCAGGTCTAACCCCCCCCGCCCTGGACAAGCATCAGTTGATCCCATTGAGAGCAAGTTTACCCCCCCCCTAGGACAGGGCAAATTTTGTAGATTTTTCACTACCCCCACCTCCAGACACTATATCCTCCACCCCCATGTACATACATTAAAGGCAAAAAGCAGTTGAGTAGTTGAACTCCAGCTTCTGGGACTAGAAAATTGCAGGGTAAAAACTAGCCAACTTTAAGCTTTAAAGAAATAATACTTTGACTCCTTTATAACTGCTTTAAACTGCATCCCATTAAACAAACCCTCCCCAATCTATTGCCGTTCATCCCGTGAAAAATAAATACTGTAGGGGAAAGATTCCAGAAAAGTAACAAGAATCTTAGTGTGGAAATGGGAATCTTATACAAACATCGGTACCATGATTCAAAATGAAAATCCTAATTAGCAAGAGGTGTATCAAGATCGGTGAAGTTTGATTGAAGCTTGATTTATTACCTTGTTGCCCATTCTTTTTACATTTTGACAGCTTATTAGCAGACGCCCACACTAAAGCTTAAAGAGCGAGCCAATATCTATCATCCCATTGGGAAGGAAAAGCTGGAACTTTTACTAACCAAACTCATCGAACACCAATCAAACTTCATCGGATAAAAAACTGTCATCGTTAACAAGGGACCGCTGTACATTGTGCGGTGGTGTACGGTGGGGCTGGATCTAAATGTACGGCGGTGAAAATAGATTAATTTGAAATCTGCTGTACTGTATATATGTGTACACCCCACCTTACCCACCGTAAATCACGGTACAATGACACTGTACGACATGTCTAGGCAGGGTCGTTTCAATTATACAAAAATGATTGCTGAATTTCAATTGACATGATTTCTAAGAAATACCGTGTGATCGGGTAACTTGCATCAGTGGAGGCTAACATGCATAGCCTTCAAATGAATGACAAACAGGTTTGGTCATTAAAATACAAAGTTAAATCAAAACAAAAATGGTAGGCTAGAGCTGCAAGCGGAGTTGCATAGTTCATTGTTTTGAAATTTTGCTGCTTTGATTGTAGCCTGGATATCCAGGCTGTAAATTATTTCACAGTCTAGTTTTAGATATTTTATGTTCTGATTTACAGCCTGGTCTCCCTAGAGCGATTTGCATTCTCTTTAAGAGAATGCAGTCCGCTTGCTTGCGCTCACTTCGCTAAAACCGTAAGGGCCAATCTACACGGTGTTGAGCAATTCTAAAGCAAAAATAGGATAGTCCTCCAGCTGCTAGTGAAGATAGGGCTTTCTGTTACACGAAAACATGAAAAAGAAGAAAACAGAGGCAAGTTCATTTTCCAAGAAAACATGGTTGGTCATGATAATGCATGCAAACTTTTTTATGGACTTTGGTGTAATCTTTGGATGTTTTTAATAGTTTTAGATCTTGTAAGACTGCTTTTTATTAATTTCTGTTTTGCTGCCCTGGGTTGGCTAGGAAACATGGATTTTCACTTTCATTCTCTAGGGAGACCAAGCTCTATAATTTAAGAACTTTGTATGTTGAGGTAAATTTTGTTTTTTCTTAAATTTTGAGCTTGGATATCCAGGCTACTTTGATTGGTCATTTGATGACTATGCAATAAGTTAGCCTCCACTGATGCAAGTTACGCGACTTCACGGTACTTGCTAAAACTGACTGTTTGTCACAACTGGTTTCACTATTAACACATAACTATCTGGTGAAAAAAGGAAAAAGATCATACCTGTGCTGTTTGTAGTTTTGGAGAAGATGAGAAGAGAGGGAGGGTTAATAATGTTGTTGTTTGTTGTGGAAAATTAACTCCTACTTACTGAGCATGATCAATTTGTTGGTGCATTCACTAACTACACAAACATGAAATACTTAGTAGTAAACAAATATTAAACCTCTTTAAACACTCTACAAAGGACCAGCAAGTTTCAAAAGCACAAAAGCATGTGCAATAATAATCAAGCAGCCATTTAAAAAGTTCTCACGATGAATGTTTACAAAAACTTGGTTACACCCACTTCTTGCACTAGCCTAGCGTATTTTATTTATTAAGAAAAGCCCTGTTTTTTATCACTTTTTATCTTTGTGAGTGAGTCCACCTTTAGAATATTGCCCGTAGTACGCCCGCAGCCAAACGCCCACGCCATAATTTGCGCCCCAAAAAAATGTCTCGCCACATACATACGTACATACATACACGGAAGGCTATCGTAATACTTTCGCTAAGCGAAATTAATAAGAATCTTTACATAACCACTGAGGAAAAAAGTTCCACCGGGGATGCGTGAGGTAGGGGTGTATAAATCGATTGATTTTTATTCATATTTCTAATTTTTTAATAAAAATTTATTTTTATGTTTCCGATTTTAGTAATCTCAGACAAAGTTTAGTGTCAGATTTATTTAAGTTGTGGCTTTCTAAAAAAAATTCGAATCTGATATCCAAAAAACTTTTCTTCCATTAAAAGTAGTATTGAAATCCCCCTAAACTATAGAGAAAGGATTACAACAGAGTCTTTGTGAAATCTTTATTGACTTTTCAGTCATTTGAAGGGAAAAGGTTTAATACTTGTCTCAGGAATAAGAAATCTTGTCTGGTTTGTCTAGACTGGAAGTACCAAGGCAAGTGAAGGGTACATGTATGTGCCGCCGTTAAGGGTGACTTTTTAGAGCATGGCAGTCCCTGTACGGGTTGTAAAATTCACAAAATTTTCGTTCATCCCAGCTGGCACACAACGTCGTTTCAACGTTTTTCTAATATTCACAACGTCCATATAACGTTAGTTAGATGAACGTTGAAACAACGTTGTGTGTCAGCTGTGATTCCTCCTTTTTAGTCCCGGTTAGGGTCTGAGAGTGGAAAATCGGGTGGCACATACCCGTCAGCTCACAACCCTAGTACCCCCTGGTTGTTATAATCATGACAATTTCGTTAGAGAAAAATAAAAATGCTTTCATATAAAATTATAGTTGATTACATTTATAAATAGCGTGCACAGTTGAGCGTGTACAGTTAACTCTCTCTTACTCGACCTTCAGGAATTCAGAATTAACTCTAAAACACCCGATTTCTTCGGAAAACGGATGAAGGGGGGCGGGGGCGTACGGGGTTCGCGATTTCCGAAATACCGAATAATTTTGCCAAAATTTCCGAAATTCCGTAAAAAAATACTTGCAATTCCGATACCAATTTTTTGGGTATTTTTCCTCTTGACTAATTTTTCATCAAATTTCCCAAAATTCCGAAAAAAAGGGACAAAAACTTTGCAATACCGAAATTTCGAAGCTAAAATTCATGGATTTCCGATACCGAAACAATTTCAAATTTCCGCAATACCGCCATGAAAATGCCCAAAAACGAATTAACAGAAAGATTTGAATAATAAATAGAGGTTCGAAATAGAGAGAGTTGTCTGTATACAATGCTGGACAAAAGGTTTGTAGACTTCTGCAATATTTGTAAAATACTTCAATATCGATCAAAGACAAGTTCACCCACTGCAGTCTAACCGCAAGGGCAAACCACAAGGGCTTGATTAACTGGCTTACACCAGTATCAAAACGCTGATGTTTTGCTTGTGGTTCCCTCAAAAGCAATTCAAAGGCAATGCAACGACTTCAAAAGTGTTTTTCTTAACTTCCATCCCCTTTCAGACACATTGAAGAGTCATTTTGCTCTATTTCTCATCATTTTTCACTGAAATTTCATTTGTCAACAACCTTTTGTCCGGCATTGTAATGCCTGATATTGAATTAAATTTCATAATATAATTTGCAAACTAGTGTATTGAATTGCTACTACCGCAACTCCCACATGTAAATAATCTTAGAAGAAACGTCTGGAAGCCAGGAATCATCCTTGCGTAAATGAAAAAATTCAAAATGTTATTAAGGTGTATACAAAACGAATTAATCACATACATAATGTGATGAAAGCTCACCAGTAATGGGACTGCGGTCAGAAATTTGTTTATAACTACATACAAATGGACAGTAAGCAATATATCTGTGATTCGACCAGGGATTACGGCAATTGCGTACAGCATGATCAAAGCTTTGATAGTTCTCACGGCTCTTCGATTTCTTTGACGGCTCTGATAATGTATTTGTAATGTATTTGAATTTTCATCAGCTTCCAATTTCTTTGAAATCATGCGATAGAAACGGTACATCAAGAACGAAGGTAAGAAGCTATCTAATAAACTACCGATAGCAAGATTGATCATAAATTTTTTGTTAATAATATTATTCTCAACAACACAATGCAAATCTTTACCAGCCTTTACGAGTCGACGATTGATGAAGAGATATAGATACAAGAGAATAGCTACAATCCATATAGCTAAACATACTAAGCTGCATTGCTTCTTATTGATTCTCCTTTCAAAGGGGTACGCGATGACACGGTACCTGATGTATGAAATAAACACCAAAATAAAACAAGAAACGGTTGGACAAACTTTGATGAACATGTCAAAAAGAAATGAGCAGGCAAATTTCCCCAATCGCCAGTTGTTCAAGTTATAAGCAACAAGTGCAACTCCTCCGCTTGTCATAAGGTCAGCGATAGCCAAATTAACGATAAGAAAATGATAAGAGCTCATTTTCTTTATTTTTTTAGCATTGATTTTCACAAAATATATAATAATTAGAATATTCCAAAAGCTTCCAATAGCAAAAATAACAGGCAAAATGTTCTCCATCATAAATTGTGATGCTTTTAAAGTCGTCACAACCATTTTATATTCTATTGAACTTGTATTGATCCCCAACATTGTTTTTGCAGGTTCTGTTGTTTCAATTTTCAGTTATAAAAAAAGACTGATAAAATTATATCATATTTGGTTTGCTTTTATAGGAGCTTAAATATTGCACCTGCTTTGTTTCACGTCCTTAATCTGACAATAAGTTTCGTTTGATCAATCAAAAGAGCCGCTAATATCAATGTTATTTTACAAAATGAAAAAAATGAAAAAAGTGAAAATAATTTTTTCTCGTATTAAATCAGCCAGCGACTAACTTTGTTTGACTTAATTTATAGTTTTAAATATCTTTACATGGATAATATTTTTAAAATTGTAGACCCACTCCTGTGTTAAATGGATTTTTCAAGAACAGTTTCATGAAAAGTAAATTCTATTTTTCTTTTTTTTTAAACAATGATTTGACCATAGTTTTCTATTGCAAAGTTAAACCATTTTTGAGTTCTTTCCAAAGATTCAATGAAAAATACGACCGACGCGGGGGTTTAAGATGTCATAATGTTGTATAGGTCTTAGGAAAGGAAAATTAGAATGAACTAACTGTATACTTTCAAATACTTTTCAAGAAAAAAATAGAGCATGGCGTTCTAAATCCCCATACGATGGTGCCCAAGGTGTAGTAAAGAATGAAAAATCGACAAGGCATTGACGACGTTATCACCGTGTTTCCTGGAAAAGGGTCTTGGACTAGCGAACCTTTTTTGTGGGTGAAGGGGTATACTAGAGTCTACTTTTGACTGAACTTTGCTTTTTGATAATTTTTTATGACGCTGAGTCCAGTGAAGTAAGTAAGTAAGTAAGTTTGCGACCGCAGTCGAGGGCGACCCGGAGGCTCCCTTTTCGTATAGCTGTCTACCCGAAGGTAGGGGAGGGCGCCACTCCTTTCCCTGGACTTCTCCACTTACCCTTGATCCGTCTCTTTAGTTGCTGAGCATCAAGCAGAGAGGCACCAAGTACCATTTTGGGAATCTTTGGTATGACCCGGCTGGGGATTGAACCCACAACCTTGCGCACCGTAGCTGGATGCTCTACCTTCATGCTACGGTCGCTTCCAGTGAAGTAGACTAGGAGCGTTTGGCGAGGTCGCCATTTTGAGAGAAAATGTTAAAAATCCAAATAACAATAAAACTACTTGGAGTTCAAAGATATACTTTAATAAGATAAACTTTCGCGGGGATTAAATTTAGTGGATTTCGCGAAAATCCGCGAAATTAAGTCCCAATGGAAATTTGGAAGGGCCTCATCAGCAAAATATTTCTAAACAAAACTCAAAATATGTCAAACAAATACTATTTGTATGTTTACCGGCATCAAAGAAGCGCTAATAATGTGTATTTCAACGACCATAATGCATGATTTGACAGTAAAAGTCACAAAATCGTGAAAATATTGCCACCCAATAGTGCCATCCGCGAAATTAAGTCCCCGCGAAATTTTTGAATTTCGCGGATAAGCCCAACCGCGAAATTTAATCCCCGCGAAAGTTTATCCCATTAAAGTAATCAAAAATGAGAAACAAAGATCAATAACATATTTGCAATCCCTTATTCTCAAATAAAAACATTGCTTCATACTCTTTTTACCTTCCAAAAACAACTAAAATCTGGCGGACTGTTTTACAGTCCGCCTAGGCAAAAATATATTACCATATACTACCGGGCCACTTAATCGCGCCATCCAGTCTATAAAGAAGCTTTAAGTGGACCCCGGGCTAGGGAAGGGGGTGTTGAAGCAATCGCCGAATATTTTTTTCCTCATGAATTTTTTAGCTAAACTTTGCAGACGATGGATTTAGAGGTGTCCAGACCAAGTCGTTTTACTATCAATGTGTTACAGCATGGAACCAGCTACCAAAAGAGACTGTTAACGCTACTAGCATCAAAGCGTTCAAAGAAGAACTAACCAAGGCATGGATGGAACATCCATTGCGCTACGAATCAAGATCTTTGTAATTGTAGACGATAGATCGGTTTAGAGGCCCTCGTGTGCCTGGACTGTAAATCTTCATAATAAAAAAAACAAAAAAAAAACAAAAAATAAATACTCCAACAAGACTTTTCGGCGTTTTTATTAATAAATTCTACGAGAAAGCGAAAAAATGATTGTGGCGATGGAAATAATGACACTGCTAAGCGTAAAAAAAAACGTCAAGAAAACAAAAAATATTGTGAGAAAAACAAAGACGCGCTTAGGCGAGACCAATTTGATTTGTTGTTCTACGGACAGATCGTTAGAAAAATATGGTTTGGTCGGTCGGCAAAATAAGAATAAATTTTTCATTTATCAGGGTTGGTAAGGTACCGAGAAAATATTCCAAAAAGTATCTGGATCAAAAATTCACTTTCTTTTTTATCTTCGATGAAGGTCATAATAAAATTTCAGTGCATGGAATGCTTTTTATGATTTTTCAATTTCTTGAATTAATTTTCAGCTTTATTCAAGTTTAATTCTTATAGTCAGGGGCTGAAGTTAGGATATTTGGCACAACCTATACATGGAGTATGAACAACATTTTATTGCTGGAATTGATAGTTGGAACCCTTAGGATCATTTTAAGCCAGAGTGCCATTTTTCTAAGGTTGAGCATTTTTCAAAATGGCAGATTTTTCAAAATGGCGGATTTTTGCAAAAATCCAAAAATGTGAAAATTTTAAGTTCTTCAAACATTGTCATATTATATACCGTTGGAAAGGAAATTTCAAGCTCGACAACTTTTTTGCTTACATCAAAAACTAAAAATGTACTCAAAGTGAGAAAAATGTCAAAAACGATGACGTCATCATATTCATTTTTTAATTTTTTCGTTGAACATAGGCATGTGACACACCGTTGGAAAGGAAATTTCAGACCGAACAACTTTTCTGCTTACGAGAAACGATGAAAATGTACTCAATGTGACTCAAAATGAAAAATGATGACGTCATCATTTTCATTGTTTTAAGTTTTTCTCTAACCATATACACGAGACGTGTATCATATGAAACAGGAAGCTGAAATGAAATCTCTTTTATTTGTAGTGAGAGCTAGAAACGTACTCAAAGTAAGTAAAGATTTTCCAGTAGTTTAGTCTTTTTTTCCTTTATAATGTTAAATTTGAGTTTGTTATCACGTTGAAAAGAAGTTGAGGGTTTTTCATGGAGTTCAAATGTCAAATTGTCGTTTTTTATCTTTAGTGAAAAAGAAAGAAAATAGAATAGTAGAAGGATCAAAATGGAGGAAGAAACAGAAGGAAAAGAAGGAGAAATTCAGAAGAAGAAAGAGCATTATTATTGGAATTAGCTCAAAATCGACTATCAATAGTCAAAAAGGCAAGTCGAAAACGTAAAGATAACCTCGATTTATTTAGTGGAGAAGCAATGAAATTTGTTCACAAAGAATGTCTTCTAGAGTATACATCTACAGACCATATTCAGAGACATAAACGTAAAACTTCAGACAGCCATCAACCTGCAGCAAAACGGACCCGGAGATCTGATACTGCGTTCGATTTTAATGAACATTGCCTATTTTGTGAGAGCACATGTTTAGTCCAACGTGATCCAAAGAACCCAAAACGATGGAAAAAGAATAAAGGTATGCTTTGTAGAACAGCAGACAGAGGAGCTGGAATGAAGACAGTAAAGGAAACCTTACTAGAGGTATGTTATATTTCTAACATGTGCATTTCTGCTTTTCTGATTAATTTCTTTTTTCGAATACGAAATACAATTTCGAATTTCAGACAATAAGTGAAAGAACGTTAAATTGACAAGGAAAAGATGACAGGAGAGAGGATAAGGATGGATGGAGAGATTGCGAGGTGAGGGGGAGGGGGGTGGAGTGAGATAAGGAGGGGGAATATAGAGGAAGAGATGTTTAGCAAGTTTTGCTTTCATAATTTTTCAGATTTGCGATAAGAGGAAAGACGATACAAGTGAGGCAGTAAGAGTTCGTTTGGAAGGAGCTACATCAGACTTGCATGCTGCTAATGGACGATATCATGTAAACTGCTACAAATCGTTCACAAATGAAAGAAGCATTGATTCTGCGAGGCGAATGTCTGCTAATGAGTCAAGCTCAGATAAGTCTCTCCAAAATGTTATTACCGCACTAAAGAGTGACCCTGAAAAGGTTTGGAATTCGATTGAGATTCATAATCTTTATATTGATAATGGCGGTACCGAATCGAATAGAAGTAGATTTATGTTGAAACTGAAAGAGAAGATGAAAGACGAAGTATTTTTGCTGTCATCGCCAGGAACTGCAACGATAGTTATGCTAAAGACAAAAGCAGAAACAATATTGAAACTCGAAAACGATGATGAGCAGGACTACCACGTTCAAATGAAATCGATCGCGGAAAGAATTGTAAAGGAAACCAAATCTTTGAAAAGAACTTTCGACCGATACACCCTAATAAACGAACAGATTTTTAACGGTAGCAAGACACTTCTTGATCTACTCTCAGAAATTTCAGATAAGTTAAAATATTCACTGCCTGCAGCCTATGATAGGAAGCATTGTATCAAGCACGATTGTCGGAAAGCCTACCATGCTCCAAGTAGGTTAATCTTTGGTTGCTAAAAGCAGAGAAGTAATCGATCATTTTCACTGTTACGGTGTATGCTCCACCTATCAGGAAACTCGACGGTTGAAAGTTTCAGCAGCAGCTCAAAACAAAAATGTGTCCCAATTTAGCGCAGTCAATGGACTTATCCAAGCCATCTCAGATAACTTTAATGCTAGCATTAATACTCAGAACGGCATCAAACAAACCAACTGTATGGCTACTATCGTAACCCACTCGGGTGAAACAAGGCATGTGCCAAATATATTTTGCGTGACGCGCACCGCTTCCAATTATTCCTTAACGTTCATATATAGCTCAAAAGAATCATATCAACGAGCGGATTTCGAAAAGTGCTGGGTCAAAAATTTGCACTAAGGCAATCTCAAGATATCGGTCAAAAATTGATTTTGACGTTATAAAATACATCGAAAAAACACGTCATAAGTAAAATTCAAATGACGTCATTATTGAAAAACAGCGATAACTTCAATTTTATTAATGCAATGAACACCAAATTTTGACTGGAGTTGTAAATTAATAATTCTGAAATATTTGTTCAAAAATTTTCAGAAAATTTGAATGACGTCATTTGTTGTCGGGAAAAATTAAAATACGTCAAAAAATGCTGACGTCATCATGAATTTTCAAATTTTTTTTCATGAAACATTTTAGAATCGTTAATTTACATCTCCAGTCCAAACTTTTCTTTGATAGTAGTAAGTTAATCGGAATTATCGCCTTTTTTCAATAATGACGTCATTTAAATTGTCTTTTTGACGTTTTTTTTCGATGTATTTTATAACGTCAAAATCAGTTTTTAGCTGATATCTTGAGATTGGCTTGATGTAAATTTTTGACCCAGCATTTTTTGAAATCCTCTCGTTGATACGATTCTTTTGAACTATATATGAAAGTTAATGAATAATGGGAAGCGGTGGGCGTCACGCAAAATATATTTGGGACATGCCTTGTTTCACCCGAGCAAACTCAGAAGAAACTTGAAGCTAAATCTGACGGACCTGATATTCCAAGATTGAAACAAGAGGATATTTCTAACGTTAAATTGACACAACCGAAAATATCCTACTTCAAAGGAGTGAAAAACCCTCCAATGCCAAAAGACTTCAGCTTAAACCAACCGCTTTCATTGATAGTATTCTGTAAACAAGTTATCCTCCGTGAAAGAGCTAATCACGAAGACTTTCAGTTTATCAAATCCATTTTGCTTAAGCATAGCTCACCAGATTTCAACGGCTATAATACCCAAGGCATTAGAACTAAAGGAGAAAGTTTAAAGCCTAAAACCAAAGTTATGTTTATGCCCTTGTTAGACCGAACACCTTCAGATCCATCGACAGTTCTTACCACAATGTTGGAGGCAGAGAGGTAACCGTTTATGCTAGGTTTTGGTAGTCTTGACAATATAAGACGTAATAGTAACCTGAACTTCTAA
This sequence comes from Clytia hemisphaerica, assembly GCF_902728285.1. NCBI lineage: Eukaryota > Metazoa > Cnidaria > Hydrozoa > Leptothecata > Clytiidae > Clytia > Clytia hemisphaerica. Next base: position 935,049 of record NW_027103968.1, on the reverse strand, counting down.
AAACCTTGTAGACGGTAGCTTCAACTGATGACCTCAATATAATGGTGATTTATTTTATAACACAACTTCCAAAAATGTTAAATTAGCAAATGACACAACCATTTTAATTTGGTAATCACTTGCCTTAAAAAACTCAAAATAATTATTTTGCAATTGCTTAATGACTATACTTCGAGTATTGCGAGACATACTCTCCACAGATTTTCAATAAGAAACTTTGGAAGAAGAAAGCAGACAGCTGTAAAAGTACAACCAATCCTAAATTGAATCGATTGCCCCCGACAGAAGAAGCTTTAATACCAAACATATCACGAGCGCACTGGCAACTTGCTATTCATTATTCGTGTATGGAACCGGATCCACCTGCTGGTGATCCATGCAAGGTAATAACTAATTGATATTTAACATGTTAGTTTTAACAGGTTTGATTCACTTACCTCTGCAATCAGGGATTGATACAGCAAAGAATAGTTCAATAAATTCCATATTTTTACCTTCAGTTTGGGTGGACACGAGATGAGCAAGCAAAAGCCCTTAATCTATTAATGCTTCCAACTGGTACAAAGTATGCTCCCGATGCTGTTCTCAAAAGCACAAGGTGTAATTGTAAAGGTAACTTTTCTTTTTCAATAGTAATCATAGTCACAATAGTCTTTTTTATCAACTATCCAAAAAATATCTGCGATCTGATAGGTTAAAAAAGAGTACAATATATCTTGTATTTTACACGTACAAATTATAAATTGACGAAAAGAGCGTAAAGTATCATACAATATGGAAATATTTCACTCGTTCCGGATTTTCTGTATATTTTCCTCGCCTAAATATTGTACGGAAAAATTCTCGGAACTCGTAAAATATTTCTCATATGTACTCACAACTGTCCGATAACTATTACATATCACTTTTACAATTACAAATTTAGGCTCTTCCACTCTTTTCAGCTTCCCAGTGTAAAACTAACGCATGTTCGTGTGCCAAAGCAAAGATGGGTTGTAGCGAATTTTGTGGATGTGGAGACGAGGGTTACACGAACGAATGCAACAACAAATGGAACGAGAACCAGTACGAAAGCGATGATGAAGACGAAAATGAAGATGAATTTGAGGATGAGGACGAAGACAACGAAGACTAGTCATTTTGAAAAATATTTTAGTGTTCATAAGTTTTTGAACTTTCTTAAAATGTTTCTAATAATTTGCTCATTTCATTTCAAGGTCGTTATTTTTTGCCTATGTTCAGAGAAAAAAAATTGAAAAAATGAAAATAGTGACGTCATCGTTTTTGGCATTTTCTCACGTTGAGTACATTTTCAGCTTTTGATGTAAGCAAAAAAGTTGTTAAGCTTGAAATTTCCTTTCCCACAGTGTGTCACATGCCTATATTCAAAGAAAAAATTGAAAAATGAAAATGATGACGTCAGCGTTTTTGACATTTTTCTCACTTTGAGTACATTTTTACTTTTTGATGTAAGCAAAAAAGTTGTTGAGCTTGAAATTTCCTTTCCAACGGTATATGATATGACAATGTTTGAAGAACTTAAAATTTTCACATTTTTGGATTTTTGCAAAAATCCGCCATTTTGAAAAATCCGCCATTTTGAAAAATGCTCAACCGTAGAAAAATGGCACTCTGGCTTAAAATGATCCTAAGGGTCCCAACTATCAATTCCAGCAATAAAATGTTGTTCATACTCCATGTATAGGTTGACCTGGTTCAGCCCCTGACTATTACAAACAACTAGTGTGTAAAATATATAGTGATGGAAATTCGATATTATTATTTTTTTGATTTTAGCAAAAATAGGGTCGGTCGGGCCCGTAGAACAACAAATTAAATTGGTCTCGCCTTATCACAAATAAAAAAATCTATCATCCCAAAAACAAGAGAAAATTAACGAAAAAAAAGAAAAATTATAGTTAAAAAAACAAGGAGAAAATCAATAAGTAAGATAAAGGATGATGATCTAGTGACAATATCTAAAGATCTTATTCATGAAGGCGTTAAAGCTTATTCATTCTAGCTTGGTGGGGGGATCCGTCGTTTCTTCTTGAAAAAAAATTGTCGAAGTGAATATTATACACTGTGAACGATGAGCATAGCAAAGTGACAGCTATAATAAAAGAGAAAAAAATATCAAGTAATTTACGAAATCTCACTAAGGAAATATAAAAATAACTTATTTTCCGTGATAATTATTCAAAGCAAAATTTTTAACGTAATTTGACTACAGTAAAAACTCCAATTAACGGACACTCCTAATCAAATCCTTATAAAAAAAAGGCGGGCATGCACTAATCCGTTTCCCCGATGGTGTCCGCCAATTCGAGGTTCCACTGTAGATTTGTTGGCAAACATTTCTGTGTCCGACACTTCCAGTAAGTGGATAAATTCATCACATTTGATTAATCAATATTAAGTAATATTACTGTCACATTTTTAATATCGACTTTCAACAAATCCTTGTTAAACCTTTTATTCGATATTGGCTGACCTTCCAGCGCAGCTGGTTTATTTTTCTATTGTAAAGGAAAAGGGTCTGGGACTAGCGAACCTTTTTTTGTGGGGGGAAACGATCGCCGAATTGTTTGATTTTTTTCTTCATGAATTTTTTTGATTTTCTGACAGCGTCACGGGAACTGGATACTTTAAGGGTACAAATTTTCGCGGGGATTCACCTTACTCGCGAAAATTTTCAAACTCTCATCTCTCGCTAAATTCGCGAAATTTAATCCTCGTTAAAATTAAGTTTTTTACACCAAAAAGTCTTTCAGCTAGGAAACTCTCTTAAACAGGTCTCGATTACTCAAATGTCTCTGTAATTCCAATAAATTGTCATTCCTTGTTGCAGTTTGAGTTATGGAGACTCTACTGTACAAATAAAATCTCGTAATCAAACTAACAAAAATTCGCTAATTCGCGAATTTAAATCCTTTACAGTCGAAGTTAGTCGCAAAAATAAGTCCCGATTAAATTAAATTATTTCGCGAGGGAAGCTGTCTCGCGACAATTAGTTGCCGCAAAAATTTGTACCCTTAAGGTAATTAGTTAAATCATATTCAAACTACAATTTAACAGGTTTTAATCAATGCCAAAAACCATAAAAGCCACTAAACATAATATAAAGGAAGAACTTACTGAGACAAAACAATTTTAATTTGAAATTGTTTTTAGTAATAATTACATAAATACTCTTTGTATACATAAATAAACTATGATTTGATGTAACAATAACAAAATGAAACAGGTTTTGATACTGTACAATTTCTAATTACAAATTGAATTATTTCTACAAAAAAAAAAAAATTGTTGAAATAATATAATTATTTAATCTCTAAAATATGATAAAATTCCAACCAGGCATTTACAGTGTGAAATTGGCTAAATTACATTGGTTGGTTAAAAACTGGTCTGATATTTAAAGAACTTAAATTAACAAATATATTCGGACATTTAGAGAAAGAAGTCCCAACAAATAGAAATCGCACTTTCAAGACTAACTTTTATAACATTATTTGAGGCGCCGAAGAACTTTGCTAAAGTTGGTCAAGATATTGCAAAAATATAAAGTAACAAGGAATGACTATGAAAATGTGAATAAAAATAGCCTAAAAAAGCATACAGTATTATTAATAATTTTCACCCCTCAAGCATAGTTTCCATTCGGCTAGCGTTCAGGACGATGCGACCAAAGTTTCCTTAAATCTTAAATATGTAATTCATTAACATCACGAAAAGAAAATATTTTGAAAAGAATTTGAGCTTTTCGGAGTAGTGCAGAGCGATAACGAGTGCGTTTGAGCTCTATCTGTTGCGACCAAATATGAGGAACCAATCGCAGAATCGAGTAAATTTGCTGACAACGCAAAAAATTGAAAGTAAGCAGACAGACTGATGATGACAAAAGTCGTACATCATAACAAAGTTTTCTGGGATGAAATAAAAAATTATTTTATGTATAATTGTGTAGTGTGGTTTGGTGAAAATATGGGTGAAGTCAAAAATGGAACGAAGCAGGAACAGAAGAAGGAGTTTTGTTTTTGGTATCGACCAAAGAAATCATTACCAAAAGTATTTCAATACCAGTATACTCTCAGGTGCCTAATAAACGTGGGGGATGGTTTTTTTTTTAGAATTTTAATAAACGTGGGGGTCTTAATAAGCGTGGGTGTTGGAAATTTCGGTCATATTTTGTCACACCTATAAGTATAATTAAATAATTTTTTATTTCTCGCTTTTGATTTACGCATCACTGATTTTGTAGCATTTAAAAATGTGTTAACGCTTGTGCAGTATCATACCTGATAGGCTGCACACATCCCCTCTGATAAGTTTTGATATAGGGGATGCGAATCAGGCTCACAAAACCATTCCGAACTTAGCAAAAAATCTGCTAACCAAAAAAAGAGTTGAATGATAGAGAGCTTTGATTGACAGTTTGTTATCTTGAGAGTTTTGTTTGCTATTTCAATCAATTTCATATCATTGAAATCTCCGCCCAATCTGATATGGGTACGCCCTACTCTTATTTTCAACTCACTAATTTCAACTCCCTTTTTAGTTCTACTCGCGAAGTATGTCAGACGTATTGAATCAGTAAGTAATTTGTTTATAGAAAAAATCCACAAATATCTTGTGGTTTTTTAGTGTTTTATGACTTATTTTGCAATCATTACTTCCTCGACATACAGTTACGTAAATGCACTCGATATTTTCATGTGAAATACAAGTATTTTCTCATAATAGTCATCTCTCTTGCAAGGCAGGAGAAGGTTACAGCATCGAGGTGCAACAGCTATACCCTGCTAGGCGGAGGTTAAAGCCAGAAGCTATACTCATTGCCCTGTTAGGCAGAGGCTAGAGTGCTGGAACAGAATAGTGATTAGGTCAGTAAAGTTCTTGTTTTCATGAAATGAGGAGATAGACTGGTACAATGTTTAGTAAAGTGTTTTCCCGTTTTTCATTTAGAGCGGGTGCCAAACGGCCATCGAACGTCACAACTGAAGAGGAAGCGCCCCAGGAGAAAGTCTCTAGGTGCGAATTAGATGAGGACGATGAGGAAAATTTGGAGCTGCCAGAAATGCTTTTGGCTCATTTGAAGAAGTACTCCACGAAACACTTCAGTGATAAGGTCATTAAGGAGAAGATCCTTGACCTTGTACCGATTCCTAAGAATGTACCGAAACCTCCTGAAATGGACTTGTATATCAAGGACTTGGTCAATGAGTCAGTATTTAAGACACGGATAACGAGACTAGACTCCTTTCTAGTCAATGTTCAACATTCGATACGATCAATACTTGGACCGGTGTCCCACCTTTGGGTAGCAGTAAATGAGGAGAGAGAAACAAAGAAAAGGGAAGACCAGGATTTGACTAGTGAAGAAACGGAGGCAACGCAAGAGGAACTTCAACGTCTCGAGGACTGGCCATCCAGAGGACTTCCTACTATAGACGTTTTATGATATTAGATACCTTAATCACAGATAACAAAACTGCCAAGTCCATGTTATCTGATTGGGAGAAGACCATCTCTGATAACGATTCCAATAGCCTCTTTGGAAACAAATTTGAGGAGGAGCTGTGTCGCTCGGCAAAGACAAAGAAGAAGACAAAGGAGGTGTTAAAGGGCTTGATGTCCCCAAATACTCCAGCAAAGCAGAAGCCCTTTCAGAAGGGCCCTCGCCCCAGTTTTTCCAGCCGTGGTGGTAGAGGGCAGAGTTCAGGCTTTCAACAACGACCATCTTCCTTCTGGCCCAGATTTCCACCAAGGTGCAATTTCAACAACAACAACAACTTCAGGGGTAAGAGAAAGTTTTCCTTTGCCTTCTGTAAATCTTCCAGTTTTAAAGGACTTTTCCAGGGTGCACCCAATGGTGGAGCATTGAGTTTCAAGCCGAAGGCTAGAGGTCAATCTCTTTGGTAGGATTTGAAGCCAACAAATCCTACCAAAGTTGCGCGGCCTTGAGCGACCCGCCTGGTTTTTACACAAATGACAGATTGAAACTAAAATTTACCGCTTAATTTCGAAAAATATATCACTCGAAGACAAAGGAATTGCTAGATTCAATCCGTCATCAAAAATACGGCGCATATTTTAAGGCTTCAATTTTTCTTGCCTGAGAAAGGTTAGAGATTGACCTCTAGCCCTTCGGGCTTGAAACTCAATGTGGTGGAGTCCTTGCTGAGCCCAGATCTAGGGGGGAATTTTCCACTTGCAGGGAGGTTAAGGTTCTTCCTGAAGAACTGGGAATTGATTTCCAGCGATCGGTTTATCCTGGATACAGTGTTAGGTTACCAGGTACCATTTTTAACCAAGCCCAAGTCAACTCTCACATTGCCTTGAACCACTTCAAAATGGAAGGTCTGTATATGTTGAAGGATATTTTGGTGAGAGGGGATTTCATGTGCAAAGTAGACCTCAAGGACGCATACTTTGTAGTCCCATTGCGCAAGGAATCGCAGAATTATGTATGTTTCGAATGGAAAGAGAGGTTTTATCAATTTTTATGCCTATGTTTTGGGCTGGCTCCAGCCCCTTATGTTTTCACCAAGCTGATGAAAGTGCCAATTACAATCATTCGGAGATTGAATGGGAGAGTGATAATATATCTGGACGACATCTTAATAATGGCTCAGTCCAGGGAAGAGCTAGAGATGTTGAGAGATACTTTGATTTATCTTCTCAGAAACCTAGGGTTTGTAGTGAATTTCAAGAAATCTGTGTTGGGCCCATGTCAAAAGATAGAGTTCCTCGGCTTCGAAATCGATTCAGTCCAATTAAAAGTATCCCTCACATCAGGAAAGGTTCAGAAAATAGCAGAACAGTGCCAGTCCCTTCTCTTCGAGTCAATGGTCTCTCTCAGGAAACTGGCAAAGATAGTGGGAATTTTCTCATCAACTTCAATGGCTGTGCTTCAAGCTCCTTTGAGGTACAGAGAGACTCAGCGTCAAGTGATCCAGGGTCTTTCCAAGGGAATGTCTTACGAGCAGTTAGTTCCTTTGAGTCAGGGGGCAAAGGAGGAGAACTGGTTGATCATAAATCTAGGAAAGGTGAACGGAAGAAGCTTATTGCAGGAACCACCCCAAATGACCATTCAGTCGGATGCCTCCAAAACAGGTTGGGGGGCAGTGTGCCAGGGCCAAGCAGTTGGGGGACTTTGGTCAGAGGAGGAGACTCAGAAGCATATCAACATTCTAGAGTTGAAAGGGGCATACATGGCGACATTGATTTTTGCAGAAAACTTACAACCAACAGCTGTCCATCTTCAGATGGACAACATTGCTGCACTGTCATACATACTAAAGATGGGGGGTACAACCAATTTGGAGATGTCTCAGATAGCGAAGGAGTTGTGGAGCTTTCTGTTAGAGAGGGAGATCACGATTACTGTAGAGTACCTCCCGGGGAAACTGAATGGACTGGCCGACAAAGAGTCCAGGCGGATAGACAGGAGCGACTGGAAGTTGAATCCAGGGGTCTTCCAGAAGTTATGTTGGAAAAAGGGACGACCGGAGGTCGATCTGTTTGCGTCAAGAGTGACAACCCAGTTGGAGAGATTCTTCTATTGGAGGACAGATTTCAAGAGTCAGGGAACAGACGCCTTTCAACAGAACTGGTCCAGCATAAAGGGTTATGCTTTTCCTCCTTTCTCCCTGATAGGAAGGGTATTAAGGAAGGTAATGTTGGAGCAAGCAGATCTGTTGATAATAACTCCAGCCTGGCAATCTCAGCCTTGGTACCCTTGTCTTCTGCAGATGTCAGTGGCAAATCCAATTCTACTCCCAAAGTTTCAGGGGTTGTTGAAAAACCAGAAAGGGGAATGTCATCCTCTAGTGCTAAACAACTCGCTACAACTGGTGGCATGGACAGTATCAGGAAAAATTTGTTATCAGAGCGAATTTCTGAAGAAGCTGCAAGTCGTATCCTGCAAGCCAGAAGAAAGGGAACAAGGTCTCATTATGAATCGGCCTGGAGAAAGTTTTGTGGCTGGTGTAGTGAGAGGAAGATTGATCCCTTTAGAAGTTCTTTAGCGGCAATCCTTCAGTTTTTGACCGAACAATTTAGAACAGGCATTCAGTACAATACTATAGCAGACTACAGATCAGCTATATCTGCGTTCTATGGTACAGTTGAGGGATGTAAAGTTGGTGATCATCCTCGGGTATCTTCGTTGCTCAAAGGGATGTACAACGAGAGACCGCCAATGCCAAAGTACGCTTTCATTTGGGATGTGGATAAGGTGTTAAATTATTTGGAGAAGTTGCCCATAAAGGGTGATTTGAGTATTCTCACTCATAAGTTATCAATGCTGTTGGCCTTGACGTCAGCATCCAGGGCATCCGAAATGCATCAGCTTGATTTACAGTTTGCGGTTAAGACGAACAAGTTCCATAGGTTCACCCTGCCACAACCTACTAAGGTTCAGAAACCAGGGGATCCTCATCAAGAGGTGACCTTCTATGCTTTTGATGTGGTTCTGAGTTTATGTGTGTGTAAAACAATTGAGGAGTACTTAGAGATGACTAAAGCTATCAGGGGGTCAGAGACAAAACTACTCATTGCCACAGTAAAACCGCACAAAGCAGTGGCAGCTAGTACAATATCTAGGTGGCTCAAGACAGTCATAGGAGATGCAGGTATCGATTCGAGTGTTTTTAAGGGTCATTCTACCAGGTCTGCATCTACATCAAAAGCGATATTGAAGGGGGCATCAGTAGAGGATGTAACGAAGACAGCTTATTGGTCGAACGAAAGTACGTTCCAGAAGTTCTATAACAAATCCTTTTCGCTTCAGGGAAGTAAGTTCCAGGGAGCAATATATAAGAGCTTCAAACAAAGGGAGTTGAAATTATGACCTTCAGTCATAATAAGAGAAGGGCGTACCCATATCAGATTGGGCGGAGATTTCAATGATATGAAAATGAGGATTGTGCAAGGGCCCGAAGGGCCCGCAGTGCAATCCCGATTTTATGAATTGAAATCGAAGCCAACGATCTGATATGCCCACCCTCTCCTCCCTAAATCTTAAAAGATGTAATATTCTCGATTATTATTTTCTTTCAGGTGGCCGTGGGTGGTGGACGTGGTCGTGGCGGTTTTAATAGTTTTGGTTAACCTTGTATTTTATTTGTCACTAGTTTTTTGAGCCATTTAACGGAGGTCCTGGCAAATATATTGTGTTCTTGTCAAGTTAAATATATATTGTGTTATTTTTTGTTTGTATCCTAAGTTGAAATTATGACCTTCATTCATAACTGCGAGTAGGGCGTACCCATATCAGATCGTTGGCTTCGATTTCAATTCATAAAATCGGGATTGCACTGCGGGCCCTTCGGGCCCTTGCACAATCCTCAATTTCGCTAAACAAAAAGAAAGAGAGGAGAAAGAGAGATTTCTAGCCATATGTTCTTTTTATTTGAATCTTTATTTGATTTCTATTTACGTCATCAAATAACTCAAACAATACACAGAGTTTATTGAAAAATATAAGTCGCAAAAATTATAGCTATTCGGTAATTTTCTCGGAAGCGATATCAGAGCCCGATTCGCGTCCCCTATATCAAAACTAATTTGGGGATGCATGCAGCCTACATACCTGATGAAGTTCTGAAAATAGAACGAAGTATCGTAACAAACTGTGTTGATTTTACTTTTTTGTTCACTTATAAGTATAATTATATTCGTTAAAAGTCTTAAAATAGCTTAACTTGTTAATTTGTCAGCGTCTATGTCAAGTCATTGAAAGCCTGCAGAAAATACTTGCTCTCCATTTCAAAAATAAGACGCGCGACTTTGAAATTAGGTGTCCAATGAAAAATACTTGATAAGAAATTTCTGAATTTCAATAAACGTGGGGGTCCTAATAAGGTCCGTGGGGGTTGGAAAATTTTCGAAAAATTAATAAGCGTGGGGGCACGTTTATTAGGCACCTGAGAGTACACCGCAGCAAAACCTACAACCGCTACAACCATATTATACTGATCCTCGGCATTCTTTCGGTCCTTATAAAGTCCCTCGGTTGTAAGAGCAGCCGTCATCAACACAACCAGAGGAACTGAGCCCTGTAATTCTTAAGTTTGTGAATCAGAAAATTGAGGCTAGTGATGCCATTGTTGCAACTCCCTTTGGAAGTTCTAAAACTATACAGCAATTTAATGTATTTCTCCTCTAAATTATCTGCCACCAGGACGAAACTCCGAGTTTGGAATCTCAACTGGACGGAAAAGTTGCAACATCATCTGTGACGCAGAGGAAGACCGGGGAAGGTGACACAGACGACGAAATGTTGGAGCGAAACCGACAGTATTTGATAACAGCAGAAGAAGTCGGTGAAATGGGAGACGCAAGTACCGCAGCCTCTTCAACAGAACGAAAAATCGATAAAGAAAGTATCATTGATGCGGTTAGACCGTATCCACCTCTTTGGCAAGCAGAACACCCTAAATTTAAGGAAAAGGCGCACAAAAAGATCATATGGCTCAAAATCCAAAGCGTTCCTTCGATCAATGAATGTAAAATGTCTTATTGGATCAAGCTAGCAGACAAATCACAACATTCCAACAGCAGAGACTTACTCAAACAAATTACTAAACTAACAAAAACTGTAATGAAAGTTAACGATGAAAACAGAGAACTTAAAAAGTATGTTAAGGAAATGATAAAGAAAATTGACCAACATCTTACTACCGACCGTGATAGAAGTCCATACCATCCAGCTCAACCCTCCCAGACAACAACTCAAATCGACCAAGAAAACAGTCCCATCATCTTCGGAAACCGAATAACTCGGCCACAACCATGTATCAGGCAAACCAAAACCATATTCCCTGTTCGTTGGGGGTTTCAATCCAATCCTTTCAGAAGATGAAGTATGGGATATAATAACTAACGAAATCGAACTGAAAGTAATTATAGTTCAATCGATAAGCCAAAATGACAACAACCAAGCATTTAGAATTGACATTGATCCATCAGAAATTTGTAAACCATGCTTGTTATTTATGTTTTTCCATTTCGTTTCAGTATAAGTACAGTATTTAAACAAAACACAATGGCTTCACGTGATCTTAGTATGCCAGCTTCGTCTGAAGAAGAAACCATTTCGAAAAACATCCATAGGAATCGCCGTTGCCGAATGCCGAATGTAAAACCTTTGACATTGCATTATTTTCAACATTAAATCTTCGTTCTTGAGTGCGTTTTTATTGATCCTTTGTTTGTATAAATTCAACGTTCTTCCCTCTGACCAGATTGGAGGCGATATCAAGAAAAAGACAAAAGAATTCGAGTTTATCGAGAAGAAACATTTCCTGTTTAAAGGGATGAGACCGGTCACGACTGTATATAAGGCAAACCAAAACCATATTCCCTGTTCGTTGGGGGTTTCAATCCAATCCTTTCAGAAGATGAAGTATGGGATATAATAACTAACGAAATCGAACTGAAAGTAATTATAGTTCAATCGATAAGCCAAAATGACAACAACCAAGCATTTAGAATTGACATTGATGCATCAGAAATTTGTGGACCATGCTTGTTATTTATGTTTTTCCATTTCGTTTCAGTATAAGTACAGTATTTAAACAAAACACAATGGCTTCACGTGATCTTAGTATGCCAGCTTCGTCTGAAGAAGAAACCATTTCGAAAAACATCCATAGGAATCGCCGTTGCCGAATGTCAAACGTAGGTAAAGCTGTCCATGAAAGTGCTGAAGATCGTGATGGTGAATTTATTTGCCAATATTACTGTGAGCGGAGATGGCGCGTGGCAAAAGAGGATATTCTTCGTTAAATGACGTAATGACTTTAATATCAGGAGGGAAATTCATAGACACAAAAGCTGTAAACAATGTGAATACTGGGAAAAGAAAAAGACATTACTGGGTATGAGGAATGGAAAGAAACATGTATGCTCGATAAACCATGTCGGGAGCTCTGGCTTAATGTAATGGGGGTTGTCGGGATGTTTCATCGCTCGCAACGTCTTCACAAGCTTCGATACAAATCCTACATCGGAGATGGTGATGAAAAGTCCTTTGAAGAGATTCGAAAATCAAATCCATACCCAGGATTGGATTTGGGAAAAAGGTAGAATGCATCGGCCACGTGCAAAAGCGTGTCGGGTCACGTTTACGTACAATCAAGATCTAATATGCGGGGAAACCATTACCGGATGGAAAAGGAATTGGGCGTGCAAAAGGACGTTTAGGCTGCACGTATCCCCTAAAATAGTTTTTGATATATATCAAAAGTAATCAGAGGGGATGCAGGCAGGTAGCCTAAAGGACGTTTGACTGACAAAGTCATGAATACTTTGCAAAATCATTATGAGTATGACATGGCCATAAGGCAAAATACTAAAACCCTTTACAGTATGAAAAAGGACATTGCGGCAGTCTCATATCATTCTACCGTACACCAAACTCTCGAAGTACGTCATCGATTTTTCCCACGCACCGAAAACTCTTGGTGTAAATTCCAAAAGGACAAAATCACTTGGGAAAACACATACAAAGAAAACATAACCATTGACAAGGCAGTTGCAGAGATAATTGCTCCAGTCTTTTCTCATTCAGACTTCAAACGATGAACTGTCAAAAAAGTGTATGCATGGGCAGACACAGCACGTAAATGAATCCTTGAACAATGTGAAATGGACGCGGTGTCCAAGACTTAGGTACCAGTACATTTAAGACAGCAGTTGCATCTGCTATTATTGCATATAATGATGGATCAATTGTACAACTATTCCCAGTTTTTGAAAAATGTTGAATAGAAATTGGACATTTCACGAAAGTTTCAAGTGAACAATCTGATAAACAGCGCATCAAGCATTCAAATCGGAAATCAACAGAAAAAGTTAAGAGCCGCCGTAAATGGTTAAGGGGGGTTAAGAAAGGCTATAGAGAGAAAGAGTAACTTGAGGAAGGACAGTTTTATGGTTATGGGTTGAGTTAAAGTAGTTTTTATGGCATTTTTAGTGTATTTCCTAGACTAGAGTCTACTTTTGGCTGGACTTTGCTTTTTGATAATTTTTTTATGACGCTGAGTCCAGTGAAGTAGACTAGGAGCGTTTGGAGAGGTCGCCATTTTGAAAAAGAATGTTTAAAATCCAAATAACAAAAAATCTACTTTGAGTTGAAAGATATAATCAAAAATGAGAAACAACCATCAATAACAGATTTGCAATCCCTTATTCTCAAATGAAAACATTGCTTCGTACTGTTTTTACCTTCCAAAGACAACAAAAATCTGGCGGACTGTTTTACAGTTCCAATCGTGGACCTGCAACCCATCCTACCACCTTTCAAATTACTGAACAGCCAAAGAAAAAGATAAGTTTTGATTTTAAAAGAGACGTTTCATTTTTTAAAGAGGTAATCTCATGGTTGATTGAAATTCGATTGACGTTTTTGCTTACGTTAAATTGTAATTTCCCGCGAACTTGTAATTTCCCTCCTAGCTTTTGTAATTTCCCTCCTAGATTTTGTAATTTCCCGCAAAAGTGAAATTTTCATCGTTTGGAAATTCATACCTTTTTCGACTTTCTTACTAACTTCAAAGGCTTAAGTAAATGGAATACTATCCAATCAAAACTCGATTCGCGTTTCTAAGACTTTTTTGAGACCTTTTTAAATTTCCAGTGATTTCCAGTGTTAAATTGACGTCTTTCAGAATTGTTAGAATTTCAATCCAAACCATGAGATTAACCAGGAATCCCATGCTTGTTTCGTGAAATTCTGGATAAATTACCCTCTGTCAAATTTCGAAATGTTTTAAATTTCCCTCGTTGCACTCGGGAAATTTCAAAAAATTTCAAAATTGACCTCGGGAAATTTATCCCGAATTTCCCTTATAACCATGAGATTACTAGTACTAATATCATTTGGCACGTTTCATCAGAAGAAAGGCACACTTGCCAGAGGAGAAACCTGGGATAAAGTTGCTGAAAAAATGATCAAATTATACCCACAAGATGGGGGATACAAAAATAAAACTGTTAGAGAACGTGTGACCAATAAAATGAAGGAACACCGAAAAAACATGAATAAAAATTTAAAACTTTCTTGACATATCTTGATTTTTTTGACATTTTCACAGCCGTCATTCATGCAATCTGTGTTAAGATTTTCGTATCTTTCTTGGATAAAAGTAGGCTTAAGACAGCCAAAAATGGCCAAAAATTACCAAAAATAACCATCTTCAGTCGTTTAATACTATTATTTCATTCTATGATCCATCTATCATCTTTGAATAATCGTGCAATTTGCGAAATTTTCGACTCTAAGTCATCTTGTTTAATGCTATGACAAACTGCAGTTATGTACCAAAAATTTAACACGTCATTAATGTTTTAACGAAACGTTGGGAAAGCTGAAAAGGAGAGCTTTGTTTGAAGTGATGAAACACGTGGAAAACAAACCGTTTGCTTTTTTATCCCATCCACAAAAGAAATCAAAGAATCACCTTTTTGTACTTGTATCAGAACAAACATATTTCCTTTGGTCATTTGCTATTTCTTTGTCTTAAAAGTTTCGTTAAGAAAAAAATAAGTAATATCAAATTTTGAGAATAAATTAAAAATCAAAAAGTACAAAAAGTAGCAAAAAGAATTGTCAACCTTTGTTATTCTTTTCTGAATCCTTCCGGTAAAAGAAATATCAAATGATCGAAGGAAAGATGTTTGTTCTGATACAAATTTGATACTGCCTTTGTTGACGTTTTTTGACTGTTTTTTATAGTGACTTTTGACTTTATACCTCCATATCTCGAAAACTACTTTTCCAAAATTAAAGAATGATACATCAAAATTTAAGTTTGCCTTTCCTCTTTACCACGAAAAGAGAATTTAGTTAAAATTCAATTCTTTTCGGACAAAGTTACTCTTCAAACTCTTATACTTTTTCGTGGGTCACCCGGTACTATGACGAGTAGACACGCTGATAGATTGATAGGGAAAATGAAAGAAAAGTATTATCTCCTTATTAATATGATATAAAGACATGATACATGAGTGAACCGATAGAGACACCGATAGAATTAAAGATTCAATATCAAAATTGAAATAAGAACTAGAAAACAATAACGAAAGAATGATATTCTTGGTAAAGCAACCTCAAAAGAAACATAAAATGCTCAAACATGATCGTGTCCAAGAATTCCTTGTTGACTTCTCCACTAAGAATTCACATCTCAATGAGCTGAAGAAAAGTTTGATATCTACAATGTTGAACAATTCAACCACACACTGTCATAAGTCCTACATAACTTTGGAGAAAGATTTCTGGATTGACATCTAAAACAACGGTTTTTTAACCAGACTTTTAATCTACGAAACACTTAGGGACCATAGCGATCGACTGTCCAAGCATGGCATGGAAAAACACCAAAAATGTCTATCTAGGCGTAAGAAGATATTTTAGGGGTTTTCCCATTGAGTTTCAAGCCGAAGGCTAGAGGTCAATCTCTAACCTTTCTTAGGCAAGGAAAAGTGAAGCCTTAAAATATGCGCCGTATTTTTGATGACGGATTGAATCTAGCAATTCCTTTGTTTTCGAGTGATATATTTTTCGAAATTAAGCGGTAAATTTTAGTTTCAATCTGTCATTTGTGTAAAAACCAGGCGGGTCGCTCAAGGCCGCGCAACTTTGGTAGGATTTGTTGGCTTCAAATCCTACCAAGGAGATTGACCTCTAGCCTTCGGCTTGAAACTCAATGGGTTTTCCTATCAGTCAATATCAAAGATAAGATAATGTGTTTAAAAAACTCTACTTTGGCAATTTATGTTTTTAGCTTCGAAGTCAAATCTTTCAAGTTGAGTTGGGAGGTAGACTAGTAAACTAGTCGGTTATTATTTATAACCTTATAATAAAACTGTCAATCAAATAATGTAAACACTAATTAAATATTCAACACGCGTGAGAGAAGCTACTTCCAACGCCTTTTTTTCTTCACCTAAAATCGTAAGGAGAGACATACAGATTTCTGTATGTCTGACCCGTGCGGGATTGCATTTATTTTTCTTTCTGTTTATTGCGTTTTTAGAAATGCTCATTTATTTATATGTTCCCATGTTCAATGTTACTATGAAATATCATTTAGTCAAAAAAGTTGGATGGATTTTCAAAAACCTAAAAAAAGTTGTAAAATTAAACAACGTTTTTTGAGGGAAGTAGCTTCTAGTCGTTGAAATTCAGAAAAGAGACGCAACTTCACCCCTTCGATTCTTTTTATTTGGAGCTAGATTTTTTGTATATGGGTCTGTTTTCAACGACTAAGTTTACTAGTCTAGTTGGGAGGTAGTTCCTGAGATATTCGCGAAAAACCGCCAATCTTCAAACTTTTTTGCAACTTTGTTTTTTTTATTTGAGTAATCTCGATTCTGATTGGTCGAAATAGGTGTTTCCACATACATCCGACTTTATTGTGTTTGGACTCTGTTTCTTCTGGTTTTTTTCTGGTATTGTATGATTTGATTAAGATCTGGACATTTTTTTCTGTTCTTGTTTAATGTTTGGAATCAACACTGACTAATCGAGTCTCGTTTCGATTAATTACGTAATCCTTGAGATTACGTGTCAACCCAATCTGAATTGCTGTATAGAGATTCCAGACTCGTCTCTATTTGTGGAAACCTTCTTGGCACAGGTCACCCAGGCCTTCTGATATTTTCATTTCTACAAAAAAATCCACTTGTGGTTCACAAATCCACTTGTGGTCCCGCAAAAATCTTAATTTCAAACATTAAAAAAACTCTCTTTTTTCTCATTAAGTTAAAAAATGGCTGGTATAGCCGACAAAATCCCAAAAGAAAAAAATTCAGAAAATTCTTCAAAAAACTCAAAAGAAGACTTCTTTTCAGCCCTGATCTAGAAACCACAATAAAACGCATTCGCGACGAAACAACTGAAACTGAAAAAACCACATTCGTTTATGCAAAATATTAACACTATGAAAACGAACAAGATGATACCGCAGAAATTCAAAAAAGAATCGGCAATGACATAAAGGTCTTAGGATCAAAACAACTACAACCCAACGGATATCTTGTAAAAGTTTACGACTCAGACCTACAAAAACTATTTTCAGAAAACAAAGCATACATCACTCCCACTGCAAACACAATAAATAAAAAAAAGCCTTTTATCAACAAAATAGACAAAATTCACGACACAGCAGAACTTGAAAAAAAATTATTCTACTGTTGTAAACAAATTGCAGAAAGTTTTAAAGAAAATAATCTGATAAACGTTTTTATGACATATAACAAAAAAAACATTTTTATAAGAAATTTCGACCCCATCTCAAATTACATATCTCAGTGCAAATCATTTCATAAATTTAATCACAACAATTAATTGTAAAACCAAAACAGAAAATGCACAAAAACAGATTGTAACAATCAATGCACAGAAGAAGAACGAAAATGCATAAACTGTGAAGGAGACCACAGTCCATATTAAAAATACCCCAAATATCTCGAAATCATGAAAGAGACATCATGAAATCAGAAAAAAGCGCATAGAAAAACAAAAAATAGAAAAAATCGCAACCAGAATAACAAAAACAAGTCTAAACGAAATCGGTCTAAAATATTCAGAAATTGCAACAATCAATACATCACATGAAAACAAAATCACATCTAACGAAACTAAAATCACAAAACACCAAATTTGTATCATCAAAGCCTCTTGTCGTCCGTTTGTTCTTGTATTAGAGAGAAGGTAAAGACTTATGGCAGCGTTAGTAAGATGTAAATGAATCCATTTCATTTTTCAGGAAACGTCCGACGGTGCTGTGATGCAATATCTGAGGAAGAAGATTTCCAGAACTTGACAATACCTTAAATTGATCCAATGAGATTCCCTGGTTCATGCAGGTTAAAAGCTGTACAAACCTATACAATTTGAGTTTTGCTGCAAATGTAATGATTGGTGAGACTGCTGTTAAACATGTTGTTCAATACCATGCTCCAAACAGCTCTATTTATGGATTTACAGCCATGTCAAGATTCGTTATCGTGCGAAATGTTCCTCAAAATTTTGATATAAAGGAATTCTTTTGCAAGCTTAAGATACTGATGGACAGTAAGTCGAATAAAGAAATTATGTGGCAGCACTAAGATCTCCCTTGGAAACTCACCGGACTTCACCACATACACTGACTGGAAAAAGACATGGGAGATGACAACCTATTTGTTCAGACGATACCATCAATTCCAACTGTAAACATTAACGATGATATTCAGTCACAGATTCACACACTTTTCACAGAAGCAAAAGGAATGCCCGATTGGTCAGATCCTACTCAAACATTAGATGCCTACTTTCTTTATTCTGGGCAAAATACACGATTTTCCGAGAAGATGGGCTAATTTGAAATTGTTCTGATAGGATAAAGATTGGGAAATTTATCGTTCTTTATTTAATTCTTTTGTTGCGAATTTGGAACTTTCTCCCCTCGTTTCACTTCACTCAATTAGCATAAATTAGCATAACAGACGGAAAGAGTCTGGTGAACCGAAAGGAACCAACTATACACACAATGATATGACACCAACAGACGAATATGATAGATAGTTTGATCCTTCTTTTCTCTGAAGTTTCCACCAAATGAGCTTTTAAAACATGTGAAGCTTTTGAAATGCTAGGCTTCTTAAATATCAACACTTCTCCGTTACATTGCTCTAAGGTTTTCGTCCTGACCTTCCAGCGCAGCTGCTTTTGAATTCAAATTTTTCCCTTTGCATTTAGCAATAATAGCTCTATTTAAAGTAACAGTCTTTTAATATTAATTTATTATTGACAAGTGTACCCCTTGTACCCCTTAAATAAATAAAAATTTGCTAAATTAAAAAAGAAAGTAGGACTTTCTTACAAAACCAGTCACAAAATTCCAATCTTTCACTGGATAACAGCAAGACTTTCAGATGATTTGTGGCTTGCGAAGGCAACATGACGTGATTTTTGTGCTAATTTTCGAACTTCCCGCTGACGTTGCCATTTGAAAGGCGTCCTCAATTCCTAAGGGAAGAATTTAGTATTTTTTTATATATCATAGATAACTAATGCTGTGGTCCAAACTACAGTAATCAGCAGAAAAAGCGGACACATTTTTATATAAAGTGAAATCCTCATGATTTATGCAAAATTTTATGACTTGTATACTTAATATTTCAGTCTTAACAAGTGATACTTTTATGGACCTACCTGATTATCAAAACTAATCAATGAACATTGAAGCAATGAAACGCATAAGACATAACTGGACAAAACAAAAAAATATATAACGAAAGCATATCTATTGATAGAAATTATCAACACTATTGAAAAAGACTTTTGAAAAAGAAAAAAAAAGCTATTAAACGCTTTTCTTTATAAAACAATCCACTATCCGAAAAATGCACAAGATAGGGTTTCTAGAAAACTTAAATCATCGCGCTCTACCGTGACATTTTCTTCTTTTATAAAAAATATAATAAAAATAATAATTTGGCTAAGAACATTGATCTATGCTTATAAATAGTGATTCTTATAGATAAAGATTCGTTTTTCAGCCAAAAAAATAATAAGTGTTTCTAGAAAACTCAAACCATTGCCCCCACCGTGACTTTTTCATCTTAAACAAGTGATACTTTTATGGACCTACCTGGTTATGCATTTAACACATATATAATTGATATCTACGTGAGCGTGACCATTAAACAATCATTCAGAACACAAATAGTGACGATCTATTGAAATATTCTTTCATACTCAAGACTTCGCGAGCAAAAAAATATATCTCATCAAAAAATTCAGTAATGTTAAGAACATTGATGTATGCTTATTAATAGTGATTCTTATAGATAAAGAAGCGTTTTTTGAGCTGAAAAATTCTTAAAATGTTTTTTCCCAAAAATCGAGCTCCGTCACATTCGAGGGTTTAAAGTTATGCATCTTTGTGCAAAAAATCATAAAGAATGAAAGGGCCAATCTCGAGAAAAGCTAATACCTAAGTAATTGATAATGTGCTTCTAAAAATATATCAAATTTAGCCAGTTTTTCTATACAAACACGCCAAGCAACCAAAATTTCATGTCGAAACACACATATTCTATAAAAGTAAGCCCTCATGAGCAAAAAAATCATCTATCTTATAAAGAAATTGAATAATTTGACTAAGAACATCGATGTACGCTTATTAATAGTGATTCTTATAGATAAACATGCGTTTTTTTAGCCAACAAAATTTTTTTGCAAAAATCTGCTTGAACCATCTTTTACCTATGATGGTACTTTCATGCAAAAAATCAGAAAAAATTTATGATCCAATTTTTCATAAAGCCCAAAAAAACCGTTTTTCAGCCGTTTTTTGGCCCAAATTTGCGAACAGACGAACGAACACAGGTTAATTTATAGGACCTCCACTCCACCGGGGTAGGTCCAACAATCCACTATCCAAAAAATTTACAGCTTATAAATAAGGTTTCTAGAAAACTCAAACCATCACGCTCTACCGTGACATTTTTTTTTAAATTTGGCTAAGAACATTGATCTATGCTTATAAATAGTGATTCTTATAGATAAAGATTCGTTTTTCAGCCAAAAAAAATAATAAGTATTTCTAGAAAACTCAAACCATTGCCCTAAACCGTGACATTTTCATCTTAAAAAAAGTAATAAAAATAATAATATGACTACAAGAACATTGATCTATGCTTATAAATAGCAATTCTTATGGATAAAGATTCGTTTTGTGAGCCGAAAATTTTTTTTTGTGAAAATCTGCTTGAGCCATCTTTTACCAATGATGGTACCCTACTTTCATGCAAAAAGTCAGAAAAAATTAACGATCCAATTTCTCATGAAGTCTTAAAAACCCTCTTTTTAGCAATTTTTGGCTGAAATTTGCCCAAAATTTTTTTTTTTGGAAAATTGGGCTCGTCATATTTTGGCCACTACCATTCTGCACCTTTGTGCCAAAAATCAAAAGATTCCTATGATTCAATCCTGAGACAAGTTGGTAACAGACGAACGAACGGACGAACAAACACAGGTATAGGACCCCCACCCCATTGGGGTAGGTCCAAAAACCTATTCAATCATCTTGGGAATTGAATATCTATTGATTGAACAGAGAATTTTAACCTTATTTCAATTTAAGCCCAGTTTAGATATAGTTTTGAGAATTTTACTTTATATATAAAAATGGTTCCACATTTTTGGACACACTGTAAGTATTTTCATTTTTCTCAATAAATTAGCCCTGAGTGACTCTCAAATTGTAATGGATTCCAAGGAAGAAACAATGTACTATTATACAGAAAAGCGAGAAGAAAATTTGCAAACTTTTAACATTGTATCATACCTTATCATGAAACCACCATTCCAAAACAAGGAAGTGAAGCCCCTGTAAATACAAGATAAGTTTGGTTGAGTGAAAATCTGGATAAGTAAAACTTGCTAGCTAAGTCTATATTCCCTTTATTGCACTTAGATATCATGATTGGACAAGAATTTAATTCAATACTAGGCTCAGGTTCATTATTTTTTTAATTATTCAAAGAGCCTAATTTTAGCAAGGATGAAAAACTTGTTCCCAGGTATAAATAATTTTACAGACTCAGGACACTTATTTTGGTACTAGGAATGCAACTGAAAGAAGTAAGTTGTAATTCAAGCAGTTTGTGTATGAAATAAGGATATCTTCCATTGAAGAATAGCTTACCAACAATAAATGGAAAACGCTATCAACAAGCACAAGTTTTGGTTGAACAGCATTAAATTCGACAAGGGCAAAGTTTATATTATTCGACAAAAACACAGTAAAGATAACTGATGTCATAAAAATGTTTCTTAAACGGTTAGCTTGTGATAGTCTGGTAAACCCATCGCTGAAGCTCAGGTCGAGGCTTCTAAAATTCAAAATTTGCTGTGTCAAAATGGTGATCGTTGAACCGAATCCAATCAAAGCTGTGAATCCCATCAGCACCAAAAGAATGACCTTGACGTAGGTGCGATCAAACATTTGTTGGGTCCATTGTTTGTCTTTTGAGTAACACTCTGATATAAATAGCACAACTAATATTGTTGGTACAATCACAACAGAATAATATCTCCAGTGGATCTTTCCTTTCCCATGTCTCTGTAATGCATAAACTACATCTCTTACAGCTCTCAAATATAGTGCAACTTTCATGCAGTAAAACATAAGACTAAAGTAAATCATCATGATCTGAAGTGCTACATTTGTTCCAAAATCGGAGTTTCGGATCTTAAGAGAGTTCAAAGCAGCCAAAACAAATATTTGTCTACCAATATAGAATATCATTAACATGGAATACAGTATGACAGTTGGTTTTTTTCTTGGCCAATTGATAAGGTGTTGTATAGAACTCAGTTGATCCAGGTTGAGTAAAAATATTGTACATGCAATGGAGGTGAAGCCCAATGATAATCCATTACAAATATTTGCCAAAAGAAGTGTCTCCTCACTCAAAGTTATAAAACCTTTGATCAGTAGTAACTCCATTAAAGACAAATTCTTGTGTGCATCACAGTTTAATCATTGTTGCATTATCTCTTACATGGTTAAAATCTAAAAAGAATAAGATTTATTATTCAGTTATTAAGATAGGTTATTGATCCAGGCCTGGCATGGCAAGGACCCCACCCATGTAAAAGGCTCAAAGTGCAAACGTGCATCAGCCAGTAACTGGATTAGTATACAAATTAATCAAGAATAATCAAAATTAAATAAGAGGTCATCCACCTGCGTAAGGGTAAATCTGAAAACCACCCAATCACAAAACACCAGAATCAAGGCATGAACACATAAAAAATGACAAGCTTTTCTCAATGGGCCCAATAATCTTAGTCTTTGGATTAGAAGGAACAGCATTTAGCAATTTTATCTAAATTTAACTTAGAGCTTCTCTGTATTCAGTTTCATTAAATTTCTTGTCCTTACACGCTGTCTCGAGGGATACTGAGCACTCCCATTGAGTTTGAAGCTATTTGAAGCCATGAAGGGGCTAGAGAGAAGGCTACATGAATCCCCTCTGATATATTTTGATATAAAGGATGCCTGTCATGTATAAAATTCCTGTCCGAGAACACCTGTCTTTGATTTTTTGAGTTTAAAAACTTTATTAGCTTGATTAGTAGGTTTTATACAATAGATCTTTAAATTTCATTAAATTTGAATTAAAAACTTAAATGGCCAGAGGTTGATACAAACATTGGATTTCTAAACCTTTTTAAAGAAAATTGAAACAGGTTACCCCAGATTTAGCGTTACTAGTATAACTAGCTCATGTTATAACCCTGAAAATGTGCTTATGGCCCCTTGTATGAGAAAAAAGATTGAGTTAGCTTTGGAGAGTGAGCTTTGGAGAGTTGATTAATTCTAAGCATAGGGATTGTTTTTCATTTCTCTTCTCTCATTATAATGATTTTTACATGCTGATTTGGAGAAGAGATTTGAATCTACAAAGTAGATAATAAGTAGTAGGTAATAAATTTCATTGGTCTTGGGTCTTAACAGTCTACTTGTTTTTACTCTTAGTTGTGTATCCAAAGTTATTACACTTTTACCACAAACCTTCAGTCTCCCTTATCACAATTTACTGAAACCCCTGAGAAAAAGCTAAAAAGATGAGAATGATTTTCCTGTTAAAAGTTAAACCCCTTAAAAAAATTCTGTTGCACTATTTTGAAATTTCCATTGGCCTGACTTCTGGAAAATTAAAAAAAAACTACATCGAACACTGAAATGTACTATCCAAAAAGGAGGAACATCTGTCATGTGATTCAACGCAAGGAAGAAAACAAAACCTTAGTTCGGAAGGGATCACTCCCTAGTCTCTATTGCAACCCCCCTTACTCTAGGTTCTACATCCTTTCAAAATTTGATGGAACCCCCCCCCCTCAAAGTCAGTGTCATCAGTATTTTCTTTCCCCACTTTCAAAACATTATGCACCACTCATATTAACTAAAATGATGATAGCATATTCACTCTTGAAAAGAGGTGCTTTTGACAGTTAGAGGAAGCAGTTGAATTTTTCATCTGATCAAAATCAGTTTTTATCAGACACAAACAAAAGAAATCTAGAAAAAAAGACAAAAGAAAATGTTTGTCAAGAAAATATCCAAGCAAATATCTCAAGACTGCAACCATGGGTTGTCATGAAACTTTCACAAGCAAACCTTAATGGTTAAGGAAGACTTTGAAGAATCATCTCACCCCATAGATGCAAAATGAAAAAAATAAAGAATGTTTGAAAATTTTCTTATAAAGAAACGCTTCTAAACTATCGGGTGCGCCACAAAAAAGTTTCTCTCTTTGAAACAAATTTTCTCGGAAATTGCATAATTTTCATTTTTCCTATTTCATTGGAAAGAAGAAAGATAAACTTAAATTTTAATAGGTCATTTATTAAATTCGATTCATTAGATCAAAAGTTATGCTCGATTGAATAACAAAGTTACTTTCAGGAAGTACTTGAAACGTTAAAAATCAACCTATCAAATCATGGTTGGTCTATCTTGTTAAAAGGAATGTATGTGGATTGGTTTTTAATCAGCATGGTCACACTTTCTTGCTTCAAAAGGATTACATATTTTCAAAAATCAGTCAAAAGTGAACTACTTCTACTAACCTACTAACTAACTGTTTGAGTCTATTTGTAATACCCCTTCTGAAAATTGGTTCAAACAGGGTCACACTTATTTAAGATGAAAAATCCAGCATTTTTGGTCAAAAACATCCTTTTTTCCAGGTATTTTCAGCTGGAATATGTACCTTTTTCCACCCCCTACTTGAAAATCTAGATGGAATTTTAGTCTGAAAATTTTTGTGTTGAAAGTACGATTCCTACAAAATGGTTTTCCTCCAATAATCTATACATTAAGGTATGTGTACACCTTTTTTCCGACTTTTTGTCCAAAAAAAATTTTTCAGTCAAAGTGGAAGAAAAGTTACTGGATTTCATTTTGGTAAAATCGCGATCTTAAAATCTTTTTTTGATCCAGAGTTTTAACCATTTAAATTTCAAAACAAAGTTCGTCTTATGATGGATTATTTAATCAAATAATTGTCTCTTTCGGAAACAACAAAGAGAAAAGAGAGAATTCAGCTGATGTTTATTCTCACCTCTATTGAATAGTAATATTTTTGATACATTTCACTGATTACTCAAATAAACAGCAATCATCTCGTTAAAAATTTCAAATTGATGTAGAATAAACCAGCTGCGCTGGAAGCTCCGGCTTAAGAGATTAAAAGATGTGAAAGATGAGCTTGTTGAGTTAGTTGTGTTAGAACGTTGCCCACAAACTGCTAATCAGAGCAGATCAGAAAGCAAAGTAATAATTCTATTGCAGAGCGAGTACGAGAAATAATCTTAACGAATAAATAAACCAGCTGGTAGTTTAGCTCTTCTAAGTGATTACATATGCACTTTCTTGCCTAAAGAACCAACCCCACCCCCCAACTCAACCTCGACTAAAAAGTTCAAAATTGGAGCTAAAGGAGATAAACATTTAGAAGTCAATATTTCCAAGTTCTTGATTTGATTGTCCAGATAAAATTTCGGGGAGAAAAATAGCCTAAATTAGAGGCCACGGGCTTTTAGCTAAGCATTATTTTTTCTGTTGGGATAATACTTGGGGGAGAGTAGGATAAACCAATTAAAATGGTACAATAGTGTGTATGTAATAAATAGTGGTATACTTGGAAAAAAACCTGTTTTGGGTTTGAAAAATCTTCAAAAGGAACGGTCACCCCAGCCAATGAAATTACGACAAAGTCCAAAAAATATCATTTCTGGTTATAACACTGTGAAAATCAAATTTACACAGGAATTGTGTTTTATTATCCTTTACTGAATTCCCATAGTGATATGTTTGTAAAAAATCTGTGTCGGGTTTGAAAAATCAAAGGAACGGTCGCCAGCCGCGATGAAATTACAGGAATGTGTGTTTTAGTATCCTTTATTGAATTCTCATAGTGATATGTTTGTAAAATATCTGTGTTGGGTTTGAAAAATCAAAAGGAACGGTCGCCAGCCGCGATGAAATTACCCTCAACTGCTCCAACTTGGGACTATCTTACGCAACATGGGACGGCCATTCATTCCACCAGCATTTCACCAAACCTCAAAAATCATTAGATTTGAGTTTAATGAACCGCGTATTAAAAAATACCCGATTTCTCTTTCGATTTTACAGTAAGTGAAATTACAGACCAGATATCAACAAGTTCCATGTTGCGTACACTCATCCCAAGTTGGAGCAGTTGACGCAGGGGGGGGTACAGCCGCAGGGTACTAACCCATAGCCGGGTGGTGGTGTCTAATTTGGAAATTCAAAAAAGTTAGTACCCGGTACTAATTTTGGGGTGGGGGTGGGTATATCTCCAATTTTAAGTTAGTACCCGGTACCAATTTTAGGGTGGGGTGGGTATCATTTAAATTTTTCTTCAAGTACTCAGGCCCTGAATATGGTACATTTGTTAAATTTTTGGCCTTCAACTTTCAGGATTTTAATGAGAAAAGATTTCCTTGTTAAGGCTTACAGTATCTGACAGTATTGAAAAGTTTCCTCCTTCCAATTGAAGGTACTTTCCCTGCTTATCAAGTATGTAGGGAAGTTTGGAGGTTGTTAGTTTCAATAGTTTTCAGAAAAAAAGAACTGTTATGTTTCTAATGGTTTCTATCAATAAAGAATTATTTTATTCAAATTCATATGGGTACTTTCCCTACTTTCTAAGAGGAGAATTTTATGACCACTAAGTTATACAAATATTGAAATAGCTAATGTAAAGAAAGCTATTGTTCAAAATCAGTATTGTTTTAATTAGTGAGAAGGATAGTTCGTCTTTGATATCTCAAGTTAGAACGAGGTATATGTTTGTCATTGGCTTCTGATGAAAAGAATTACAAGCTGTTGCATCCAAAGTGATACAATCTGTCTTTTAAACGATAAAGTTCTTATCCAAACTGATGATTCTTACAGCCTGGTTTTTGTTAGAGGAATTAGTTAATTTTAGTTTATTGCAGTTTATATTATACCCTATAGCTTATTTTTGTTTATTTTTATTTGTTTGTTTGTTTGTCTGTTTATGGCAATTAAGACGGAGGCAGNAAAAATCACATTTAAATTTACTTTTTTGTCAACATTTTTACAGAATTTAGAATTTAAAGAGTTACAGTCAATTCCAAAAAAAATCCCAA
This sequence comes from Clytia hemisphaerica, assembly GCF_902728285.1. Taxonomy (NCBI): domain Eukaryota; kingdom Metazoa; phylum Cnidaria; class Hydrozoa; order Leptothecata; family Clytiidae; genus Clytia; species Clytia hemisphaerica. The sequence goes on along the minus strand of NW_027103968.1, from coordinate 907,829 downwards.
GACTTTTTTAGTTCGATCTATTGGGAACATAGTATCGAAATTATTTTTTCAAAATTCAAAAGCTATGGGTGACTTTAACTTCTTTAAAGTAGGTAAGGTTAAAATTCTTAAGATTTTAATTATATCCTGCCCAGTTTTTTAAATTCAGCTGAAACTTTTACCATTAGAAAGAGAATATTATTGGCTTTCAGAAAATATATACTTTTGATATATAAAAATTTGTTGTTCTAAAGATATGATCAATTAAAGAGAATGTGTCAAGAAAGGTGAACACATACCTTAATAGCGGTACTGTGTGTTTCATTTTGTCTGTGTATTACTTTCGTTTACGCAAACATTGTTTTTGTTCTTTTAAAAGATGACTTCGAGTTGTTTGATAAGTTTGTTTTGATTGATAGATTATAATTTCTTCCCTGATTTGCCCGCGAGCCGCCTATTATTTTTTTTCTTTTTTTCTCTCTTTTCTTTTATTTTATGTTTTCTAATGTAACAACCTTATTTGATTTGAGAATTCTTTTCAAGACAAAAGAAAATCTTTTAAACAAAATCTGTTATAGAAAAAAACAAATACCGTAAATCACCGATTAAGCACCCGGGCGCTTATTTAATTTTGCAGGCTCTGAGGGGGGCACTTATTCAAGCGGGGCACTTATTCAAGCAGGGCGCTTATTTTTTCATTTCAGAAATTTGTATATCAACAAATTCGGAATCTGCTTAAACTTAGCTTCAAAAAAGGATGAATAAAAGAAAAATCCAATTGACAATTTCTATCATTTTATTCTTAATTGTTATTTTCTTTTTAAGACAATATCTTATTCAATCAATAACAATATCTTCGTTGTCGTCTTCATCTTCTTCAATAACAAGTTCATTAGGGCATGCTTCCATAACATCACATTTTTCTGCTACAAATGGGTTGCTCTCGATAGTGTTCATGTAATTTAATTGTTCCTTGAGCATTTCGCGGCCTGCACTGCAAGGTTTGTCTTTCTTAAAACATGTTATTTCGTCGTCTTGACTTCCATCTGTAGCACAGGTGACAGCACAAGAAATAAAAGATTCCCTGACCATCTCTTTGCTGAGCTTTTCCCAAGCATTTATGATCCACTGAACGACTTCCTTCCTCGGTGGTGGCTTCAGATTCCCACAGGCGGTTTCCTGCATCAAGCCGGTCGAGGCTAGCCATTCATCGTAAGATTTGGTACAGTTTTGTTTGAACGGTTTGTTCCACATCAGGAGCTTGAATGTAGCGTGTACAACCTCCAGGAACCAAAACCGCATCAATATTTTTATTTTTCAAAGATTGTAAAGCTGAATCTTCGATTTGGCATGAGTAGGTATCCCATGCAAGCAAACATTTCCCAAAAGAAAATGTTCCTAGAACTTTATCTATCCATTCGCTTGTCAGTTTAGTGTTCATCCAGCCATTGACTGAAGAGGCGACGACACATTTGCCTGAAAATTCTTTGTTGAGCTTCTCAACTTCTCGTTTTGCTCCTTTGAAGACTATGAAAGGCTTCAACTTTTCACTGTTAGCCTTTGCAGTTAGGCAAACTGAAACCCGACTTTTTTCATGGCCAGTTGATTTAAGGGTCACAGTCTTGGAACCTGTAGACGCGATAGTTGTCGGCGATACCATATCTAGCCAGACTGGAGTTTCGTCCATAGCATAGATATTGTTCATTGAATAATTATGTTGCAGACGCAATCTTCGTATTCGCAAAACATACGCAACCAGCTTTGAGATCACCATATCAGGATCCTTTTGCGATACCGATGTTTTTCGGCGTAATCACAATCCAATCCTTCGCATAAAAGTTGTCACACCAGCCTTTGTTTGCATTGAATTCGGAGTCATCAATGTTGTCCATTTCTTTAAAGAAAATCAGGGCTTTTTTCATGATAAGGATGCGTGACACGCGCAATCCTTTCGCTCGACATTCTAAAACCCATTCTAAGACCTGTTTTTCAAGTTCTTCACTAAACGGTTTCTATCCACCTCCGGGAAGTCTTTTCTTCTCATTGCCATGTTTTTCAGTCATTTGAACTTCGAATTGAGAACGTTTCTTTAACCAGCGAGAAACCATTCTCCGATCCAAGTTATAATTGCGAGTAGCAGAACTAATAGAAAACTTTTCAGCATGTTGAATGACCTTTAATTTGAACGGATTGGTATAAATACGAAGATTTCCACCTTTGTGAGAAATAGAAGTGTCTTCTTGAGGTGTGCTTGCCATCTTTGCCTCAACAAAACAAAAAAACCAAAACATTCTAATTCATTCAATGTTTCATGGAATTTTATGACATTCGAAAATGGAATGTTGAGAAGTGCGCAATGCAATGACTTCTTTTTTTGTTGAGTTGTTGTGTTTTTGTTTTGTTTTCCTTTTCCTGTCATTTGATATTTCATATGGTACAATGGCTCGAGCAGTAGCATATCCTTACACGTTTGAGATGATGTACAAAATTCAATTCACAGGGCCTGTTTGTGGCCATCATGTTTATAAAGATAACTGGGCACCCTTTATTGGTGAGCAGCTCACCCAGAGAAGAAGCATTAACCTACGATAAGTTTGCACTGGGAGTTTATAAATCGACTGGAGGTGGAACTTTTATAGCTGAACATGTACCAATTGAACTGTCCCAGCTATTAAATTATTTTTTAACAACTGGTGAACAACGAAATAATTTGATGGCAGAAGTCACTGGAAAAAGAAAAAGAGAAATCGGACTTGTGGTTCCTGTTAATTATACAGCAATTACCGACGATAAACTTTTCGCTCAAGTCTTGCTTGAGAAGTTAGAAAAGAAGAAAAAGATTATCGGCATTGATATAACTGAAAGCAAGCTGAAGAAACTTCCCTGCTTTGTAAAAGTGAAAAACGAATCTGAAGAAAAAGAAACAGAAAAAAAAGAAAGCTAAAAGACCTTGATTTTTATTTTTGTTCCAATTTTTTTCGACTGTTAATCATCTGAAGAGAAATTCTTATCCCGGAAATTAGCCTAGGCCACCAATTCGTATATATTCAAAGGTGGGCGCTTATAAAATGATTTTAACTAAATGGGGGACGCTTTTTCGAGCGGGGCGCTTATTCGAGCGGGGCGCTAATTCAAGCGGGGCACTTTAATTGGTGATTTACGGTATAAAATAAAACATAAGAATCACAAGACAAGTTTGTTAGAACAACTAAACAGCAACATTAAAAATACATTTGAAAAGAGGCCCTGAAAACCCGAGTTACAAAAACCCGAGTTACAAAACCCGAGTTACCACGAATGTGACGTCACAAGTCTCAAATAATGACGTCATAAGTGGGCTTTTTAACTCAAAAAAGTTTTTTACTGTTGTTTTGTAACTCTAAATATTTTTTTTAATTTCGTTTTAGAGTTACCTAACTCGAAAATAAATTTTAAATTTCCTTTTTCGAATCACGTAACTTGAAATTGTAGTACATTATTTGAACTTTTGAGTTATCTTCAGGTGAAACCAAGTTGGCCGAAAATTCTAGAATTCATATTATTAATAAATATACACCATTTCTTTCGAGAAGAATCGATAGATCCGATTAGAATAGAAACTAATTTTAAAGCAGAAATGATAGAAACAGCGTCAAAAGATCTAATTTACAAAACAATAATTATAATAGACCAGAAGAGCAGGCGTCATAAACATGATTTTGAACAATCAGAAAAATATTTTAAACAATCATTCTAAACATTTATTTTAAGAATTCTAATTCATTATATCATTTTTGTACATTGCGCAATCGAGAATCTTTTCAACGAAATATGTCTTGTGTTTTTATAAGAACATCTAAAAATTCGAAGCCTTCAGATCTTTAGCTTTTTTAGTTGAGCCTTGCGCAGGGCCTTAAAATTTTCTTAAAATGTTCCTATTTCATTATTAGCATTAGGTGAGGATTTTCTGCAATTTTCTAAGAAATTAGGTGTATTTGAATAAGGCCTTAAAATGTCAAGAAATGTTCTTGGCTTATTGTTACTATTTTAGCCCTCGAAACCTTCTGTTCTCGTATGGTTTGTTCTTGAAAAATGTCTGAAAAACCTAAAGAAACTACAAGTTCTACCGAAGTTTTTAGTTTTTAGCGAAAGGACAATGAATTTGAATTTAACAAATATAGATTGTGGAATACAAAATGTATTTTGAGTAATCAAATCTTTTAGATTTTAGTCTACTTCATCCAAAAAAACCTTCGGAAATTCGCATCAAAATAGAGGTATATTTGAGTTTCAAGAAAATTACAGAAAATTAAATTGTTTACTAATTTCCCTTTCATTTTTATTCTCTTCCTCTCTGCTTTTAGTTTTTAAGAAAATGATTTTTTTGCACCTACCATAAGTAAAGGTACCTGAAAAGTATAGGTATAAAAGTATATATTTTATGACCTTAAAATTCAATTGTGTAATCTCTTGGTCCGAGAAATTTTAAATTTTTTTGAAGGGATTGTTGATAAAATTTTGATAACTAATTCTCAAAATTAGGTATTTTATGAAAGTACATTTATAAGAGGTTGTAAAAAAGTGAACTAAACAAAATCAAATTAAGTTTGGTGGCTAAGAGAGCTCAAAGTACGACTTTGTAGGTTTTAAGGGGTCACTGGTACTTCTAGATTTTCAAAAGACATTTCTTTCAAATCGAACCTACATATCTAAGCAGGCCATTCTTATTCCCTTTTATTGTCCAATGACCGGACGCTGCCCCTCCGGAAATCACTTAAATTTCGGTAAAGAAAAGCCCTTCCAGCAGAGAAACACAAGAAAAGTGCCCTTTTTGGCCACCAACGGATGCTGCCCAGCCTTTCATAAAATCTTTGTAAAAATAACAAAAGAATGTCTTATGGACTAAGGCAGCAATCACAAATATCTTCATTTCGCGTCCTCGTTGGATCTAAAAGTGAGTCAGTCGGTTGGGTTTCTTCTTCTTGTCCAACCTCCATCATCCTTTTTTGGAGTGTATTCTTGAAGGAAACTGCCAGCCAGCCAGCAGCCGAAACAACTGCGTGTTATCGGTGGTTTCAAATTATGACCTTTGAACACTGTGACCTTCGACCCAAAATCAAAATGGCGCATGTAATGATAAACAAAATCAAAATGCCGCAAATACGCTAGAAATCACTCGCAAAAAATTGGCAATAATAAAATATTTGAACTAAGGAAACGTCATCGACAGAAAAAGTCTGACAAATTTACTGACTCACCCACTCAATTCTATCCAGGGGATGTCAATCGAACACAATAAAATTTTGATTGTCAATCGAATCAATCGAACTCAATCGAAATGATCAATCGAATCGATCGAACCCAATCGAAGTGATCAATCGAATCGATCGAACCCAATCAAAGTGATCAATCGGACAATCAAAATCAATCAAAGTCCGAAAAAATGTAAAATTTCAATTGGGTTTGATTGGGTTTCGATTGTCCGATCGATCACTTCGATTGAGTTTGATTGATTCGATCAATCATTTTCGATTGGCTAAGGCTTACATCTAGGCTTACATAGTCGTAGCGTAGAAGGAATAGAAGACCCCTTTTACGCTGGCTGTTATTACGCCACAGCTCAATGTTTTTTATTTTAAACCTGGCCCTACAAACCCCTAACGCCGGCCCTTATCTAGCTGGGAGACCCGTCTACTCCACTGACCTTTATATACCCTGGACAAAGCTTCTCAATCCCAGCCAAGCAAAATCTTTGATCGGAGTTTTTTGAAAATTGGTACCCTAATGTCGGCACTACTCGATAGCGGTGTAAATGCATCGAGAGCGCTAGGTCTACTTTTCCTCAAATTTTTTTGATGATGTAGCGGCGTTAGACGTTAATTTTTTACATTGCAATGGCTTCTCCTTGGGTACCAATTCTAAAAAAACTCCAATCAAAGATGGCAGATATTGTTTGGTCCAGGGTTATATAAAGGTCAGTGGTCTACTCTGTTCGTGTGGTTTTGAAGTATAGCATTTAGTTCAAACGAATAATAATATAGAAATAACAGAGTAGCCGGGTATTTTTGTAGATGCCAAATCTGGTCGCAGAATTTTATTGGCTGTTAAACAATTGTTGAAATCACGTGATATTATTGTTTTGATTGGAAGTGCACGAATCTGATTGGCTAAACTTATCAACGGCTTTTTTGGCACAAAATTCAAACCAAATGTAAACAAATTGGGTCAAAAATACCATACTCTCAATGAGTAGCTTCTGATGGGGTTTTTGCTTGTGTGGTGTAAGTTTGAATAGAGAGTATGGATCTCCAGACTAGCCCTTATCACACCAGCGTCGAAAAAATAACGCCAATATAAGAGCTGACGTAAAGGGATCCGATAAGGGTAGAAAGGAGACAATCACAGCATTTATTGTTTGGACTTTTTAGTCCTCAAACACAAAAAGGAAACTTAATCAAAGGCAATCCAATTCAATCGAAACCAATCGAACTCAATCGAAACCAATCGAAATGATCGATTGAATCAATTGAACTCTATCGAAGCCAATCGAAACCAATCAACTGAGAAAAAAATGTCAATATTTGATTGGGTTCGATTGTCTGATCAATCACTTCGATTGAGTTCGATCGATTCGACCAATCAGTTCGATTGGTTTCGATTGAGATCGATTGGTTGACAATCAAAATTTTCGATTGACAATCACTGGTTCTATTCAATTTTTGAGAGTCTGTCGGGCGACGCAAAACGAAAATACCGTAGGTCGGGGAAACTTCAGACAGATTTTCAAGTTTTTTCTTTATTTCTCCTGGAATATGAAAAAAAGATCAACCAAACTTACTGTACATAACATTTGTGTTATTGTCTTTCAGAAAACAAACGTTACAAGTAAATCAGCCAGGTCATTATGAAAGAAACACCATCTCAATTTCAGAAAGGTCAACTTCGTAAAATGTTAAACTTCGGAATGATTTGCCGTCACTCCAACGATCTACCATCATGACTGGATGCTGCGCCATTTCTATGGCGCGCGGAAGCGCCATTAAATACGATCTTTTTAAAACAACACCATCTCGTTTAAAACGATACTATCTTTAGTTTAAAACGATACTATCACATTTAAAACGATACTATCTCGTTTAAAACGATAGCATCTCGTTTAAAACAATAGCATCTCGTTTAAAACAATACTATCTTGTTTAAAACGATACTATCTTTTTAAAACAATACTATCTTCGTTTAAAAACATACTATCTTTTTAAAACAATACTATCTTTTTTTAAAAACATACTATTTTCGTTTAAAAACATACTATCTTTTTAAAACAATACTATCTTTTTTTAAAAACATACTATTTTCGTTTAAAAACATACTATCTTTTTAAAACAATACTATCTTTTTTTAAAAACATACTATCTTCGTTTAAAAACATACTATCTCATTTAAAAAGAAACTATCATATTTGAACCGATACTTACATCCACAATCGAAATAGAAACTTTTCTTCTTTCTTCAATAGGGCCGAGTTACGGTTGTCGAGTTATAGATCAACTAATTTGACTGATTATAAAAAATTCCGAGTTATAATAATATAAATCTTTCTTGTCTCGCTTATCGAATTTCCAACTGTGCGCATGCGCATTACGATAAAATGTGGCCGATCACCACGCTCTCTCAGCGTGCTTTCCGCACCCGGGGTGGGGGTATTTAGGCAAATGGAGGGTACGGTATGTGCCGCCCTTAAGAGTAGCTTTTTTGGATTTCCAAAGTCCCGCTAAGGGTCGGAAAAATCAGAAAATTAAATTTCATTCCCACTAAGGGTCGGAAAGATTTCAACTTTCTACCCTGGAAGATCGAAATTTGGTCAAATTTGTCCTGCTAAGGGTCGTTGAATCCAATCCTTTTTTAAACCAGTTCCTCGTTAATGATTTTGGTTGGCCTTCCCCTCCTCCTTAACGCCATAATGTGTGTGTCACTCTACCCCAAGTTACCCACTCTCCACCGTAGCCCCTATGATTTGGGTAAAAGAGACAAAACCTTACTCGACATTTAAAAAATATATATTTTCACTCGTTAAACTGTTAACTTGGCTTTTCAAACCGTAAGTTTTTTTTTTTTTAAATGAAATTTAAAATTTATTTTCGAGTTAGTTAACTCTAAAACAAAATTAAAAAAAAATATTTCGAGTTACAAAACAACAGTAAAAAACTTTTTCGAGTTAAGAAGTTCCCTTATGACGTCACATTCGTCGTAACTCGGGTTTTTGTAACTCGGGTTTTTGTAACTCGAGTTTTTGTAACTCGGGTTTTCCGGGCCTCGTATGTTTTTAAACGAAGATGGTATGTTATTAAAAAACAAAGTATTCTTTTAAAAGATAGTATGTTTTTAAACGAAGATAGTATCGTTTTAAAAAGATAGTATGTTTTTAAACGAAGATAGTATTGTTTTAAAAAGATAGTATGTTTTTAAACGAAGATAGTATTGTTTTAAAAAGATAGTATGTTTTTAAACGTAGATAGTATTGTTTAAAAAAAGATAGTATGTTTTTAAACGAAGATAGTATGTTTTAAAAAGATAGTATTGTTTTAAACAAGATAGTATTTATTGGCGCTTCCGCGCGCCATACATTTCAAAACAAAAACATTGAATTTGAAGTGCTATTTGTTAAAAAATACCAAGAGACAAATTTGTGTGAGCCGAGAAATTAACGACATAAAGATACGGATTGCGCTTAATTGGTCATTAATTTTCTGGGCGTGCAATGGAAGTGTGAATAATAAAACTCATCAACCAATCATTAGTTTTTGCACGTAATTTTTTGTGGACGCTAAACACATGATTAGAGGGTCTTCCTCAGAGTGAATTGGTGAAACAAACACGTTTTATAAGAACTTTTTCGATTAGTCTGTCTCGTTTCCTTATGGTTACTATCATATCGTTATATTTCATTAGATATTTTTCTTATTTTTCGTAGGACTTTCGGATGCTAAGTTCTAATATTATTTTTTTCGGAAGCCCATAAACTTTTCCGACTTTCAAATAAAGTAACAACGGTCTTTTTAAAACAACCCTGTGTCGACTCCCGCTCGACTTGAAAAATTGGGCCGAGATTTCGTATCCAGTGGGGAAATATCTTTTCAATTTCAACCTCATTAGGAAATTGAAGCACTTCAAAACGACCTCAACAGATATTTTGATAAAAATTTCAACCCTATTTTTTATGTGTTGTTTTGAGTGAAGTTCCACCGGGGCTTTGTGAAACATGGGTGTTATAGAAATATAAGCAAGAGAGCTAAATGTTCATTGTGAAAAAACTATTTCAAGTTTTATTTTTCGCAATATGAGAATTTAGTTTTGATTCCCGTATTACATTATACATTCCCGTATTACGTATACATGCACTTTAGTAGTTTCAATGATATCGGGATCAAATGAGCAAAAAGCCATCGGCTGTGGACAAATGGGTGTTTTATACAAGTCAAGTGAAACTTAATGTTTGCTAAAATAGCGCTTTAAATAACTTAAGTTACTGTTGACTTTCATATTCAACTTGACTATACTAGGAGGCCACAGCTTTCTTCTACACAGCCAACAGAATAAATAAAGGCCGGTCTTTGATGAGGTTTCCAATTTATCAAGAGATAAAAAATTGACTTTCTATTCAACAGTAGACTACAATTTTGATTTAGATAATTGTTCGACGATGGACCAGGTGGACGTGCGAGGAAGTTAGCGCGATCAAGATCGTGGTTAAAAGTAACCCAATATACTACACAAGGCTTGCCTATGTTTTAGTAGTGAAAGAAATCGGAACGAAACGCCGTACTCTAAATCACGAATTAAATACTAATTTAATGTTTTTTGTTAGCAGTGGGACTACGGGCGGTTCACAAGTTCGTCGATGCAGGTTTCATAGATTAGATTAAAAAGAGATGAAAAGAAATAAATACAAAATACCTACCGAGTAAGTAAGAACTTCAACGGTAGACTAGAAACATAATACTGTATCTAATTCTGCTTCATTGCCGCTGTATATGTCTTACCTTACTTTAAATAAGACACCCCTATCTCACAGTGGCCCCGGTGGAATTTTTTCCAACAGAGGGGATAAAAATTCCCATTGATATTTTTGCCAAATTTTCCAGTGGGGCTGGATGATCTGTGACACAGGGGTGTAATAAGCACATACCATTTGACGGGTTTGAAATTTTTGAACTTATCGTCGTTTGATTTGAGTTAAAGGTTAAATGTTACGATAACGAAATTTAGTTTGTTAATACAGCCGAAAATGTATAATGTATCGACTATATACACCCACATACGGATTTAAGACGATAGAGCAAGTATGTCGGAAGCATACGAAGGAGTGCAACGCTCGTTAAAAGACAATGAATTTACAATTACAAATATCTTCCTCTGATAAATTCGACATGGTCTAAAAGCGCCCATAACCCTCCAGTAACATAGTGCTACAGAGGTTTCTTGAGTCAAAATGATTTGTAAGCCATCTGAAAGAACCATCGGCTGTCATATCACCAAAGCGGCCTTTTTGCTAATGATATTTCGATTGTCAATTTGCAGTATTTTTTTCACCGGGGGACACTTTCATTAATATTAGTAAAAAAAGGAACAGGTAAACAGGTTCTATCACAACCATTCAATACAAAATGTTTAAGTGGAAACACCCCTGTCTTGACTACCGAGATGATAAAAATGTTTAACCTATTTCAGCTATTGTTAATGGGCTGAATGATAATAACTTATGGGTAGTTTTCACATCAAAGCCACAATAAATTGATTATATTTATATTGGAGAAATTCGGCACCTGGATCTGGCGAAATCACTGATCACTTTAGGCGTACAAACGAGCACAAAGTTTCGCGAGGCCGAAATAGCGCAAAGTTTACGACAAACTTTCACGATAATCGTTAATTTTAAAATTTTTAAACAAATAATGGCTTATTAATAGGAAAAAACACTTCTTGAATGAATTGGATTGCAACCTTTGTCTTTTGACTTGTGAATGAGGCTTTATCAGGCTAAAAGTGCGATGAATCCGTGCGAATCTTATATTTATTACAGCTTTTTACAGATTTTCTATTTCGTCAAAAACTTTTCGTCTACATAAACTTTCGCGAATGGCCTGAAAGAGAAATTTCTTTTCTGCATAAACTTTCGCCAGCAGAATTTTTCGCGACTTTTGCACATTTTGGCCTTTTTGGCGAAAGTAACTGTCTTTGAAAATTCTGAACAGGCCAAGTTTATGCTTGTGAAAATTTCTCAAAAGAATTGGAAATCTATAGAACCTGAAAATCGTAATAAATATCAAATTTTCGACATCATTTTATAGTTTAATACCTGTTATAGTCGAAGAGCCTTTATCGGATTTAAGTTTCTGCTCGCCAAAGTTTGTACGCCTAAAATACATACACAACTGTCACACCAACATGGAAAGAGCATGACAAACGCGTCTTCAAGTGTACCGGAGGCTCCTTAATTAGTTACCATAATCTTAGATTTAAATCATTAGAATTTGCATCCAACATATTATGTGGATCAGATGGTGAATTCCAAGAATTGTTTGACATATTCTAATGTTCTAATGAAGAAAATCCAACATCATCGACTTCTAATAAAAAAAGGGTTTTCCCTTTACCTTACTTTATACTAATAAAGCACCAAATTATCTGCACGTTTATCATCAATGTCTGGTGACGTCAGGGCAAAGTTCTTATAATTGCTTCGAAATCACATTATGTTTCTCTTGGGATTCGTTTAGAGAAGATCTTCCTCGGCTGACGGTAAAGCTATTCTCGCAGTGACTTTCTCGGCGAATTTATGGAGCAACTTTGAAGAGCTATTGAAGATTGAGAAATGCATATTTTTAGCCCAAATAACTTTTAACGTGACATTCAATGTCTCCTCTTTTCATCACGTAAATAAAATTATGAGGTCGCCGCTTTAGATATCCAACAAATCTCTTTACAGTGGAAGATGGTAAAATATCGTGGTTTTCTTCAATTTCTTCTTCGTTTTTCTTTCGGCGTTCCGTCGCTTGATATGTATCGTCGAGTGTACTTCATTTCTGAACTGTGAAAGAAAAAAGTACGATAAAATGTTAAATCCTCGCGAAGTAATCACTTGTTAAAGATTTTAGTCCGAAGTTTCCTTCATTCCGAAGTTTCCCCGACCTACGGTATTTGTGATTGCCGCCTAAACTGAAAAAGGCTATATAGTCCCCCACTGCTGAGATAAAAAAAAGTGGCTAGACACACATCTTAGAACTAACTTCTTTTGGTGGAAACTCACGAATTAGTATATACGTAGATTCCAAAATCAAAAAGTTTTTACGATATTATCGTGCAAGTAACGAGTAATTGGCGATTTTTTGTGTTTCCAGGCAAAATTGCAAGTCCTGGAAATTCATGATTTTTGGGGGGTCTTCAAATTAAAAAAAGACCTATATCACATGATAGAGCTCTTCAAACTGAGCAAAAAAGTGTATTACACCAAAGTCCCAACTTCTCTAGATCAAAAGTTATGGGCCTATTTGTGGTCAAAAAGGTGTTTAATTTTGCATAAATTAATGCAGATTGTGGGGAAATTCCCTGTTTTCCATCAGTTTTTTTCTGAAAAAGGCTATTTAAAATGGCATTTTCCAGTTTATCCCAGCACGCAGCATGCGTGATCACCCTGTAAAATGATTGGGGGCGAAGCGAGATTTTAACCCAATCCAAGACTGCAAAACATTGACCATCATTCTTTGAGCAACAAGATTAAGGTCTCCCAATCAGGTGGCCCTGGCAAATCGCGAAATTCAACTAACAAATATTTAAGTTACAATGAGAGGTATTGAAGTTGAATTTACCATGTTTTGTAAAAGTTTGACATCCATCCAAAGTCGCCATTCGCGTCAGCTGTCTTTTCGCTATGGAATTCTTGACTGCATGAACATTTGGGATTTCCCTCTCGAAATGTGAAATTTGCCTCGATTATTAGCTTGTTTAAAATACCGAACGATTTGTAGCCTCAGCGCTGCATTAAAGTTTAACTGATTCTGTTACATTCACTGAATACGGGCTTGATTTTTCTCGATTACTAACAGTCTGCGAAATATACAAAACCATCAAAACATTCGAAGATGAACAAGTGAGTCTTTTACAGTGATCTACCAAAATGGTGAGTCCTTACAGACTGGAGAATTATGATAATATTTTAACTTTATCTGCTTCTATCTTTACAACCCAATGCTGTATGAATCGTGTAATGATATGGTTGAACACCTCAATGTTTGAAATTTATCATTCACTTATTATTTCAGCCACGAGGTCCAAAGAAGCACCTCAAGAGACTCAATGCCCCAAGGCATTGGATGTTGGACAAGCTTAGTGGAAACTTTGTAAGTACTGTCATTTTCTTCCTCTATCACCATTGCATTTAACACCCTTGATGGTTTAAAGGATATAAAGTTACGGAAACGTTTCATTAATTTCTTTAGGCTCCACGCCCAAGCTCCGGTCCACACAAGTTGCGCGAAAGTCTCCCACTTATTGTTTTCTTGAGAAATCGCTTGAAGTATGCCTTGAACTACACTGAAGTTGTCAAGATCATGATGCAAAGAACCATCCAAGTTGATGGAAAAGTTAGAACCGATGTTACATATCCAGCTGGATTTATGGGTAAGATAAATATGTGATTGGGAGAAGTTAACAAAGTTACCATAAAATGATTTACTGGTTTGGTTACAAGAAGTTGTTTTTCTTTTATGGTTAACGACTGAGAGTAATGTGGGTTAGCTGGATCAATACTATTTATGGATAAAGCTTCAAAAATAAGCTAAATTATTAAATGGTGGAGCTTGTTGGAGACCTTGGAATCTTTAAATGGTGAACAACACAAGTTCATTCCATGTCAAAAGTTACTTTTCCATGTCATTTTAAACTGGTTGTTGTTTTGATAACCAAACTAAATTTGTGTTATTTACTTTCTTGAATTTGATAATCTTAAATTTTGCAAGTAGGAACTTTCGAGAATCAGGACAAAAATGGAAATTTTTATTAAAGGTGACATATAGAAATTTTATCTTCTTGACTTATTGGGCCTAACAGGCTAGTAAATGCCATAAATCTTGCAATTTTAAGTTTGAAGTTCTGCAAATTTTCTTTGACAAGAATTTTTTCGTAAAAATTTCAAAAGCTTGTGAAAGCTCGTTTGCTTAAATTAGTGTATTGTGCCAGAAAAGCCTTTTGAAGCATTGCCAAAAGTTAATCTACTATTAAATCCCCTTGATGTGTCTTCTTCTTTTACCATGATGTATGTTTTTTTAAGAACAAAATTTACGAGAACATAAGGCTTCAATGGCTGAAATAATATATTAAGAACATTCATAGTGAGAAAGGGGGACCTAACTTTTCAAAAAAGGCTTTATATGGGTGTAAAAGAGGTTTTCCGAGGTTTGTGGGCCAACTTTTGAATGTTCTTATAAAAGGACGTGTACTTGCTATGGGCTATTCCAAAAAAAAAAGGTTTCCATCTTAAATTTTGAATGACTGCTGTGGACTTTAGGCGAACCCTAAAAATATTTTTGTTTCCGGTCCACCGGGTGACGAAAAAAACACTCACCCGGCCGGCCGCAAAAAAAATTTTTTTGCTAAATTTCGATCCCAAAAAATCGATTTTTTAAAGCACTCGTAGAGGTCCAGACGATGTCAATTGAACGAATCGAACGCCGAATCAATTTAACGCAATCGAATGATTGAAATTCGATTGCCGAACGCAATCGAATGCCAATCGAATATTACCGCGATTTTCTCAATTGATTCGATTGCGTTCGATTAGTGCCTGGATTCGATTGATTCGATTGCGTTCGATTGACTAATGTATTCGATTGATTCGATTGATTCAACTACGTTCGGTTGGCTTATGCATTCGACTGGTTCGACTAATTGATTCTGTTGATTAACATTGATTCTCGTTCAACATTTGAATAGTTAAACGAGATGATATGAATCATTTTAGCCTGGATTCTAGAAAATGCAGATCATGCAGGCCCACATGTTTACTGCAAGTTGTGTGTCAAAGCCCGTTCGTTGCGTTGATTTATCTATCGTATCGCGATACTTAACCTCCCTAATAAGAGGCGCTCGAAATTGAAAGGAATTGAGGTAAATTGGAATCTAATTTAATCGACCACCCGTCGAATGCAGTCGAACGTAATCGAACATCAATCGAACGTAATCGAATATCATATCAATCGAACGTAATCGAATATCAATCGAATTTTACCCAGAATTTTACGTTCGATTGATATTCGATTGCGTTCGGCAATCGAATCGCAATCATTCAATTGCATTCGATTGATTCGATTGGAATTTTCGTTCGATTCCGTTCGATTGACATCGTCTAGAGAGGTGCTTCGTATAAGAAAAATTCACGTAACCTGCAGTAAACATGTGAACCTGTATTTTCTAGAATCCAGGCTAAAACAGCTCAAGAACTAAAAACCGTGAAAATCTTCGTTGTTGAACAAAGAAGATATAATATAACATCTACTTTGCTACCCTTATCATCTTGCAGAGAAAAGGTCCGTTCGTCGCGTAGATTTATCTTTGATACTTAACCTCCCTAATTTTCATCGTTTATAATTTCAATTGTGTTACAATATCTCTAAGAACTGGACACTCTCTTTCATTTTGAATATTTATCTTCAATTGCTAAAGGCTCCAAACCGTGATTACGAAGTGAACTTTTTTGAGAAAAAAGTAGAGTGAGAGAAACATTTCCCCAATTTTTTAAATCCTCACTTTATGAATGTTTCTTTTTATTTTACTCACAAATCAGCATGATTCCTTTTATAAAAACAAAGCTGTTTATATAAAAAAACATTCTTAAAAGTTGAGTTGCAAGCAAGAATTAACAAAAACAATGCAGGGCTTAGTTTGAGATGAATAAAATTTCATTTTTA
Organism: Clytia hemisphaerica; assembly: GCF_902728285.1. Lineage (NCBI taxonomy): Eukaryota > Metazoa > Cnidaria > Hydrozoa > Leptothecata > Clytiidae > Clytia > Clytia hemisphaerica. The sequence continues at coordinate 891,909 of NW_027103968.1, read as the reverse complement.
TAACAGGACATGTTCATAAAAAAAGGCAAGTTTTTGAGGTTTTTGTGACATTTCATACCTATGTTACAAAATTAGCCTACATCTTTCTAACAGAATTTGATCCTTCTCAAAGAATAACATGATGGTTAGCTCATTAGATTTCTGTTGGCAAATTAGGTAACACCGATTTCTATAGTTTAGTATATTTCAAGTTATGACAATTTGAATCTTGCCAGAATTCTGGCTAATGATGTAACATTGCAAATTTTAGAAAAGCTGGCTAATGACTCTAAAACAGCTATTAGGCAATATTCACATAAAAAATGGTACATTAGCATCATTAGGGGGTTGAAGGGGATGCTATTGGTAATGCATTTGGGTTAAAAAGTTGATCGGCTAATGGTGTAACAAGGCTGAAATATCCCAATGTGCTGTTCCATTTAAGCCAGATTTTGTCGACATAACAACAAATCCTTAGTCAAAAGGCAATATATTGTTTAGTTCATGCATTGTTTTAGACAATATTATGACTTTGCCAATAAATGATAGGACAAACTGGCTAATATGGTAACATTCAATCCTATAACTCTAATAATGGTCCCTTTTCAGGCCCATTGATAGAAGTATTTATTAAATTGGCTGGTATTCAGACTTTAGTCTAAGTTACATAATTCACATCTCAAAAATAGCATCTCAATGATAGATAATTCACTTGATGAACCTTCCAAAAGCCTTTATTTTCATTAATCAGCCAAAATTGGCTAAATTTGTAACAAAATTGGGATATCCAATTTTATTACTTTTTTAGCCGTTTCTGGGGAATGAACAAGTTGTTTAACAGCACTATCAATATCATTCATGTTTCAATCAACCTTTTGTAATACTTATTTCAACATCACTTTGCAATGAGAGGTGTATGAGAAGTCATACTCGCCGAAGCTTGGCTGTCAGTCAGTATAACATGGGGGAAACACGATAATTTCATTGAATTAATGGGATATCAATCTCAATCTTCATTTGTTGATGGTTACACTTTTAGCCTATTCCTGTTAAGAATGTTTTATCTTGAAGTACTTATTTCATAATTTTTTTTGTTCCATAAGTTCATTAGTTTTTTTAAAGAAGGTGTCAGAAGTTCCATAGCTGATAGCTTAGCATTACTTCTTAATTACATTTTTATTAAAACAACTAAGACAACAATATAATATGTTCTGTTACACTTTAGCCTATTCCAGTTAAGAATGTTTTATCTTGAAGTTCTTATTTTATAACTTATTTTGTTCTATTAAAACTCATTATATAAGTCTTTTTTTAGAAAAAACTTTCAGAAGTTCCATAGCTCAGCATTACTTCTGAATTATGACGTTTTCGATAAAACAAAAATATGTTATATTTGTTACACTTTTAGCCAGACATGAGCCTATAATTAAAAACTTTGACTTTAAGACAAGTAATATAAAATAATCCTTTATATTTTTGAATTCTGTTGATCCCAATTCTTTAATTTTGAAACTATAAAATTTTGAAATTGGTCGAACACTGTTTTTGTTACATTTTAGCCAAAATGTGTATTTTATCAAGAAATAAGCCAATTTAAGGTATTTCCATAGCTAAGTTTATAGTCTAGATAGTATATGGTAATTGTTTAAGTTCCATAAATTCTAAATTATTGAAATTATGAATAGAAGTTGATTTTCTGAGCATGTTACTTCTTTAGCCAATATCTTCAGTTTAACGATGTGCAATTTCCGCGAATAACAACAGCGGGAAGTTAACATACTAAAGTTTCATTTCCAAGCCTTGCTCTAATTTTTTTCACCTGAAATAAAAATTTAGGTCATTTATGATGAAAATGTTACATTTTTAGCCGTTTTTGGCAAAATAACCTACAAATCCAAAATCTTTCAATTCTAGTGCCTTTGGACCTTTGTTACCTTTTTAGCCAAAAAATTTTATTGATGTAGCGGCTATTTTGAAGGTTTTATCAACATAAGACCAATTTTTCCTATTTTTTGAATGTCACAGAGCTTGCCTTATTTTATGAACATGTCCAACAATGATCAGGATAAAACCTTCATTCCAAGTGATTTCTAGGCGTGCATTTTACAGTAGAATATAAAATATCACGTGCGATAAATCACACGCCTCAAAAACTGATTCACTAAAGTTTTCCACTAGAGCCCTAACGATGATGTACGAAAAAATGCGGCCGGGTGACGACGAAATAAATTTTCACCCGGCCGGTGGACCGGAAACAAAATTTTTTTTCGGGTTCGCCTTATTTCCTTTATTAACGCAATAGTTTCACTTTCTTTTGTTTAGATGTTATCACCATTGAAAGAACTGGTGAATTCTTCCGTCTTCTATTTGATGTCAAAGGACGATTTGTTTGTCATCGTATCAGTCAAGAAGAATCTGCTGTAAGGCTTCTTTTCATTGCCATTTTTAGAATTACTTCTCTTTGAGATCAGCTGAGTTTGAAATGTGATCACAAGTTTAAGCTAAATTGTCACAACAGAGTTGAGAAGATTACCTTGAGAGATTAATTTTTATCTTAAATTGCAACTTTTGACTTGTTGTGAAAAATTAGTCTCGCCAAAATCCTGTTTTTTTTACTAAAACCCTAGGAAAAAAGAAATTGGATGAAATCAAAGTGAAATTTTTATATTCTTTATTAACAAAAAACTCCAGAAATTAATTCACTTCAGGTTATGATAATATGTAATGTTGATAGTTGAAAAGGAATTTTGGGGTTTTCAGAGAAAAACCTTTGAATTTCCACAAAAAAGGAGCCCTTTTTTTTCTCTTTGTAAGTATACTTAGACCTGGATTTGGTGGAAAATTAGTGATCTTTGAAAGATTAATTCCATTTCAAACAAATCATTTTATTCAGAAAAATAAATATCACTAGCTTCATATGAGCTTTCTAGGCATGACTCAGTCTCCAAAGAATATGCTTATTGAAACATGTACTTTTCTATCCAGTACAAACTTGGAAAGGTCAAACGTGTTGCTGTTGGCAAAAACACTGTTCCTTATCTGGTCACACATGATGCCAGAACCATCAGATACCCAGACCCAGACATTAAAGTAAACGATACTGTTGTCATTGACATCAAGACAGGAAAAATTACTGACTCAATTAAATTTGACACTGGAAATACTGTCATGGTCATTGGTGGACGTAACACCGGTCGTGTTGGAATCATCACCAACCGTGAAAGACATGCTAGTAAGTTCTTCTTTTTCTGTTTTAAGAGTTTTGTATACCTGAAAATAGGTAGCTGCAATTAGAGCATCAGTGATCTGTTCATGAAATTGATGCCCTGCTGGTAGCTAATAGAAACTCACTTACATGTATGGAGCTTCTTTTCCTTGAATGATCTAAAGTTTACATGTATTACATTTTCAATTATAACAAATCCTGTCAGAAATGCTAGTTGTGTTTTAAAAGAGTCTGGAACTTTAAACTTGACAAACATGTGCCACCCATAGTGGGCACACCCCCCCCCCTTTTAAAAAAGGGGGGTTTGAGAATTTTACTGGATTTAAAAGAAGGGGGCTTGTGAAAATTTCAAATAAAAGGGGAGGCTTGGACTAAAAGAGGGGGGTTAATTTTTTAAGGGGGCTTGGAAGATTTGGCAATTTGCAAAAGAGTGTTTTCCATTCATTTTTAAATTTCTCAACGATTATTATGTTTCCATTCATTTGTATGAAGCAAAAACTCTGTTTCTACAACTCTTGATGGAGTATGAGGGGTGTTGAACTTAAACCTGGGAAAAAGAGGGGTGCCATTTTTAAGGGGGGCTTGATACCCCTCTGCCCACTATACAACCCTTTGAATCATAACCCTATTCATACTAGGGGGGGCTGTTCCTGTACTTCCCCTTAACTTTTGATCTAGTGATGAAATTTGACACACAAGATCCTTGCCATATAAGCAACTTTTGACAAGGGGTCCTAATAAGGATAGTTTGTAGGGGGTTCGGAATACCGTTTTCCTGTCAAAATTTTTGCTGAATCCCAGAATCCCAAAAATTGAAAAAAATAATAACACCGTCATACAGGTTTGTACATGTGCAAATATCTGCATAATGACAAAAAATAAGGCTGCACCATCTTATTTTGAAATACCGTTTTCCCGTCTTTTTTTGTCAAATACCGTACTAAAAGGGCCAGTCCTGTCACACCGTAAAAGTACAAACTCTACACCCCCCCCCCAAATAAGATCTGGTGGGAGAAAATTTTCAAAAAATAAACTGTGGGGGTCTGTTTAATTTTGAACCTAAGAATAGATTCCTTTGAGCAACCTAATTCGGAAAAAAGAGCTGCAATTAGAGCATCAGTTTTCCTTTCATGATATTGATGCCCTGCTGGTAGCTAATAGAAACTCACTTACATGTATGGAGCTTTGTTTCCTTCTATGATCTAAAGTTTACATGTATTACATTTCACTGGATTCATTTTGTCTTTTGCTTGTTTTGATATATTTGTAAGATTGTCTTTTTATTCTGATGTATAGGATATTTTGTTTGTGTTGTATATTCCAAACTTTCTTTGGAGTGTGACATTAGGATGACACAATATTGCTGTACGCTTTCCTCTTAACAGTTATTTTGTATTGTTAAAGAGATATGTTAATTACAGCAAAGATGAACTGTTCTGACGCTATCCTAGGTTGTTTTTATGTAAAAACCTGGGACGATTCATAACTACATTTTATTATCGACTCGACTTATGAAATTGGTTTTAGAAACATTTTGTGACTGTATCTTTCGTGTATTTTAGTTTTACACTGGTCCTTCTAAAGGCGGTGCTAAACTATCTGCTGTTCATGCTTTCTCCCAGTTGGGTTCTGTCTCAATTTTGGGAAATTTAAAAAACAGCAAAGATTAACTGATTTGACGCTATCCTTTTCCATTTCACTGTGCTGGAAAAGGACGATTCAAAACAACAAGCTTCAAGCGACTTTTCATATGACTTCGTTTGTTCCTGTTATCTCACGTGGTTTCGCGATGTTTCTTTAATGAACTAAGACTAATCGATATACCTTTTATCTCGACAGGCTCGTACGATATCGTCCATATTAAAGATGCTGCTGGTCACACTTTCGCTACTCGTCTTAGTAACATTTTCATCGTTGGCAAAGGAAACAAAGCCATGGTCACCTTACCGAAAGGAAAAGGTGTTCGTCTCAGTATCGCTGAGGAACGTGACAGAAGACTCGCACACAAATAAATATGTAAATTTCTGTGGCTCACTTTGGTGGAAAAAGATAGATCCGAAAAAAATTAATATTGTCCCTACCTTGTCCAGACTGTACATAATGCGCGCATCAGATTGTTTTTTATCTTTTTTCTGTTTTGTTTTTCTGGTCTGGGATTCGAATTTCAAATGTAAACATTCCATTGAAAACGTTCGAAACGATCGTTTTTGCGCGCACAATAATGTCAATCAAATTACTCGCCAAGATTTCCTTTGCGAACCGGAAAGCGGTTGGTAGATCATTAAGCAGACCTATACTACCTGTGGTTTTGTAGAGGTCTGCGATTCAGACTATATTATTTCAGGAGCTATTACCATTGAGTTTCAAGCCGAAGGCTAGAGGTCAATCTCTTTGGTAGGATTTGAAGCCAACAAATCCTACCAAAGTTGCGCGGCCTTGAGCGACCCGCCTGGTTTTTACACAAATGACAGATTGAAACTAAAATTTACCGCTTAATTTCGAAAAATATATCACTCGAAGACAAAGGAATTGCTAGATTCAATCCGTCATCAAAAATACGGCGCATATTTTAAGGCTTCAATTTTTCTTGCCTGAGAAAGGTTAGAGATTGACCTCTAGCCCTTCGGGCTTGAAACTCAATGGCTATTACCAATAGTTTGACTTCCGAACAGAAAGAGCCCCCCCCCTAGTCCGAATAGGGTTAAAACATAAAATTTCAGGTGCTATAAATTTTTTTTCGCGTTGTTTTTCCCAGAATGTTACCAAGCTTGAAAACCCGCAGTTTTGCGTATTTTGCGATTTTTCGCGTTTTTAGGTAGACTGGAGTCGTTTATAATGCGTGTAATACTAATAATACTAGACTTGTAAACAAGTCTGTTATTTACCGCGCGCAACAAAATTTAGGAGTCGGGTACTGGCTACTGGCTAGGTATAATCTAGTAAGATTTTCCGGTGTGATGTTTTTCATTCAACGACTATACTAGTCTATAATAATACCAATACTAATAAGTACTAGTAATCGTATGGTTTGGAGTGCAATTAACGATTAATCACGAGTAACGAGTGATTAATCGTTAATTGCACGACAAAACATACGATTCCGAGGTAATCGTCAGTAAATAGTTTTGAAAACTGTTGAAAAAGAATCATTTTTTAACTTTTATATTTTTGTAAACATTCGAAAAAGAAAAAACTTTGCAGTGTAATTTTTCTTTGTTTTCAATTAAAAGAAGCTATTGTAACGTAAAATGTCTTTGGTTTTTATTATATAGTTAAAAAAAGTCTCTGACACAGGACTTAGGAGAGAAAAGAATAAGGGAACAAAAGTGTCCCCCCGCCGAAGAGTGCAAAAAGTGGTAATAGTGCAATTAACGATTAATCGCACTCCTCTATACCAATCAGATTCGAGTAATTTTGCACGGCTGACGATTATAATAATAATACGCGATTTAGTTTGTGTGACTAAAATTGTTCCATTCATTACTTTTTGCTTTATTTCTACTATGTTATGTATAAATTAGTCGTCTAGCTTGCTAGACTAGTAAAAATTGTAAGCCCTGAAAATTCGTGATTTTTGGGGGTCTCCAAAATCAAAAACGACCTATACTAGGCGATAGAGTAAATGTAAATTTTCAGACTTTCCATTTAGTGAATATTTTTTCCCAACATTCAAACTGAGCAAAAAATGTATTACATCTCTCAACTTTTCTAGACGATTTTATGGTCAAAAAATTGATTGAAAACAGGGAATTTCCCCACAATCTGCATAATTTATGCAGAATCATATCACTTTTTAATAACAAAAACGCCTATACCTTTTGATCTAGAAAAGTTGAAGACTTGATTATAATACATTTTTGTGCTCAGTTTGAAGAGCTCTATCACGTGATATAGGTCCTTTTTGGTCGCCTCACGAAGTGAAAGGAGACCATTAATCTCGGTGTTTCTTCAGACCAAAAATGTGAAAGTTTGGTCGCCCGATTCGGAATTAAATGTTCGGGGAATCGGGAAATTATTTCCCGCGTAAATTCTTGCATAAGCCGTTTTATCTCCGTTATATTGCGCCACGCAAACTTATCAGACAGTATTTGCGGTGGTTAGATTCTAATTAGCTCCGTAGTAGTTAGCGTACTTGTTTAATAAAATCTAAATAACGGAGATGATTAAAAGCCTCGTGAAAAATTGTCGAAAGTTTCTACTACAAAAAATGCAAGCAGCAGATAATTCTTGATGTAGATTTTAAATCTACAACTACAATAATGATTGTTCAAAATTGAAATTGAAATTTATGGTTCTTCATTGATATTATTCCATTCAAACTACCACACTCGTGATGTTGTTGAAAACAAACCTCCTTTCACTAGAATCGCTTTTGTTTGAGGTTAAAGATTTGGAAGATGGATGTGTTTGTGTTGAAAAGAAAAATAAGATAGATAAGAAGAAGTTTATTATTGTTTCAATTACTCGAAATCTATGATAACAGTTGATAGCATGTCCCAACCACGATCACTCACTGCATATGGCAACCTAACCAATGTATTAATTGCCAGATCAAGTTATACCATGAATTTCTTTAGCTACAATTACAGTAGCAGATGAAGTGAAGCAAGAGAACATTTACATTTACACATAAACGCTAAAGCAAGATTTGATTGATGATTCACCATTCCAAGACAAGTAATTTTTTGTAACCATTGCGAGTATTGACTTAAAATTTCTTGAACAAACATACGACTGTCGGCTGTTCAGTTGTCAATTGCAATTATTGGAGTGTATGCCCGGCTGAACAACTGTCTCTATGTAGGTTACTACATAGTTACTACAAAGTTTTTTCAGAGGGAATTTGATCAGTGAAAGTTATCGTGACAGAAAGTGTGGTTGATAAACTTGGTGTGGAAGTATCAAAACAAATTTGTTGTCAAAGAGATTCAGGACGCACCCTTTTTAACTTTTTTGTTTTCATTCAAAATGAGATTAATTAGAGAACGCCCGCCGCCTAACTGCCCATCACCCGATGGGATTAACAATTAACGAGTGTGTTACTTGCAGCGCGAGTGACGTCAAACGCTCAATCGTTTGGCCACTAATATGGTCTTCTTCATTCCAGACATTCGCACGTGTTCCACTACAGATTTTTTTCATATTTCGATTTAAAAAGGCTACTCGGTGCAAAAGAGAAATTGTGTATTTTTTAATAGACCTTTTTTCAAAGAGGCCACCCTGTTGAATAATTATGTAGTCCAGCAGAAAAACAATGATAAACGATGCATAATTATTACAATATGCATGATACAGTAATTATGCATGGCTCTATCATTGTTTTTATGGCTGGACTACATAATTATTCAACAGGACGTCCTCTTTGAAAAAAGGTCTATACGTCGTTCATTAACTCAAATCAAATGACTTTGGAGGTTTGGTCAGTGTTTTGTCAGATAGTCCCAAGTTAGAGCAGTTGATGGTAAATTTAGCGGAAATTTAATTTGGTGGATTGGGCCAAAATTCCCCAAATTTAACTTTTACTGCCCTCCACCGCCAAATTTAGATTATTGTTTTCTTCCCCATGTTATCTATTTTAACCCTATTATTATCAGGCTTTTTCGGATTTTGTATTCTCAAGGGGGGGTGTTTTCCACCAGCCTTGCATAACTTTTGATCTAGAAAAGATATGGACTTGAAATTTGGCAGAAATGTTCTCTACCATAAAAGGAGTTCATAGAAAAAAATTTGGGTTGATGACGTCATCATAAAGTTGATGACGTCATCACAAACTTTCACACTTATCGCTGAACAATGAAAAAGTACTATTCAATAAAATAGCAATTAAAGTTGAACGAATGGAGATTTTTCAATTCTGTTTTGAATTTCTAAAAGCCAAAATAACTATCTTTAACATATTTGCCGGTTTTAAACATAGTAATATAATTGACGTTTAAAATCCATGCAGAAAATGAGTAAATTTTTTCAAAAAACAATGACGTCATTTTTGATGACGTCAGCAGTTTTTGAAAATTTTTTCAACAGTTTTTAAAAGTTATTATTGATACCTAAAACCTGTCAAAATTTGAAGTCAGTTGAATGCCTAGATCAAAAGTTATGCTAAATTTAAGATTTTGGGATTTTACAGGGTTTTAGCTGGATTTTATGATATGCCTGCACAAAAAAGTCATAAAACCTGATCTGGTTGGTGTATAATTGTAAAACTTGGTATACATGCTGCTAATAAGATTATATTAAAAGTCAAAAACTTTCAGACTGTTAAAAAAAATTTTCAGTGAGCTATTAGCAAAAGAGTGCCAGCCTGGTGGAAAACACCCCCCTGATAAAAATAGGGTTAAGGCAAATAAATTCCTGTCAAATTTAATTTTTCAAGCCAGCAGCCACATTAAATTCCCTCCAAAATTTTTACTCTTGTTTAAGATTACTTCAACTGTATTTAATATATAGATTTACTATAATAATTTATTGAAACTTTCTAGCAGCAATTTTTTATTGTATACTATACAAACAAGAAACATTCATTGATATAAGTTAAACATGATATGATTTAGTCTTCAAACTTGAGCCCTATAACTTGAATGTGTCCTTAACTCGAACGGTTTTTTTATCTCTTCAGAACAAATTTAGGCTATTTTCACCTATATCCCTAATGTTAGTTTTGAAAATTGATAACTTTATGAAAACCTTTAAGATTTTAGGGATGACAGAAATAATATTATATTACATATTTGTTTCTGAAGAATATTTTTTCAGGTTGATTCCAATCTCGTTTTATCATTTCTAACATTAACTTAAAATCAACTTCAGCCATTTTGACATTAACGTGAATCAAAAGCACGTTGCTTTTTAACGATTTTACACATTCGCAAATCACGTGTTACACTATTTAAAGCTTTTCATCTTTTACTTTTAAGCTCTTTAAGCTCTTTAAGCTATCAGGCGACCTTCCAGCGCAGCTGGTTTATTGATTTTTCACAAGAAGTTTGTCAGAAGAACAGCAACATTAAAAAGGCGGTAAAAAACAAAGTTCTTTATATTCTTAAAAACATCTAAGTCGATAATTATCTTGCTGTAATTCTTAGTCATTCATTGTTGAATTCGAAAAGTTATGACGAAGGTTTTATAAATAGCAACATAAAATTGCATTATTTCGCTGTTTTGTCTACTTTAATGGGATAAAATTTCGCGGGGATTAAATTTCGCGGATTTCGTTGATTTGGGTGTCATCCGCGAAAATCAGCGAAATTATATCCCAATGGAAATTTGGAAGGGTCTCATCCGCGAAATATTTCTAAACAAAATCAAAATATATCAAATAAATACTATTTCAATGGCTTCTTGCATCAAAGAAGCGCAAATAATGCGTATTTCAACAACCAGCATGCATTATTTGACAGTAAAAGTCACAAAATCGTGAAAATATTGCCACCCGCGAAAATTTGCGAATCCAGATTTTTAGCGTGAACGGTGAAAGTAATTTATTGTCTAGAAAACAAGAAAATTTTATAAATATACGTCCAAAATCTTTTAAATTTTTAAGGTGTAATATTGTTATATCTAGCCTGTTTTAAAATAAAAGAATTTAATACATGCTTTTTGGGACTGGTAAATAACCGAAACAGTCAATTTCAATTACTACAATAAGATTTCTTGCTTACTAAGGATCTACTAAACCTGACACAATAACCAGAGTTGCTTTTACAATGTTTCTTCGAAGTATTGTTCAATGTTAACCAATATTCAATTTAATTTAAAGATTCTCGATAGCGAGGACAACTCTTTCCTACAGTGTACTAACCGAGTAACCAACAAACTAATCAATCAACCAGCCACTGTTGATTTTAGAGCTCGAGCTTTAGGGTTTGTTGTTGTTGTTGTTTTTGGTCATTTCCTATCTATATTTTGGGAGTAAGATTTTTAGTACTAACTCCAGTTTTAGTTCCTGTTATGATCATACGGAGTTCTGGAGTTCCCAATCTGCTCAACTACGTTTTCCTGTTATGATCGTTCATAAAGCTTTCAATCTGGTTCATTAGTCCCAGTCAGATTTCCTCTTTTGGTCGTTTTTATCGTGCGTTTTGATTGTACTCGAATTTAACGAATATATCATTTTAACATTTTTGGTGCAAACATTGCATCTATAACGAGAGCGTTTTTAATGAGAAAATGTTACTTCTAAATGAGAACAGTCACGAGTCCTTAGTAATGTATGTAGTACAAACAAGATGATAAGTGGTTTTGGAAAATCTTAGAATGCTACCAGATTTTATGCAGGACCTGCGCCACCCTTGGAGGGTGCAAAGGGTCATGACCCCTCACTTTTTGCAAAGAAAAAAGCATTTCTATTTCCCATGATTCATTTCTGAAATTTGCCTCAAAGTCTGTCAAATTTAAGCAATTTAGGGGATAAAATCGAAAAAACTTTCCCATCGGTGCAAGCTACGGTTGCACCTCCTAGGCCACTATATCAGGCCACTTTTCAAAGCGTGGGCCCTGCTTTTCCAAGACTGTATTGAATTGGAGCAAAGACTTAGCTTGGAGACAGAAGGGTTTTTTAAATTAATTTGCAAAGCAGTAGGTAGTTTTGTAATTTATCCTCAAGGTAAAAGACTTCTCAATTGGTCTTCAAGGAAGAGAGTTTTTAGCGTAAGGCTTATTTTGAGTTTCATTTGCTTCCCCCTAACTGACAAACAAGGGACATGCTTTACACCACCATACACGCCCTCGACACGCCCGACGGAATGTAGTAACTTTAACGCCACGTCAGGACTAAAATTTCACTCAATGAAAACCGAAATAACTAAAACAGCCAAATGGCAAAAATAAGGTCACAAAACTGCATGCAACTTCACGCTGATAAAAATGATAGATATAAGAAAAGGTAAAATATAGAGGTCATAAAAGGTCAAGCACAAAAGTTTAACCAAAAAATTTAAAGCAAAATTAGCGTGTGAACGTGAAAACGGGTTTTTTCATACGTGAATACGTGAATTGGCAAAAATTTGTGCGTGAATACGTGAATTTAGGGTCCACTGGGGGAGCCTCTTTCAAGCTAACTTTCTTTTTTCACAAAATTAGGATAGTAATCAAAGTCATGATAAACCACGAATTTTTTTTTAATATACATATGATATTTCAGTTCTTTGAAAAATTAATTTTCGAATTACACCTCTCTCTCTCTCTAATTCGATCTTTAAGAGACTAAGAATTTTAAACGAATCAGAGAAAGATTCGAGTTATAGAGAGCATTTTACACTACTGTTATCTGAGGGCTTCAATGTTTTAGCTCAAATTAAAGAAATTTTCAAATTATAGAAGTTCGAATTAGACAATAAGAAATCTTTTAATACACCTTTCCGACCGTAGTCGCGTGCCACTTTTTACCAACCTAAACTCAATCTAATCCTTCTTTGAGACTTTTTTCTATCGTCTTTAGGTGCGAAAAAAAGACTGGGATGGTTTTAGGGTGGTAAAACGGACAATGAAAATACCCGCGCGGCAATTGGCGGCTACGGTCGAAAAGGTGTTTTACTTCTTAATTGTAAGAACCAAGTTTTGCATCATCGTGTTACTAATGTTACCATGGTAATCTTCGCTTTGCATAAAGGTCACGTGTCAATTTCGCTAAAATATTTTTGTGACGTCAAATTCTAAAAAATGATGAAAATGACGTCAATTGAATTGAAACACATGCGTCGCAGCTTTCAGTGTGAGAGTTTTTTATCTTTTGTCTTTTGGTCTTTAACGTCTTGCCTTTTTATGTGTGGATTTCTTGTTGTTTGCGGTAAAAATGTCTTGGTATGAAGGGATTTATGACAAATGCAAATACGTTCAACAAGAATTCAAACGATGTTTTGGTTATTGGTCTGATCAAGTTAATGGCAACAATGAAGCAGCGGATCATCAAAATGAATCAAAAGTTGCAGTTGAAAAACATAAACCTGTCGAGGACGAGAAAGTTCCTGCATCAAAAACACATGTGAAAGTTTTATTGAAGGTAAAATATTTTTCAGATGAGGCGAGAGTACTTTCTCAGTCCTCTGCTAAACTTTAAAAGACAATCAGGGCTTTATTATTCTATAGCGGAACACACCGCCCTGTAACTCCTGATTCTATTTCAGTGATTATTAGAAATCGAGGCGCTAATTAGAGAGATAAATAGAGAAAAAGCAGCATTGTTTCTTTGATTTTCCAACAAAATTAATGCCAATTTTCTTGAACCTAAAAATAATTTTGCATTTCTTTCAGGATGACTTGATAACAAATCAATCAATTGATGTAATTGACGACCAAATCACAACTTCTGAACAAAATTTAGTTTGGATGGTTTGGAAACAGTTGATGGCGGGCGGACTTGGCGGATTAGGTGAGTAGAGGGCGGTACTTTTGTCCGATTTCCCTGTATTATTGATAACTTAAACTTGAAACCTAATAATATTTTCCAACATGGTAAAGTCTGCTATATTGGAATTGCAATTGTCCCATAGGGAAAAACTTACACTTAGAGCCCTTAGCCTATCATTCTGTGTTCCATGAGACATCTTATATTTATGGAAACTATGGAAACGCTTGCAGTGACAAAGACGAGTTAGTTTCAGTCCCAGCCTTCGAGGTCGTATAAATTGAATGTAATTTTCTTCACTTTCCAGTGTCAAGGACTACAACCGCGCCTCTCGATCGAATCAAAATTTTATTGCAGGTAAACTCTAAAATATTCAATATGCTTAAATCATAATCAAAAACACTACTGGGGCCTCTTTAAAAAAATTTGAAATACATTTCGACCAAATTAATTTTATATAGCCATGTAACAATCACATTATGAGATATTTCCACCACCTCTAGAATAATATAAAAATTATATAAATTTAAATGAATTATATAAAAAACACCAATCAAACTCTAGTTGAGTATAAATTGTTCTTTCAGAAATACTAATTAAAGAAAGGGTGTGGTGGCCACCTGAACCGGCATCACAATAGGTCCATTAAGCCACCAAACCCAGAAGAATCTCTACAATTTTTTTCTTTCTACTTAGGCGTCTGCTGGCATAGGAAAAGAGAGGATTCCAATTTATGGAGTATTGAAGTGTACCATCAAAGAAGGTGGTCTTCGTTCATTGTGGAGAGGTAATTTCATCAATTGTATGAAAGTTGGACCCGAATCTGCGATTCGATTGTTGACATTTGAACAGGTAACGTCTTTTGATTTAGCAGTCCGATTTCCTCCCCATCTGTTTCTGTGAAAAAAATACGACATGAAATAAAAATCATATTTTTTCCTCCCGCAAGGCACTAAGTGATATTGCCAGGGGTAAACTAGAGTGGTTGCCAAACCACCCAGTAACCGGTGTCATATTGGCTTTTGGATGGACTCGGTGATGAAATACATACTCTGCCACATACATAGGTTGTATCAATAGGCAGTTGATGACTGGTTGTTTTGGTTGTCTTTACGATTTACATTCGCCATGACACCTGAAAACCAAAAGAATAAAATAAACAATAAAACCACGTAAGACTTAAACAAGGGATTTTAGGGGGCTATTGCAATCTCTGGTTCGATCATAGGCCCAATATTTTAGGAAAAGATGTCTTGATCCGAATTACATAAAATTCCATTTAATTGGATTATTTGAATTAGAGAGAATTTCCAATTTATTCCATAGATGAAATTATTGATTGGTCAAGGAGAAAGCGATTTGGAAATGTACCAACGATTTGTTGCTGGGTCAATCGCTGGTATTATTGCACAAACATCCATCTACCCAATGGAGGTACGTTTGTTTTGACATTTTGAAGAACTCTACTTTGTTAGGTGGTTAACAGATAACATAACACAGCTACTTCTGCCAAAATATATAAAACCCTTCAATTGGATAGTGTTATTTTGTGAATATCATGTTCATGTTCCCTCGAAAATCAAAAGCACAAACATGACAAAAATTAAGGATAGTCCTGCGGTTCAGCCAGTTTGAAAAAAGACAAAACCAAGCTGGCGCTTTATTCACGAAAAACTTCTCGTAGAGATTTTTTTTAACCGACCAGCTTGGTTCGTCTCTCGAATTATTTGGAAATTTCTTTTTTGGTGGTAATGTTTTCATTTGATCGTTGAGCAAACTTTTGTATTGTAAGTACGGTAATCTTCGTCGTTATAACCATTCTCTCAAATTTTCAATCTCAGGTTATAAGGACTCGGATGGCAGTGGCAAAAACAGGTGTCTATAAAAACTTTTACGATTGTACCAAAAAATTGAAACGCGAAATTGGTTGGCGTGGATTTTATAAGGGTATCATTCCTAGTTTGATTGGTATCGTCCCTAATGCTGGAATCGACCTCTGCATTTATGAGGTAAGGTTATTGATTATTCAGGGAGATAGTACAAGAATTTTTCGATAAATCACACTACCCCAGTTTTCACCACAAAAGTGTAAATTTGACTTAGATGGGACTTTGAAATTGGATTGTTTATCAAAAGAGACAAGTCATCGGACTATTTGATGAATAATAATTTTTTTCTCGCATCATTCAATGGAAGAAAGGATTTGACCAGAGAAAGGCCTTGAAAGGGAGGAAGTAATCAATAGAAAGGAGAGTGGACCGAGTGGACCATCTTCTAAAAAAAAAACCTAAAAATTTAAGAATTTAAATTTTAGCATGTGATTCAAATTCTTTACTTTATCCATTTTTAGACAATGAAACAGAATTGGTTAAACAGTTTTGCGGTCAAGCCTCAACGCCCATCTTTCACCTCTACATTGTTAGCTGGTGGAATGTCAAGCCTGTGTTCCATGGCTGTTTGTTATCCGTTCGCATTGATTAGAACGAACCTTCAAGCTGAAAGTAAGTATAAAATATGTACTTTCCTTATAATAGGCTTTTTGATAGAACAAAGGAAGTACTGAGGAATTTTTGTGACAAGGAACTTGTGTGCCAAATTTCAATTAAACAAGCTAGATGCTGAATGGACCTACCTGATGATGAAAGTTAGATATCAATAAAGAGAAAGATGAAAACAATCAGTCAGAAAACATAGCGTTTAGCAAAAATGCATAACGTATTAATTTCATCATTGATTGTTGACAGGGGAGAGGGATATTTCCGGCATTTTCGGCCGGAAAAAAATGTTTTTCGAAAATCGGGCTCCGTCACATTTTAGGTATTGTCATTTTGCATTAGTGTGCAAAATTTCATAAAAAAATATAAAGTACGGCTCGAGAAATTCAAGAAATACTGTCTTTCCGGCGAAAATAGGTTGTTCCGGCGATTTTTAAATAGTTCCGGCTTCAAAAATCAATTTCATTGAAAATTGAAACATGCTCGATGGTGGGCATTGCTATTAATAATGTTTTTGAATGAAAAAACAACTAATTATAAGGAAAAAGTCCAATGAAAATCCAGAAAAACGGCGATTTCCGGCATATTTCCGGCATTTTCGGCTGGAAATTTTTTTTCTCAAAAATCGGACTCGGCCATGTTTTGGGCATTGTTAATACGCATCTTTGAGCAAAAAATCAGAAAAAACTAATAATAAAATCTCGAGAAAATACCAAAAAAACAGTTTTTCCGGCATATTCCGACATTTTCGGCCGGAAAAAAAATGTTTTTCGAAAATCAGGTTCTGTCAAATTTTGGACATTGCCATTTTGCATCTTTGTGCCAAAAATCAGAAAAAACTAATGAGCCAATCTCGAGAAAAGCTGGTAACAGACGAACGAACGGACGAACGGACAACGGTTAATTTATAGGACCTCCAGGTAAGTCCAAAAAACCCAACTAGATCAAAACTTGAGAGGTGTGTTGGTACAGAACCCCTAGTTTAATCCACCCCTACTAGGGCCTAGTACGGATAGGGTTAAAATCTTTGTGGATTTTGGAGTTAAAGAGTTCTCATAAAATTATTTTTCACTCCCTGTAGGATCAAAGTTACCTAAAAATTGAAGTAATTTACCGCATTCCATTTTCTTTGTATAAAAAACAGGTGTATCTCAAATTCCTCCATTTTTTCATAGCAATCAAACCAGAGCTGAAAGGTTCAAATGAATTCATTACAATGAGCAACTCCTTCCGTGACATCGTCAAGACTCATGGTATTCGTGGTTTATATCGTGGTATTGTACCAAACATGCTGAAAGTCGTTCCTGCTTGTTCGATTAGTTATATGGTTTATGAACAAGCTCGTGATCAACTAGGGCTTCATTCATAGGGTTTCCAGGGGGTAATACCTACTTGCACCAAGGAGATCCGGGGATATTGACGCTATACACAATGTTGTAAAACTACCCCCGGATTACTTCTGGACCCGGAGCCCATGATTATTCGATAAACACAAATGATGAAGCTTCTTTCTTCAAAGTCTTGAACATGTCAAATGGCCAAAAAAAACTTTTTTGAGTCCCGAGAGTTTGGAAAAAATTAATTACCTCACTCACCTATCCCCTATAAACTTCTGTATTGTCTATGTAAAATGAGTCAAGTCATGATTGATGAATGGTATCCTGCAAATATTCAATCCTTCCGGAGAGTGCCGCCTCATGTAGGATTTCAATCTACTGCTGCAAACTCCGACAAGTTATGTTGGTTGTGTCGCTTTCGGAGAAAAGGTAATTTATGTTTTATTTCTTTTTATCTGTAAAATGGAAGGAAAAACAATCACAATTACAATGGTGAAAAGACCTTTTCATAAATTACGTCACGAACATCACTTGCCTCGTATTCAAGCAATTATCATGGTGATTATGTCTCTTGAGACATTCAATGATTGTTTTATACTCCAGGCGCTGGGGAAACTTTCGTATGCAAATCATTGCGTACAGTTGAAACCTTTTGATTCGTGTTATGTATGGTCTAAAGTTTCTAAAAAGTTTGGTCCCGTTCCTGTGGGCGGTGGCACCAAACCTGGGAACGCCCTTTTGGGCGTAAAAAATTGTTGGTTGGGTGGTTTCGCAAAAAGTGAACATATTATATACCAATCGACGCGAAATTTTATACTGATTTAAAAAAAGGTTAACGTTATGGGCAATAAAATCAAGTTCTCAAAAGTTATTAACGTTTGAATGTGGAAGGGTAGTTTAAAGCATTATCTACTCGTATTAGCCATTTAAACGTCATTAATGACTCAAAAGAGCAGATATTGGGCTTTTCCAGAAATAGTCCGCGTCCCCCTGTTGAGGATATCGGATATCCAAGGGGGTTAACCATTTTTGTTCAAAAGTGGATATCCAGGGGGGTTAAATATCTACAAGGGAGCGGATATCCAGGGGTTAAAGTGTCTTTTCAAGTAAAAAAAATACGATATCCAGGGGTAAGCATCTTCATAAGAGAGGATATCCAGGGGATTGAGCATTTTTTAAGAGTGGATATTCAGGGGGGTCTTTACTAATAAAGTTGGATATCCAGGGGGTTCGATACTTCGAAAAATGAGTATCCACAACAGTTTGGGTAAGAATTTTTCTGGAAAAGCCCATTATAGATTAACACCTTTTTCTTAACACTTTTTTGTTTCTATTTATTTCACGATAATTGAATTATTTATTTGAATCATAATTGAACCATTGATCTTTTTATCTAAAATGTTCTTTTTCTTAACGAATGGAAATGTCTCCTTACGCTGAAGAGGAATTTGAATTTTGTGTAGTATTAACTAGTTTTGCAAGAAAGATGGTAAGTTGAAATTGAAGCATCCTCGAAAGAGTTTGAAACCTTCCAATCCAATGGTACACAAAGTAGCCATCAGTTTGCTCTTTGGAATACCTTTCTCAGCACCATCTACCCAGCTTTACGTGACCTTAAGCGATCCCATCGAGAAGGAAACTGGAAGAAGAACTTTCCGCCGTACAACGTGCAATACCACTTGTGTTTGCATTCGACCGCACAAATTACAAACGTTGTTTGCCTATCTATTTCGAAGACAGTCTAACTCATGTCACCAAAGTTCCACTAATTCATGAAGATTTCGTTCAGGGTGGTTTTGTTGCAAAACTATCAAACCGCAAAGTCAGTGCAGTACCCATGGATCAAGCGTTGGAATCACAATACAACAAACAAGCCAAAAATTCATCCGGAATAATTGGTATAAAGAGACGAAATGAAGTATGTAAATGGGATCTGATAAAGCACGAAAAGTCCAACCACTCCAATTTGCTTCGAAAATTTTCCGGCGTTAATGAGGAAGATGAATATTCATTACATCACGAGTTCTCCACCAAGAAAAGTGAAACAGTCGTGGCAATCCTTTTGATCTCGAGTTGAAATCAATAAGAAACCTTGCAACCGGTGCTACTCTTGAAGCCGAGTCATCTTCATTTCTGTTGACATGTGTCAAAAAGGTATCAATTATTCTTTAATCGTTTTACCTTGCCTCATTTCATATAAAATACTCTTAAAGAATATTTTAAATACCCTAGTACCCTTCGTCTATCATAATACCTTCAGGTACGACATTATTTATTTGTTATTAAAGGGCGAGGAGGCAGCATACTGCAAATTTGTCAAAGAACGTTTACAGAAAAAAGTTGTGAAGCTATTTGACAAAATTCTTAAGACCAGAAAATCCAAGAGAAAAAGCAAGAACTGGACACCCCTGACGTAAACAAGGAGACTATTCACTTTCTTCGAATGATCGATTATTCCCGATTGCAAAATCTTGACGTCTCAAGGCTCCTCAAACACGAAATTGTTTCAACGTCATTTTACCTGAAAAGTCTCCGAAGTCAGAGCTCACTAGGGCGTTAAAAGATCGTCTAGAGAAACCACATCCTACGGAACTACAACAGTCTGACCTGCCAACTGCCGTAGTCATCGATTTTATGGCGTACGCTCGAAAAGTTTCAACGAAAAAGATGCGTTTAGACACTTACGAGGACTTATTTGGTGTTTTTTGGAAGATGTTCTCAAGACTTTCAAAAGGATCAAGGAGAATCGACATAGTATTTGATGTCTACTGGAGATGTAGCATTAAACAGAGTGAGCGCAATCAGCGAAGCAAACAAGACCCCATAGAAACACACATAATAAACGTGAAACAACACCTCCCTGTTGACATGGATCGATTTTGATCATCTTCCGAGAATAAGATGCGGTTCCAACAAGCTTTTATCAAGTGGGTGCAAGAAAATTATATAAACGACACACCTGTTTATTTAGGTGGAGCCGGCGAAGAAAACATCACCGCTTGCATCAAAGTATGCTCCGTCAACCCGCCACATGATATCGAGTCCTTAAGGTGCAATCATGAAGAAGCTGATGACCGAATGATGTTTCACATTCACCAGAGGATGATAACAACAGACAACAAAGAATGAGTTAGTCTAGCTTGAATTTTGCAAACTATAATTTGTTTTTTTTTCGCATTGAATTTGTTGCTATTCTCCGTCAAAACTTAAGTCTTCTAATCTAAATGAAACGTTCATTAAACATTTTATTCATTTGAGAGCGAGAGCAAAGCAAAGTTGGCACTGCATTAAAAATGGCTTCAACGGGAAACTTCTCTGGTTTAATTGCCTTCGGTCAGTCTGAGATTATTAATCGACGTGTGCTCGAAGAACGCGGAGGGTTTTCTGATTCGGTGTGTCTCCAAAGATGTTAACTTCAAGACGTTCGATAGCCTTCGAAATTTTGTTTACTACAAAAAGGCTACTGAGATAAACCTTGAAAGGCTGCCCTCAACATCTTCCAGTATCTACTTTCACATCAAATGGGCGTTCCTGCAAGCATTTATCTGGTTGCGTGCTCCTTTTTTGGCAGAGATGGATATCGGCCCGTTAAACTTTGGGTACAAGATGGAGGAGGAAGATGTTGATTGTGAGGATATTATTCCTCAAATAGTCACTGATATTTTACCAGAAGACTTTCCTATGCCATGTAAATGTGTTAAGTGTGCAAAGGAAACAGTCTGCTCCTGCCGAAAACATGAATTGTCGTGTTGCAAATACTGTAACTGTAAGTCTGACTCTTGCAAAAATCCTTATGTCAGGTGATTTTACTTTTGAAAACTAGTCAACCAATATTATTCTTTATTTAAAAATTACCTTGTTTATTTATTGACTTGACTGAGTACTTCAGTATTTCAAAACATTTTTACAAAATATTTCAAAGACTAAGATAAGAACTTCGTAATGTAATTCTGTAATAACTGCAAAATTTTGAAATTTTCAATTCCACGAATGAGGATATCTAAAAAGCCAATAAAAGCTTTAACTTGAACTGAAATTGACCTAATAAATAGAATTCTATGATACGCCGACACGTAATTAGACATACAATAAGTATATAGTTCGAACAAAGTTGTATATAGAAAAAAATTTGTAAACACTTATTTAATTATTATTTTAATAAAATATTTTTTCACAACAACATGTTTGCCTGACACGTTTACCTTTGATATTTCAAATGCTTATAACTTTTGAACACTTGATCTTTTTGCCCATAAGGTTAACCTTTTTTTAAATCAGTATAAAGTTTCGCGTCGATTGGTATATAGTATGACCACTTTTGGCGGAACCACCCAAGCAACGATTTTTTACGCCCAAAAGGGCGTTTCCAGGGTTGGTGCCACCGCCCTCGGGAACGGGACCAAAATTTTTAGAAACTTTAGACCATACATAACACGAATCAAAAGGTTTCAACTGTACGCAGTGATTTGCATACGAAAGTTTCCCCAGCGCCTAGAGTATTATGAATAGGAAGTAGTTTTAATAAAATCCGCTGGGAGTTAATTACCATGGCAATAATTTCAGAACGAGGAAAGTGATATTCGTAACGTAATTTATGAAAAGGTCTATTTATCTTCAAGGGAAATTTTCGTAGAGGTTTCTTATAAAGATACAGCATACAAGTGCTCAAGAAGATTTTTTCTCTTACAAATAACGAAGGTACGAATGTTGGCGAAACTTTCACTACTGGTCATTCTTTATTCATGATATGCACCATTGCACGTCTTCTGACATTCTATTGCGGACCCAATAGCTGATTGGTTGTAATACGTCACTTCCAACCAATCAGCTGTTGGGTCCATAGAAGACATTGCAGTGGTGCATATCATGAATTCTGAAAAAACTTATCAAATTCGTAAATGATTTATTTCTTCTTCTTTTCAGGTTCTCGTCCATCAACTAATTGCAACAAAGGTATTGATGATTTTACATTACTGTATATAAAACTATAGTATTTTCTCAAAGAATACAATTATCAAAATAAATTAAAATACGTTTATAAATTTACAATTTGTGTTAAAATCTTCTAGCTATCAAAATGCCTTAGAGGTGTATAAGAATATAATTGAAACCTATAAAATAATGTAGCATGTCTAGGACAATATGTTACAAAAATATTGACTTAATGAATTATGCTGAGAATCAAGAGGTTTGAGCCTTAGGCAAGTCAGAGCTTCACACTGAATGAAAAAAAAAATGTTGTTCACAGTGCGGAAATAATTCTTCTGTGAAGCGCTAAACGAGATTTCTGAACTTTGAGCGTAACTTTATTACTAACCCCAGGAGCATTTTTCCACACCCTCAAAAGCAATTTTTAGTCTCTAAAAAGTTTCCAACACCCTCCCTCTTGTATCGATCATGATTTTTACTCGGACGTTCGTTATTCCTTTAGACTCGATAACTTTTTTAATATCATTTTGAGGGTCCCTTGTAATTGTCACTTTAGTTGATTGCATATGACGAAAAAAAAACTCGTAATATTTTCTTTGTGTTTGTGATGGGGAATACCGCATTGCACAAACTATAGAAAGACTTCTCGCGGCGTTTTGAACATCCGCAACTTCGGAAAAACTTCATTCTGACATTTGAGCTAAAATAAAGATAGTGTTGGAAGATAGTAACAATCCCTAACCAATGAGGATACAGCATTTCAAAAGAAGAGAGGAGAGAAAAAAAGCTTTCGTGAATCCTGGAAGGTGAATGGAAGGAGGAACTCGATTCATTTATAGCTATGGTGTTCAAGTTCTTATCATTAAAGCTAAAAACCTTCCCAAAACGGCAGGATAGATCAGTATGAGGAAAGCATCTAAGATAGTTCATGCAAATTTCCTTTTAGATACTCTCGCAAGAAGATAGGTATGTTTAACAAATCATATAGAGTTTCATATCATAGGTGGATTCTATAGAAATAACAGCTTTAACCTGTTCTGGAGTTTCATCATCAATGTTGACCATTTAATCATTTGGGCCAGTGATATAATATGATCAAACCTTATCATTGTTATTTGTTTATTCATTTGTTTGTTTGTTTGTTTGTTTATTCATTTGTTTGTTTATTTGTTTGGCCTTTGTTAATTTGTTTATTTATTTAGGCATGGCCTAACCCTATAATAAGTTTTTAACCAGCTTTAACATCATTTCTCTTACTGGTACTAAATTCTCGAAAACTTGTTTGGAGTTGGGTTTTTTCATTTTCATTTTCACATCAAAGTGCTATACACCAATGATCGATCGAAACTTTAATTCACGGATACAGATTCATTAGCTTATACAAACTGATGATATGAAGCAATACGAGGGATTATATGATTTCAGTAACTATCCAAGCACTCATAAGTATTTTTCATTGGGTCTTGGCAAATTTAAAGACGAATTAGAATCGTTACCAATTGAAGAATTTGTAGGACTTCGTGGACTTTACTTACAGAAAAAAATAACACAGTGAAAGAGGTTGAGAAAGCAAAAGGTGTAAAGAAGTCGAAGAAGTGTGTTATTAAACAGAAAATGACTGATGCGGATACTGCGGATACTTTTTGACCTTGAATGTAATTAAACATGTAGTTTATTTGCATTAAGAAAATAATTATTTTATTGTACGTACGTCTGCCCAAGAAAAAAGGGGAACGAATATAGGAAAACTAGTTAAAAATATAAGCAAACCCCAAAAATATACATGTCTATTGTCATGCGGATTTAATCAGAGGTTGCAACAGGATTCATTGCACTTAACGGAGTCATTGTCATGGTAAAACGAGACAATTAGCTGACACACGAAAATCGGTTAATTTAAAGGACCTCCAGGGTAGGTCCAAAAAAGTGATGCAAGTGGCTCTAAGAGATTGTTTGGAATGTTGAAATGATTTGAAACACTCCAAAAGATCACAGACAGCTAATCTCGCATGCTCCTCAGTCGGTCAGAGTCTAAGACAAGAAAATCTAGCCACCTTCACCGTTAGAACCAAACCTCGCCAATGCCATGCCATTCCAACGACTATAAACTTTTGATTTGACGTCAAACAGTAAAATTGTATACTTGACGTCAATTAGAAATTTCAACCAATAAAATTCTATCAAATAACACTTCAAAGAGTGATTCGACAACACTGCGACAAGAAAGTAAGTCACACGCTAATTGATGTTTATCGTTTTGGATCGAATTTTTTGATATTGATTTGGCATCGTTTGGTTATCACCAGATCGAATTCATTCATTGGTATTGGATCAGACGAAACTACTTTGATATTGTTTTTGATTGACGAGAACTCATCGAAGGATTCGGATACATACGGAATAACCAAACGTCCAGACGGTCATGGACCGTGACCAGTCGTCGTCCTCAGAAACGGCCTTAAAGGCCAAGGAATCGAGCCAAATACAGGCTCGAACTAACAACTCAGTTTTCAAGCGCAAAGAATCAGAAATTGCGCTCACTCCGCGGGAATCAATGATAATGCAAGCAAGGACCGCAAACATGATTCTGAAGAAAAGAGACTCGACACACATGAAGTCGTCCACACAATTACATATAAGAGAGTCTTCAATTTTGCAGCCTAGGGCGTCCACAATCTTGAACCGAAGGGCGTCAAGTGTCCTCCAAACAAGTGACACCAGCAATTCCCAACTTTGCTTGAAAGCAAAAGGAAAACGGCTTGAGCAGTATGAAACCCGTTTAAATGATCAAAAGCAGGTACGTTAATGGGTAGAAATTGTTACTTTTTATTTTTACTTAATTACGTGGCTTATCTCAGACTTCGGTCTTGATTTTATTATTTGGTATTCGTTCCCCACCACGTGTATCTTTCTTCTGATATTTCAATGTTTATTGAAAGATGGTGTCATTCTACATTCCTAGTCTGTATTTGGTTTCGAATTATGACTATTGTTATTGTACTGACTTCGTCATATTTCTTGAAGTCCCTCAAATGAAACGCAAACTCTCAGAGGAATAGTTTTGTTTTTCAGTGCAGAAAAAACAATAATGCAAGTTAATTATTTGATTTCATCAATTTGTTACTGATGGGTTTTTGGTATTAAATATCCCCTTATTCTCTAATCGCAGATCATTTTACAGCAAAGACGAAGAGTACGCGATTGTGCTGCTAAAATTAAGCAAAAAGATGTAAAAATTAACGATTTAAATGTCCAAATCGAAGAAAAAGCAGTTGAGTTCGAAAAATACAAGGACGAGAACGAGACCAAAATTAAGGTAGGAAGTTTGACGCCTTTTATGACATTTCATATTTTTTAAATTTGAAGTTTCTTTTAATTTTGTTTTAGAATTTTCCAAAATGAAACAACAGCTATTTTAGGGCTTCACTCGTATTGTAGACGAGTTTAAGAAGAAAGAGGGTACGTCAAAGAAAACTAATTATCCCGAAAAACAAAACAAACTAGTTAATTAATTTGATCGTTCATTCAAAAACGTTTAGACAACAACAACAACAACAACTCTCCTTTTATGTTTAGGGCTTAGAAACAGAAGTTTCATCCCTAAGGGAGAAGAACGCAGAGTGCCGCGACACTTTAAAATTTCAAGGCCAGTTTTTGAAGAATTTTCAAAAAGAACTGACTGAAGAATTAGCCACTCGTGACAATGAATTAAATGACGCTCGAGATGCCAAAAAAAAAAGCGACGATAAGATTGAGGT
Source organism: Clytia hemisphaerica (assembly GCF_902728285.1). Taxonomy (NCBI): domain Eukaryota; kingdom Metazoa; phylum Cnidaria; class Hydrozoa; order Leptothecata; family Clytiidae; genus Clytia; species Clytia hemisphaerica. Next base: position 865,843 of record NW_027103968.1, on the reverse strand, counting down.
AAGGCGCGTTTTACTTGATAAGGAGGTGTGAATATAGGAGAAAACTCACTCCTGAAAAAAATCGCATCAGAAAAAATTAAGTCGACCTAATCATAGCCTATCTCTAGCCTGCCACGCGACTTTTTATTTTCATCACTTAGTGCGAAAAAGAGCCGTTTTCATCTGGTACTGGCAAACCGAATCATTACATAGTTTCACAACAGATTTACCAGTAGGTTGGGTGGAATTGACAAATTTCATTACTATTCTTTCTATAGGAGGTCAAAAATGTGCTCCAATCAAAAGAGGAGAAGATCACTTCTTTAAATGATCGAATTGAAACTCTCACAGTGCTTCTCAAAAAACAAGAGGGCGAAAATGAAGCTGCTCTCACAGAGAAAGATGCGGATTTAGAAACTGCCAACGGTAAAATTTGTGAGCTTAAACAGGAGTTGGTGAAAGCGGACGAAAAAGATCAGGTCATTGAGAAACAGGTAAGAGTTACAACCAAACATTCAAAACTTTTGAAGCCTTCAAATGTTCTTAACTTTTTGAGTTTTAAACCTAAAAATGTTCTTAACATGTTCTTATTTTCACCATTTTTTAAGCAATTTTGTCCGTAAAGCCTTAAAATGTTCTTAACTTTTTCTCAACAATTTGGCCATGGAAGCCTTATGTTCTTATATAGTTTGTTCTTATAAAAAAATGTGTAAGCAAGCCTCTTCAAATTTCGCAGAATTTATAGTTTAACTCTATTTGTTCTTCACTGAGAAGGAAATCCATCGAGACGGAAAACTTTGTAGACTGCACTAGAATATTACTTTAGATAAACGTAATTCTGAGAAGTAACTTACCGGAATAAGTAAATCTAAGTAAATAAAGTATATGGCCCCCAAAACGGAGACGGCCCCCAAAACGGAGACGGCCCCCAAAACGGAGGTTTTCATTAAAATGAAGATTCTGACTTGTAGATTTATCAGAATTAAACGATTTTTGTTTATTTTGAAAGAATGATGGTTATACTTAAAAATGAGCATGTTTTTGCTGGTTTGAGACAGATTCAAAATAACATATTTGCGTCTAAAGGAAATATTTTAACGCCAAAATTAGATAAAAATTGCATATAACTCACTCTAGCTCCTTGGATATTGAAAATAAGTTAAACGGGGTATAGGAAACTTTCTACACCTAATGCCGTTCAGAAAATGCAAATACATCTGTGACTTTAGAGGCTGGGTAAAAGATATAGCATCTTGAAGGTCAACCAGTATTTTGGAACCCTAAAATCAGCATTGACAAAACCGAAAATTCTAAATATGAGAAAAAGCAAAAAATCTTGGAATTCTATTCCTATCACCTTGAGTTTCTAGTTTATAACAAAAAATTAGCATTGTATATAAAATTTTTCGCTGAATCAGCAAAAACGGCAAATTCTGTCATTTTTTTGCAAAATATAGGAGAAAAATATCTTTAAAGCTTAATATTTTCAGTTTCAGTTAAGCTTTTTTTCTAAAATTTTCACAGCTTATTCCATACATGAATGGAACTATTTTCAAAAGAGATTTGTTTTCAAAAACTTGATTAAGAAGTTGTTAAATCAAAATTGTCATTTTGAAAATTTCTAAATTTTCAGTTTGGACTTTGCAATATCGAAAATCTTGAAATATTTCATAAAAATCATAAATTTTACATCCATCGGGTCGTAAATTTAAGGGAAAACACAAATATGTTCATATTTTTTCCCCCTATTACCAACTGGGCTTAATAATTTGATTTTAACTACACCTCCGTTTTGGGGGCCCCAAGCCTGCATTTTGACAACCAGGGGTATACTGTAAAAATTTTATCAAATAAATTTATGCCCAAAACCCTCTAAATCATATTTCAAAACTATGGTAAAAATTTTGTATTCATATCTTAAAGATATCTCGAGAAATCGGTAAAATTTCAAACCTCCGTTTTGGGGGCCATTAGAAAAAAGCTACCTATCTTTAAGTGATTGAAAAATATTGTTGAAATTGAAAATTTTGAAAAAGAACTTCCAGGAAATAAAGTAGAGATGTTAAAGGTTTTCATGCAGCAAAAATTTTTGTAAAATCTGTTTTCTTCTAGATTTGAGAGAAATTTCAAATTTGATCGCCGTTTTGGGGGCCACATACTGTAAGTCTTTTTTTTTATTTTCTAACTTTAGAAAAACGAATTAAAAGCGACCAATGAGAAAATAAGGGAATTAGAAGTCAACCTGAGCAATGTTGATAAGGAGAAGGTAAGTTTGTTACTTCTTGACAAAATCCTTCAGGGGTAAAATGGTCATTAATCTAGCTGGTCGAGGAAGAGAATAAGGTTCAGTGCCTACTCCTCCTCCCGTTTCAGGGTAAACAGTATTTGCAGTAAAAGGACAAATTGACGATATATCTGGCGATCAAGGTATCTAAACATAAAAAGCACATACCACGAATGCGACTGTTGAGTGTCGTCTTAAGAAAGTTAGACCCGCCCTTTACGATATTTATATATTTATTTAGCTTGGCCTAGTTTTGAAACTTTATAAGTTGACAAATAAAATTCAAAACGCTTCTTCATTTTAGGTCTCCCTTGAAGCAACCATTTGCGAACTGGAGGATGAAAAATCAAAAAAATCTAAGAGAGGCTTCAGATTATTTGGCTGTTTCTCAATTTGTGGACGATGGCGTGGCCGAAAAGCAAGTCAGAGTCAAAATAACCGCAAGAACCTGGAAGCTATTCCTAGCAGCTCTATCGCTACTGACAAAAACAAGTCAGTTTCTAATTCTGAAGTGGATGCCATTCATGACAGCTCTGGAAACGTCAAACGAATGGATAAAATCTTAAAAGACGTACACAGTGATGTCAACACCACTAAAACTACCATTCGACGTGCGAGTACATTGGCCACAGCAAGTGCCAATATAAAAGTAGCCCCAGAACATATCAAAGCTACTAGTAATAGCCCTGACGATGTCCCTGATGATGTCCCTGATGTGGACAAAGTTTTAAAACCCACTACAGGTATGCAAACCACTATCCCTGATGTTCATGAAGTTGGACAGTCCACCCCTAAGCATGCCCCAGATACTAAACACTCCCTAGCTACTAAACACGCCCCAGATACTGAACACACCCCCGATAAAAAAGACATCATCCCATCAATTATGGTTACCGATGAAGCTGGCAATGTAACTCGTTTGTAATTTTCAAAATACTCTTTCTATAAATTTCTTTATTTTTTCATAAATATATATAAAAACAAATCCAAATCAACACAGTGTTCAAATTCTTTGTCTCGCTTATGTTTTGGAATATCGAAAATTACATGTGTACTTCATAATATGGCTTTCACACTTGTGAGCCGATGTTACTTAACCCTTTAAGTGCCAATGTCGTATATATCAGACATGGGCTATGCAGGAATGCCCAGTTTGAGTTAGAAATCGTCATTTTTAGTCTAACTCGTATGAATTGGATTGGGCTTCATGGTCAAGCAAAAAAATACAATTCAAAAGTCAGTCTTTCAAGCGAGATTTTAAGCTAAAAAGTCAAAAAAATGCAAAAATTTGACAAAAATCCACTTTTTTAAAGATTTTCACCGTTTTTTGACCATTTTTGGTCAACGAGTGATCCAATAACCTCCAAATTTGGCCCTGCTTTACTTGATTCCGTCCTCCAGCGAATTAATTTGAAGTTTTACCATTGGGCATCTCTCTATCATTCAGGATTTTCGAAAATAAGAACATGTTAAGAAAATATAAGGAAAAAGTCAAATGAAAATGTGCAAAAACGGCGATTTCCGGCATATTTCTAGTATTTTCGGCCGAAATAAGATTTCGGGCATTGCTATAACGCATTACTGTGCAAAAAAATCGGAAAATACTAATGACAAAATCTCGAGAAAATGCCAAAAAACCGGTTTACATCTCGGTCTACATCCAAATGAAACAACCAAACACGTATAGCGAGACTTCCCAAGCCTTACTGTTGAAAGAAGCAGCCCACCCACCGACGAAATATTTGTTTGAAGATTTGATAAGTCAAGTCGAAGAACTTAAAGCAGATCAAGGAAAGAACAATATGAACAATCAATAGTTTGTTACATATGCAAAGAAAAAGGACACTATATATCAAATTTGACCAACGATGAGAAATGACATAATATATTAGCCAAGATAACGGAAAATATGTTAAGATAGGACGAAGATATATTCTTCTATATTGAAAAAAAATCTGAGAAGATATTATGAAGTGTATATAAAGTGACTGGACTTACGATAAAGTCATTGAAGTGTGGCTAAAAGGGACAAACATCAAAAAAGGACCATGAAAGTTTCGGAGAGTAAGTTCAGCTAGGTGACAACGATAGATGAAAACGTCTGAAGAGCCGGCGAACCATCCCACAAAACCAAATGCAGCGTCTCTATCCAAGCATAAAACCAGATGAGTCAGAATCAATGATAATCAGAAACTTTTACCCGGATCTGGACATCATTCAAAATGTTTGGTATCAGAGGACGAGAGAACATTGGGGTTAGGATCATTGAGTTTCAAGCCGAAGGCTAGAGGTCAATCTCCTTGGTAGGATTTGAAGCCAACAAATCCTACCAAAGTTGCGCGGCCTTGAGCGACCCGCCTGGTTTTTACACAAATGACAGATTGAAACTAAAATTTACCGCTTAATTTCGAAAAATATATCACTCGAAAACAAAGGAATTGCTAGATTCAATCCGTCATGGAAAATACGGCGCATATTTTAAGGCTTCAATTTTTCTTGCCTGAGAAAGGTTAGAGATTGACCTCTAGCCCTTCGGGCTTGAAACTCAATGGTTAGGATACCTTTTTTTAAGTCATTTCCTTTGTGTGTATTATTATTACTTATTATGAATTGTATGTAGGAGTAATATAAATTAAAAACATAGGCAAAATGTATTCAGTTATTGTGGAAAATTATTAGAAGGAATTGCTGACCGCACTATCAACGCGGTTAATGGAAGAGAAATACGGCGATGATGCAAGAAGATATGCCTCGGAACTGGAGATAATTGGCTCTGAAAGAGCATCGGCAATCGTATCCAGTTCAAAATATATCGGCACTCCGTTGATGACTGACCAACTAAAATTACCGTCACGCCAGACAGAGACTCATCCTGTCTGATAGGACCACGAACGTAACCCAAACCACCGGAAAACGATTCTCACCGAGTTGAATAATATCCGTCGTCATAACCCCAAACCTGTTAGTAAAAACGATCAAATTGTACCGGATATGTAGCCACAAAGGACAACATCAAACAAAAACTGTTTACTCACATATGTGTATTGTCACGAGTACAACCTGCATTCCATGTAAGTATTCTATAACTAAAAGTTTAGAGCTTAAAGTTTATTATATTATATTAGAATAACTTATCCAATCAGAACGCTGTAACCAACAACAATCCTAACTGCTTTCTATTATCTCCAATTTTACAACCAATCAGAAAATAGTTAATCTCTGACCAATCATTCAAACAAGCTCCTATCATTTTCGATCAACCAATCAGAAACAGCCGCCAAAGCCTCTGAAAAACGTACGAAGAACAATTTAGCAAGCCGTGAGAAAAAAGAGATAATCTTTTAATCCTTAGCAAATTTTTACGTGTTGAAGTCACAAATTCTTCACTGTCGGAAAAGTGCAACGTTTCGTGGGTCAAACTTTATTCTTGATATGCGTAAGTCAAGATGACGTCATATTTTTTAACGGAAGCACCCAAAAAAGCCGGTTTTTGACCTCTGTGTTTCTATTTTTAGTAACAGAGAGAGGTTAAATCCCGGCTTTTTTAGGGTGTTTCCGCTAGAAAAATGACTTACGCATATCAAGAATAGAAAGTATCGGTAAAGCTCTCGGTCACGCGTTAATGAGTATCGGAAATAGCGGAAGTATGATCATAAAGAGCTTGGGTTCTGCCCTTCAAGAGTCACTATAAGGAGTGAACGACGTGGACAAAGATCTGATAAATTCATTGGCAAATGCAAGTGCAGTTATTCTTCCAGCCGCTGGCCAAGCACTGGAAGGAGCGGGTCATGGGTTTGCAAGTGCCATGGGAAAAATATCCGGAATCGTCAGAACAGTCGTAATATTGTTCATTATACTAGCCGTAGGATACATATTGTATACTGAAAATCCTGGAATGGGGGGGGGGGCAAGCTGGTTGCCCCATACGTCGAATTGAACTAAATGTCAAAAAGACAAATTTACAAACCACATAAACGATATAAGCCTGTCTATAACACTTCACATTATCACAGAGTAATCTGAATCATATATCATTTAGAGCGCTTGAAAAAAATGTATCTGAAACAAGAAACTTCCATTAATCTCTTATTGCAAAATCTTCTCACGCTGAAACCCAGCAGAAATGATGACTCCCGTCCAGAATTCAACAGAAAATTATGACAGAACGACCATAGAACGTACAATAGATGCTGCACTAAAGCCGCCCAAACGCATAAATAGCCTGATGTCCAGAAAGACAGAAGATCCAAATTTAATCATCCCGAAAGAAATGGCAAGAAACGAGGAAAGTAACAACGAGGGAGCAGCATAGAATATCTCAATAGACAGTGGATTGTTTCCAAGTGGCCTGATGGAAAAAGATATCTGTACAACCGTCCTGGACACAAATATTGAAATTCCGACGGGCGTACACCAACAAATGGTAAATGCGTACGAAATTGAAAGGGATCATCCACAAACGTATTTACAGCTGTGGCAGCCGGTCTAGGTAGCGTTTTGGAAAAGGTGGGGGGGGGGTACCAGTGAGGTCATCAGCAGCCTGGGGATAAGCACCAAATCGGCCGCCGAGGGTGTTGGTTCCCTTAGTAAAGACGTTATCTCTAGCTCAGGAGATGCCTTGGCATCTACGATTAAAGAGAGTGGAAGAGCTATTAGAAATGTCACGGAAGGGGGAACGAACCTATTCAAAGGCATTCTCGGTGGTATCTCCGCGATACTTGGTATGGTGGCCTTATTGATAATAGTCTCCCTGGTAATCTACCTTGTGGTGAAAAAGATGCAAAGCCGGGAAAGTCTGACCGATCCCACGGAGGACAAGATCAAGATGTTCAGCGTAAAGGGTGTTGTCAAGAACTCAGAGTTCTTGGCGGCCCTAGCCCAGAAACTAAAAATGGAAGTGGAGATGTGAAAGCTTGGCTTCATGAATCATAGAAATTTTGTGTATGTGTGTATTATTATAAATGCGTGATTTTATACTTTTCATAAATGTGTTCCTGAATTTATTTTATAATATGGCTGAGGTTGAAGAGTTTTTTTAATTCGACGCTAACGAACAATTTGCCCTTTCCGAATCGGAAGAAGAAGTGGACTTGCGACAGATCATCAAAAACATAAAACGAAGGAAGAAAAAAGTAGGACGAACAACAAAATCAATCCGACGAAGAATCATTCTCCTAACGCTGCACCATGTCAATTAATGTAGGATCGAGAGCGACTGCAGAGAGGCGGTTCGACTACAAACCCTACTCTTCAAGCTAATACGTAAACCTGCGCCTATGTGGGTAACTGGATCACTGGACGAATATCGGAAGTATCTCGTACAAAAATTGTGATTTGCATTGAATTCCCGTCAGTTTTTTTTTCTTTCTTTTGTTTCCGCCTGTCTATCCCTGATTCCCATTTTCGGTGTTAGTTACCTGCTAATGATAGGGTCATCACTTATTCCAACCCCCAAGATGTCGTAATATCTCCGATATTTGGGGTTAGGCTACATTTCTTTTAGGCCTTTCCTTATAGACTTTCTTGCCTTGGCCATTTCTTTTGTGTGTATAAAACCTATTATTGTATGTAGAAGTGATATAAAATAAAAATTTATGCAAAATATTTTTCAGTTTTTGAGTGGAAAATTTATTACAGAAGTATTATCGATTTTACGTAAACTATGATAACGATGTAAGTGAATTTTTAGATTATTCTTTGGAAAAGCCCAAAATATAGGGTAAAGCTTTATTGGCCCAGCTAGCTTTAGCGTACTGGGCCTTTCATTAGCATTCTGCCCGGTGTCAGTGTGTAACAACTTACTAGGCGATACGCGTTTTCAAACACAGCACAGGCTAGTACATATTGTGAACGATTTGATTGGCTGTTAGAACATGATTGACAGAGTAAAAAACAATTGAAATCGTCTTTATTGGTTAAAAACATAAAAGGAGAAAATACAATTAACTATTAAAACTATAAGAATATAACAGATGTAGTACGTTTTAAGAAAAACAATGTGATTTACACAGAAATAACCGTAACAAACCTTCTTCTCTTTAGGAAGATGTTCTTTTAAAAAAAAGTTGTTTTTACATTTCTCTATCATGTGAACAGTTCAGTTGTTCACGTGTTAGGAAAAAAACTAACATCTCTGTATATAAGATTAAATATTATGAATTATTTCTCATTGATGTAAATAAGAGATAGCCGAATGGTCTAAGGCGTCTATGGCTTGTGATAGCGGCTCCCGGTTCAAATCCCCTCTGCTACTCAAGTCTTGTTCAGTTCATATTTTTATTCGCTGGGCCTTCATGCCCTCTGGGCTTCTTGTTCTTCAGTTAATCAGGAAACCGTGTTCTGTTTATTGTGTTACTCTAAGTGCCCCCTTTTGTGGCTGTGTCTACATTAAGATAAGGACAACTACACTAGGTTAAGAAATTGAAACTTTTATTTTCGATGTTGATTAAAGACCCCTTTTATTGCATCATGAGCTTTTGAAACTTTCCGCATTAAATCAAAAATTAATTATGAAATGCTTTTAAATTGACGATAAGATGAAGGATAGGCTTTTAGAACTTTCGACAGAATAGTGGACGATCCAAAACTGCTCCAGAGATTAATGAAACGACTAGAAGAATCTGAATTATAAAAACCTATATTTAACTTTTACGTCTATCTAACCACTAAAGTTAAGCTTTCAATGAAATATCTAATAATGGGTTATTATGACATTTTAGAAAAGAAAGGAATTTGTTATGGTTTATTTTTATTAGGTAATTAAGTGCATATAGTGTGAACGGGACAGGGTATATTTAAATTCCATACCTTGCATCATTACAAATACCCTTAAACTAAATTTCATTTAAATTTTTTTTCATATTTTTCACAGAATTCTTGTGCTGTTAGTGGGGACATCACCTTTTCTATCCCCCTATTTCTGACATGTTTTGTACAATTCATAGTGTTCGATTGAATCTCCCTTTTCCACGTCCCTTAGTTACTCTATTTGGAAATCCTGGTTGATCAAGAAATCCTTCTATTTATTTTAAGGAAAGTGTCTTATGTAAAGATGGACGTGATAACATTTGAATGAAAACTATCCATAGGAGATTCCCTTCTATCATTCGGCTTTACTTCATTTTTCCCTCCTCACTCCAAATGCGGTCCGTTTTGTTTCTGGGAAATCTAATAAAGGTTATCATGTCATGGCCTGGCTATTAGCTAGTACTGTTCATATTCAACACGAATGATTGTCCACACACGTGTGCATTCCCTTAGAAGGGGGGGGGTTTCATGGTTGGCGGAGGAGCGGAATCGGCCCTTTTTTCGGACGGAGTGGCGGAATTTGGCGAAAATTTAGACGGAATTACGGAAATTGGGTTCTCTGACGGAGACGGAAAATTAGACAATTTTAGTGCGGAAAAACGGAATTTAGCAAAAAAATTTGCGGAATTTCGGAATTGGTAAAAGATTTTCAAAATTTGCGGAATTTTCGACAAAAGTATTGAATTTCAAAGGAATTTTCGGTGACGGAATTTTGGTTCAATTTAAGACGGTTTGACGGAAATTGGAGAAAAAATTGGCGGAATTACGGAATCGGGTACCCCCTGAAACCCCCCCCCCCTTAGAATTCCCATTTCCATTTTGTCAAAAGGTGAAGTGAAAACAATTCACCTTTTGATTAAAAGGAGAAAAAATCACCTTTTGTGTTAAAAGGAGAACAAAATTCACCTTTTGTGTTAAAAGGAGAAAAAAGTTCACCTTTTATATTTCACTTCTCCTTTTCATTAAAAGGAACGGAGAAATTTTGAAAAAGAGAATAAAACCGCTTTCAGAGCCATCGTAGAATTGCATCATTAATCTTTATTATTTTGTTTTTGATAAAATCAGTATAATCAAGTTTTATAGCTAAAATCCGCGATATAAACCAGATTCATTAGTATTACAGATTTAAGTAGTTTATTTTTATATCACGTAGCTAATTTCAAAATAGTATAAATAGGAGATCGTTTTAGAAATTATCAGATTTAGACTCAAGACAAGACACAAGACACAGACTCTGTGCTTGGAGGTCTGATTTCATAGACTCTTGTACACTACTTAGTGATGGATTTTACTTAGATTTTTACTGTAATCCTTGTGTAAGAAGTCTTTATGTTTTATTGTATTTTCTTGAATATCCCTTTTGATTTGTTTTCCTTCCTCTTTGAATTTTATCTTCTATGAGATGTTTTGATTGTGCTTTAAAAAGAATCGTTCCTACAACAATTACAACTCAAATTCCTTAGTGTTTCCTATTTCCCCAGTGTCTTTTCCCCCAGATTCCCATTACACCATAGTTCCACTCAGGATCGAGGGACTCCCCCAGTTCCCCATAAAACACCCTCCAGATCCTCGACATGGAGGTTCTACCGAGATTCTTTCGTACCAGGTCCTTGTGTGTTGCCTTGGGTGAGAGAACGAATCAAACTCAAATTCTACTCATATGGGGATGCCGACAGAATTGTTATCCGCAATTCTCAGCCGAAACGTGGACATGCGATTGATGCCAACCTTTGGAGAAACGGAACAAGATGATATCTTGGACTATTTACAAAAGCTTGACTTGGCAGTTAACTTCTACAACCTCCAAGGTGAAACCAAAGCCAACGTTATTCCAATGACGCTGAAAGGGAGAGCATATACCTTCTATCTCACCCAACTAAAAATGTCAAGAATGACTATACCAAAATGACGAACGCGCTGAGGATCTAATTCAACTCTCCACAACTACAGTACAAAAAAAGACAAGAACTACACAACATCAAACAGCAGGGCGAGAGTCTGTCTAAATACTTCGCCAGGATTGAAACACTCGCACAAAACTTGGCCATCTCGGACCAAGTAAAATTGGACATCATGGTGAATGGACTGGATCACTCGTACCGCACATTCGTTCAGATGAGACACAGCCAAAAACGTACGCACAAGCAACACATCACTTACTTCTGAAAGAATCCATCAGCCCACCGGAGCCAGAGATGATGATGCGAGATGTGCTAGCAACTATCCAATCGATGAAGGAGGTGCAAGAAAGGTTGGATAGGACAACAAGTAATTCAAGGACCGGCGGCAACGGTAACAACAATAGACGTAGACCAAATCAGCCCTTTAATCAAGGAAGATCGAATGCCCCTTTCAATCAGGGAAAACATTTTAGAAAATATAGAACATAACAGAATAATATTTTGATGTAACTGAGTCACATTGAAATTAGAGTTGACGTTATTTTTTGTAGGAGTTTGCTTCTTATCTTATTCACTCTTTCATGCTTTCTATCGAGTAAAATTTCGTGTTTCTAGATTATCCTTATAGAATCTTTTGACCACTAATAGTCTTTGATGAGTTCTATCTTTCGTGTCTTTTTTTGACGTCGTTCGGATGATATGCGTGTCATCGATGGTTATTAAAAGTTGATTATGCTTTAATTGAACAGGAGTTACTGAGTCTGAGGCACATTGACACGATCGAAATAATATGGATTCGTTTATTTGTTGCATAGCTTGTTGAATTGAGTCTTATTTATGACTTGATGGTAATTACAAATAACAAAAGTCATGGGACGATTTAAAACACCCTCGGGCTCCCTTGAGCAAGGATCAGTACCCGAAAGCTTCCCACGTCAGGGTCACGACTGAAGAAAATGAGCTACATTATACCAACTTAATAAAGACAATATTAGCACGATACAAATGATACAATAATACTGCTACAAAGAGAAACACTTCTATATATGAACCGGACAATTGAAAATTCCTGCGAGGGGGCGTAACGATCGAGAAAGAAAGTAGGACGAAGTGCGAGAAAGAGTACCGGTAAAGAAAGTGCCGTGGAGTTCGTTAAGAAAGGGCGTTGGCCAAAAGAAAGGCCTATGTTGTCGAGTGGCTAAAAGGAAAGCCCATGATGAAGGACTAAAAAGAGTCCGTTTTATAACGCATTTCTTAGCTTTCTAAGTTGATCTATTGTTTTATGATGTTGCAGGTCAAATATTTTTGTGATCTTAAATTGTTTAAAACTGCTATATTATGTGTCTATACTGTATATCGTGAGCTCTGGGGATTTGCTGAACGAGAATCAACCAAACGAACAATAATTATCGGACAATCACGACTGCGTTACATTTGAAGTATTGATAAGCAAGTTTTGTTTGAAATGAAATTATTTAAATGAATTATTTTTTTATTATTATTTTGCGTACTGCTTTCTATTATCTCCAATTTTACAACCAATCAGAAAATAGTTAATCTCTGACCAATCATTCAAACAAGCTCCTATCATTTTCGCTTAACCAATCAGAAACAGCCGTCAAAGCATCCGAAAAAACGTACGAAGAACGATTTAGCGAACCGTGAGAAAAAAGAGATAATTATACTCTTTTTGTTGAGGAAAGAGATGTTTATTAAATTCAAAATGGCGGACACAAGTTTTGAAAAGGAATTAAATTCTGTAACTGATAAACTTATAAATGTAACGATTGGAGAAGGGATTGATTCATCACAAAATAAGTGGGAAGATGTTCTTCTTTAGATTTTATAGAAATAAAGAAATAAAACGATTATATTATGCTATCGTGTTTGCATTTCATTCGATTGACAAAAATGATATCCGTCAAAGAGAAAAATTTCTGAATGCTGAACAGACTGATAGAAAATTATGCCGATCAACTCATCATCAATGAGGAAAGAAGATAAATTTGCAGTATGGCTCTCTGGGACCACTTTCCACCACTAGTAATTCCCGAAGGCTATAATGGTTTTGGTGTTCCACCCACGATAGCACCGCCACCACCACCACCACCATCACCACCACAACCACAACAACAACAACCACAACAACAACGAGATGAGGAAGAAGGAGGAGAACTTAAAGAAGATGACATTGTTTTAACAGCACTGAAAAATGAACATTGTGTAGTGTGTTTGGACAGATTCCCAATAATCTTGTCGACCTGTTGTAAAAGAATGGTTCTTTGCAACGTGTGTTTTGTAAAAGTGGAAAAAAGAAAATGTGTACTTTGCAACGAGGGGCAAATCACTCGAAAAATGGTGTACGAGATTTATGGTTTATTTTTGATTTTTATTTATTTCTGATTTATTTTTGGTTTATGATTTATTTGTGATTTATTTTTGATTTATGATTTATTTATGATTTATTTTTGATTTAAGATTTATTTTTGATTTATTTTTGAATTACTTTTGATTTATTTCTAATTTATGAATAGGAGTAATTTTATAAAATTGTTTTTTCAAATTATAACGAAAAATGATCCGCTTGCTATATTCTAGATATATCCTCAATCTTTGCTGTGCTGTCAACGAAACGACCTTCCTTTCAGTTAGACCTTTCAAGAAATCAACTTCTTTATGCATCTTGTTTTGAACGTTTGTCAAGAACCACAGGACAAATTCATTTAAGTCTTGGATCAGGATGATTTTAAAGCTCTAATGTTTTTATTCAGTGATGAAGCGTCCTAGAATTTCCTCATTTGGTCATGTCTAATTGCCAGGAAGGAATAATTAATAATTAAAAATTTAATAGAGAATAATAAAATTGAAACTAGTTGAAGAAAATTTAAGAACATTTTAAGAAAATTTAAGAAAATTTAAGAAAATTGAAAATTTAAGAAAATGAACATTGTGTAGTGTGTTTGGACAGATTCCCAATAATCTTGCCGACCTGTTGTAAAAGAATGGTTTTGCAACGTGTGTTTTGTAAAAGTGGGCAAAAGAAAATAAGTCCTTTGCAACACGAGACATATAGAATACATCAGGTGTCTTGATTGGAAAATATTTTAGATGACAAGAAAGTTAACGGTGTGAAAATTGTCTTATCGTTGTTTCTAATCCTTTGTAAAGATGATGATCCAGATCCAGCAAAACAGAATGGAGCGATTATTTGGCGAAATGAAATTATCGCCACAAGAAGAGGCCTTAAGGGCGGAACCCTTGATTCCCTTTACCGAGGAAGATATGTTTATTTACGACGTTATGGAGGACCCAACTGGTCCTCCACGCTCAATTATTCCCTCACAAATGACGAATTCTATTATAACCCCTGATGCACTAAAATTATTATATCTCTGTCATGAGATACAAAGGGAATATTTCGTAAAGTTAAAGACAAAGAAAGCAGCATCAATGTGGACATTTGATAGTTACATGGATGTGTATTGTCAGGAATTACTTTCCGAAATTAATGCATGACCTGTGATTTCTTTTGAAGAAACAATATATAACAAGTAACGTTATTATTTAAGCAAAAACAATGGAAAACATAAAAATTGAACTTGATGACATTACAGTAGAAATTAAAATTGAAGATAATATGAGGTATGATTTTAATAATATGCCAAGCAATAGAGTAAACGGAGTTGAGCAAATAAAAACTGAAATCGAGAACAGAATTGGAATTAATTTTAATTCGTCAGACCAAACGGACACTTGCAATGTTATTGTTAACAAACTTGCAGATACCGTATATTAAAGATTTACTTTACTTTACGATCTATGCAGGTTACGAAAATATAGCACCCGGGGCAATCACGATTGAACCAGTCAATTTCTAATTATGGCAATGGATGTAGGTTCAGGAATAATTTTAAGAAGATATTAAATCGGGAGGAAAAGATTTCTACTTTCTTTGTTTAAGCAGGCCCGGCGGAAGCGGGGAGACTGGGGAGACTTCAGCCTCCCGACTTTTGGGCAAATGAGATTTTTTTTCTCAAATTCCTAGTGAATTTTATCCCGGATCTTATCTCGTTTGAGCCTTCAGCCTCCCAAATTTTACGGTTGTTCCGCCGGCCCTGTTAAGGTAAGCTTAATCTCTCAGAAGGAAAGCTATATAAGTCAAAATTTATGAACTGATCTATTTTCTAGTTTTCTTATCATTGCATATTTCGAACACATTTTCAAAGAGCACCATAGAACTACGTGTATCCATGGAGGTTCAAGTCCGAGATAAAGTTTCGATTTATAGACCTTCAATTTTAGTGAGTATTTTGTATTTCATTTCTTTTGCGTTTTAACAGTACTTGGAATGTTATCCTTACTAATTATTGTGTGTGTTTGTGGATATTTGATAATTAAACGATTCGTATCTAATAGACCAAAAGAGCCTGAGATAATCACCTGCCCAATAAATGAATGCAGCCATACAGCTCCACTCAACCCAGACAGCCCTAAATCCCCAATGAATTCCCACATGATTTATGAGCTTATTCATGATACAAAACTGCTTGAAGAAGTAGCATCAAAACTTGAAAAAGAAACTGAACTTTGATGTATTGCATAGTGTTGGGATAACGTTTTTATTTCTTTAGAGACAACATGAGTCAATACAAAATAGGATATATCACCCTCACGGCTTCAGAATCGACGTCATGGAGCGAATATTTGGCGAAATGAAATTATCGCCACAAGAAGAGGCTTTGCAGCCGGAACCCTTAATTCCCTTTACCGAGGAAGATATGTTCATTTACGACTTTACGGTGGATCCAAATGGTCCTCCACGCTCAATTATTCCCCCACAAATGGCGAATTTTATCATAACACCTGATGCACTAAAATTATTATCATGTACAAAGGGAATATTTCGTAAAGACAAAGAAAGCAGCACCAATGTGGACATTTGATAGTTACATGGATGTGTATTGTCAGGAATTACTTTCCGAAATTAATGCATGACCTGTGATTTCTTTTGAAGAGACAATATATAAAAAGTAACGTAATCATTTAAACAAAAACAATGGAAATCATAAAAATTGAACTTGATGACATTACAGTAGAAATTAAAATTGAAGATATTACGGGGCATGATTTTAATAATAAGCCAAGCAATGGAGTAAACGGAGTTGAGCAAAAAAAAAACTGAAATCGAGAACAGAATTGGAATTAATTTTA
The DNA here is from genome assembly GCF_902728285.1 of Clytia hemisphaerica. Classification (NCBI taxonomy): domain Eukaryota; kingdom Metazoa; phylum Cnidaria; class Hydrozoa; order Leptothecata; family Clytiidae; genus Clytia; species Clytia hemisphaerica. The sequence goes on along the minus strand of NW_027103968.1, from coordinate 849,661 downwards.
ATTCATCAGACCAAACGGACACTTGCAATGTTATTGTTAATAAACTTGCAGATGTCGTATAAAGATTTAAAGATTTACTTTACTTTCGTTACTCTCATTCATTTGAGCTGAAGAAAAACACAATGTCCTTAGTCATTAACTATTATACTCCTGAGAACTTTTTTGCGTTACAAATCATATTTAATCATCAAGTATTATTACTTTAAGATTCCATTATCATTGTCATTAGAGTTATAATTAGAACACTGAAGTGTCATATGTATGCATATGTTCGAAGATGGATCAAAGAGCAGCATATCAAGATTTTTTAGTATACTTTCATCAAAAATATGGCTATATTCGACCTCCTTCTTTTGAAGAGTGGGTGTACAATCATTCTTATCCACAACTAATTGGAAGTCACAGGCATCAGGCTCCCAACCAAACATTTTTTCAACAACTGAATACACAAGGTCAACAAACGAATTCTCAGAAAAGGCAGGAACGGCAGCAAGAACCACATCAGGGCGAACGCTGTACCTGGACCGCCGGAGAATCCGACATGTTGGTGTCAATGTGGAGAAACAACTACGGTAAAATCTTGAATGACGCATTTTACAACAACATAGCACAATCAATAAGCCAAAGTGGACCGAAAATTAAGACAGCTCAGCAATGCCGAACAAAAATTAAAAACTTAAAGGAAGCATACAATAAGGCCAAAGAGCATAACAACCATCAAACTGGGGGAGATCTTCAAACGAGTCCCTATTATGAGGTATTCGATGAAGTTTTAAGTGACCGTGATCCGCACAGACTGCCTTATGTTTTCCAAGCTGGCATTAATCAAAAAGGTGAGAAGTTACCATCTTATAAGTTTTCTACCTAAACCCCTTCTTTACCATTGTAAATTATTTATTGGGTTAACATATTGAGGATTACGATTCCTCAAGTCTCTAATTATTTGTTGCAATAACACATTATCATCTTGATCAAGTTCTTCATTGTTTTTCTGACATATGTTATGTAGGACACAGCATGCCGTAATAATAGCCGGAATGTGTTGAATTCCGTGCTCTAGTGCCTTTAAAAGACATCTCCACCTGACTTTAAGCATTCCAAAACCTCGTTCGACAACTGATCTGCTTTGAGAAATAATCCTGTTGTACTTTCTTTCTTCACGTGTTAGTTGTCTGTGACGCGTGTATGGTTTAACTATCCATTGCAAAGGTTGATATGCACTATCACCCAATAAAAACGGTTTCACTGTATATCCCATTACTTGACATGACGGTTCATTCAGAATAGAACCGTTGTTTGCATTGTGGAATAATGAGGTGTTACGTAAAACTCTTGCATCGTGCATACAGCCCGGAAATCCAGTAGCCACATCTAAGAACATAAGTTTCCCCCCAACAACTGCTTGTGTATTTATTGAATAATACTGTTTCCTACAAAAGTAATCGTCTTTGTTTGGAATTGATGGGCATGTAATTTCTATGTGTGTTCCATCAATGCACCACTTGGGGAATGACAGTGCCAGTCATATTCTTGAACTTGAGAATTTCCAATGAGGTTTCAACTTCTGTAGTGGGAAACCTTATATAATGTCCAGACATTATTTTTAGGGTGTAGCAAAATTCTAACAATATCACATGTACACTCTTAATTCCGACTCCGAAGGCTTTTGCCACTACTCTGTAACTATTACCAGTAGATAAACGCCAAATAGCAACTGCAAACCGTTTTTCAAGAGGAATGGCGTCACGTAACATTGTGTTCTGTCGTATCATGGGCCGTGTTACTATGTTAATGATTTCTTGAAATGTTTGTGGACTAACACGGAATTCCTTTTTAAATAATTCAGCAGCAATTTGATATAATGCAAAGACTATTGGATAAACAATATTATAATTTAAGGATATCAAGGAGAGTGTCTGGCATATAAGGCTTGGTAAATATTATTCAATTGCACTATCCCCCCCCCACTTGAGGACATCATTTTTATATCGCGAGGGTACTCTAGGGGCTGAGTTAGGTCTCGTATGCGCATCGGCGTTTAGTCATTTTTTCTTTTGATCATGAAATATAGTCCTTGAAGAGTCAGAAAACGTGCGTGGTGTTATTTGGAGAGATACGAAGTACTTACGTTTTCTAAGTTTTGAAAACGAAAGTACTTCATAGCTCGAGATAGCAAAACTTTCAGACCATGGTTCTGACATTTTTCTTAATCAGCATAAAATTTGTGATCGATTGGTATATAATATGTCTATGTTTAAAGTTAAAAAAAGAGGGCTAAAAAGGGTTGAAAATCTAAAATCCGCCATTATGGAAATTTGTGCCTGATCCAAATAACGCCACACACGTTTTCTGACTCTTCAAGGACTATACTTTCATGATCAAAAGAAAAAATGACTATACCCCGATGTGCATACGAGAACTAACTCAGCCCCTAGAGTAGGGGGGGGGGGGAGGGTGTGGAATAATTACTTGATTTTGATAAAAGATGTGGATTAAATCGCACGTTCAGGAATGAAACATTATCAAAAACTCAATCAAGAAAACAAGCTGATCACATTTCGAATTGAGATGTTCCTCAACACCCAACAGCTAATCATCATCGATCAAGAAAACAAACTAATCACTAATTTCTATTGCAAAGTATCTTAAAGGTAGGAGGGACAGTAATGGATTGCCTTAATTCTAAAAAAAACTCATCATCATAGGCCATCCCACAGACGCAAAGCGTAGTGGGTAATCAGGAACCACTGCGCTAATGACGACTTTTATTGGTCCAAAGTTTTGAAAAATTTTGAAGATTTTTGCGTCTAGCCAACAGAAAGACGTTATGAAGGCGCAACCAGTTCTTATTACCCATGATCCATTTCGACTGTGAAATGGCCTATTAATGGTTGAAGAATTCGTGTTCGATGTAGACGAAACATTCAGCGACATTGAGCCATTGTCTCCAGAAGATATTAACCATTCGCCAGAGAGAATCTGTTTGTTTAACGTCGAAGAAAATTTTAATTATTATGAAATACAACCTACAACGGAGACGACTACGAGAACTATTGAAGTAAAAGGAACTGGACTGAGTCAATTAAAAAGACGTCAGCGATCAAGAAGGAGAAAGTTAATCGCGAAACAGAAAAGAACTGTACGTAAAAACATTAAGAAGGCATGTAAGGCGCAGCGAAGAGTATTTAAAGTAAAAGGACAGCCAGTGCCAATGTGGATCACTGGTACTATTACGGATTATATAAACAGTATTCAATGATTGCAGTACGTTATGGAATTGATTTTTGGTTTGAACATATATATGTGAAGAAATTCAAAGAATTTCTGTCCAACTATCTTCTTTCAGGAGATTTGGGTGGCAGAGCAGCATATGCATTTCGTCCTTATTAGGACTCGTCAGCACTGCATACTGCACCCTGGCTAGGCAGATCGAATTGCCTGGCATCTCACGCCATAAAACTAATTGTGGCGCAGACTGAAAGAAGAAGTGGACAAATATATATGTGAAGAAATTCAAAGAATTGAATATTAGTTAAATAGTATTAGAGTTTTATTCATATCCATAATACTCCCGTGTATTCAGTGATGGGGACATCACTTTTTCTATCCCCCAAGGTGTCGTAAACCTAGACGACCCTCCCCCTGAAAATCCATATTTCCTTGGTTTTATTCCTAGATAAGTCTCCCCATGCCAATAAACCCAACCCAAAGTTATGTAATACTCCAAATCAAAATTGATGATGTAGCTTTATTAAGAAATAATTGCTGTCATCATTTTCACGTATAAGATTACTATAGTCACCATTCCCCTATATCTTTATGTAGCCTTTTCTATTAGAGTCAAATTATAGAACAATAATCGTTATTATCATCATTATTCATTGAATCGCATAAATACGCCTTATATCGTTTATTAACTTACTTACTTACTCACTTACTTTTGGGTATTACTTTTGCATCTTAAACATGTACAGTATGTGGCCCCCAAAACGGCGATTAAATTTGAAATTTCTCTCAAATCTAGAGGAAAAAAGATTTTACAAAAATTTTTGCTGCATGAAAACCTTTAACATCTCTACTTTATTTCCTGGAAGTTCTTTTTCAAAATTTTAAATTTCAACAATATTTTTCAATCGCTTAAAGATAGGTAGCTTTTTTCTAATGGCCCCCAAAACGGAGGTTTGAAATTTTAGCGATTTCTCGAGATATCTTTAAGATATGAATACAAAATTTTTACCATAGTTTTGAAATATGATTTAGAGGGTTTTGGACATAAATTTATTTGATAAAATTTTTACAGTATACCCCTGGCTGTCAAAATGCAGGTTTGGGGCCCCCAAAACGGAGGTGTAGTTAAAATCAAATTATTAAGCCCAGTGGTAATGGGGGAAAAACTATGAACATATTTGTGTTTCCCCTTAAATTTACGACCCGATGGATGTAAAATTTATGATTTTTATGAAATATTTCAAGATTTTCGATATTGCAAAGTCCAAACTGAAAATTTAGAATTTTTCAAAATGACAATTTTGATTTAACAACGTCTTAATCAAGTTTTTGAAAACAAATCTCTTTTGAAAATAGTTCCATTCATGTATAGAATAAGCTGTGAAAATTTTAGAAAAAAAGCTTAACTGAAACTGAAAATATTAAGCTTTAAAGATATTTTTCTCCTATATTTTGCAAAAAAATGACAGAATTGGCCGTTTTTGCTGATTCAGCGAAAAATTTTATATATAATGTCAATTTTTTGTTATAAACTATCAACTCAAGGTGATAGGAATAGAATTCCAAGATATTTTGCTTTTTCTCATATTTAGAATTTTCGGTTTTGTCAATGCTGATTCTAGGGCTCCAAAATACTGGTTGACCTTCAAGATGCTATATCTTGTACCCAGCCTCTAAAGTCACAGATGTATTTACATTTTCTGATATCCAAGGAGCTAGAGTGAGCTATATGCAATTTTTATCTAATTTTGGTGTTAAAATATTTCCTTTGGACGCAAATACGTTATTTTGAATCTGTTTCAAACCAGCAAAAACATGCTCATTTTCAAGTATAACCATCATTCTTTCAAAATAAACAAAAATCGTTTAATTCTGATAAATCTACAAGTCAGAATCTTCATTTTAATGAAAACCTCCGTTTTGGGGGGCCGTCTCCGTTTTGGGGGCCATATACTGTAAGTGTTTATCTATATTTTATTAGGGATCACCCTTAGGGTGGTCCCGATCCTTCTGGAAGTATACTTAAATTCAGAATATTATTCGTATTTAGCACTCAGAATTTCTCAATTTCCTGTTTGAACGTTTGAACTTTTATTTCTAACTAGTTCTGTGCAATTCATAGTGTTCGATTGAATCTCCCTTTTCTGCGTCCCTTAGTTACTCTGTTTGGAAATCCTAGTTGATCAAGAAATCCTTCAATTTGTTTTAGGAAAGTAAGTTCAACTGGGTCGACTCGGACTGACAAGTTATATTATTTACATAACTTGGAGTAGTATGTCCTTAAGACAGTGCTCATTTCCTACAGTTCGTTCGTAATTCCGATCATCTAAGACATAAGAAAGCGGTGTGGACCTTCAACAATATGAAGAAATAACATTTCGTCATACACTCAACAAAATCATCTGCGAACCATTTAGAGCCAAAATTTTATCAGAACCGCACCCTATTTTGAGATTCAATGAGATTCAAACCAATCTGATCCAAACACACACCAAGCACGAACAATAACTATTATCTGCACTTATTGTAATATTAATTAGCATAACTTATAAACAAGCTATAAAATGTATTTAAACGTCAAAAAATGAAATAGTACATGCGAACGAAATTGCAATATTACAGTCGCAAGTGGACTTGTTAACCAGATTATCGACACGTCTTTTGAAAGAAAAATACGGCGTTGATGCGGGAAGATACAAAGAAAAGTTAGAGAAGATAGGATTCTAGTCTAGCAAGCTAGACGACTAATTCAGACATATTAGAAATAAAGCAAAAAAGTAAATTTTAGTCGTCTAGAAACCTTTGTGCACTAACTCCAAACAAAAAAAAAGTGTCAATATCGCAATTAAAATTTTTTCCCGCTCAAAAATAATTCTTGAAAATAAAATGTGGTTGGATTTGTGTGTTAAAAATGTTTCATTTGAGTTGATTTTATTTTGAGAGTTTGTTGTTGCTTAATAAATTGTTTTCTCGCTACGCAAGTTTCTGCGTAGCTAGGCCCGGTATCTATAAGGCTGGAACACCGGATTCTTCCAGTCGTTTATACAAACTAAATCCCGTATCATTATTTGTGTTTATTATTAGTATTACATGCATTATAAACGACTCCAGTCTAATAGGATTCGAAAGAACATCGACCACCGTGGCTGGATCGAAATACATAAACACTCAATTAATCACAGAACTACATATACCTTCACAAATGGAGGTAACAAACTGTGTTGATTTTACTTTTTTGTTCACTTATACCTTCACAAATGCACAGAGACATATCAAGATATGACGTCACACCAAACCCCGCACATCTATGTGCGTCTATAGACGAACATTAGTAGAGCAACTTAACAACATCCGTCCGAATAAAAGCAAACACGTAGACAAAAACGATCAAGTAGTACCGAATATATAGCAACATTGAAACATTACGCAAACACTATTTACCATTGGATGTAAGTTTATAGCTTAAAGTTTATTTTATTATATTAGAATAAGTTATCCAACTACATTTACCGTCACGCATGCACAGAGATTCATCCAAATACAACCACGAACGAAACCCAACCCATCGGAAAACGATACTGTGGCGAGTACATCCTACACTCTATGTAAGTAGTCTATAATTAAAAGTTTATCGCTTAAAGTTTATCATATTATATTAGAATAAGTTATTGTGGAATAATTACTTGATTTTGATAAAAGACGTGTATTAATCGCACGTTCAGGAGTGAAACATTATCAAAAACTCAATCAAGAGCTAATCAACATCAATCAAGAAAACAAACTGATCACATTTCTATTGCAAAGTATCTTAAAGGTAGGAGGGAGAGTAACAGATTGCCTTAATTCTAAAACAAACTCATCATCATTAATATGAAGAAATAACATTTCGTCACCCACCCAACAAAATTATCTGTGAATCCCTGAGAGCAAAAATTTTATCAGAACCGCACCCTATTTTGAGAATATCTACCAATCAGATTCAAGCAGTGAAATCCCATTGTCGTTATAAACCAATCCGATCCAAACACACACCTAGCACAAACAATAACTATTATCTGCACTTATTGTAATATCAATTAGCAGAACTTATAAACAAGCTAAAATGTATTTAAATTGAGGTTTTTGGAATTGTAACAGAGTATTGTAGCTTTATAATCTTAGGATGGACATAGAGCTGCAAATTAGAGAAAGATATAAGAATATAAAGAGTTCCAGGCAAGGAAAAGCCCTCGTAAAATATACTTTATAAATCCTTCTGTGATTCAAACAAATTAGGCTTCCCGTCTGAGATTTTCCGGAATGTAATAAATTAATTCATCGATCGATCGATCTATGCAGGTTACGAAAATATAGCACCCGGGGCAATCACGATTGAACCAGTCAATTTCTAATTATGGCAATGGATGTAGATTAAGGAATAATTTTAAGAAGATATTAAATTGGGAGGAAAAGATTTCTTCTTTCTTTGTTTAAGGTAAACTTAATCTCTAAGAAGGAAAGCTATATAAGTCAAAATTTATGAACTGATCTATTTTCTAGTTTTCTTATCATTGCATATATTTCGAACACATTTTCAAAGAGCACCATAGAACTACGTGTATCCATGAAGGTTCAAGTCCGAGATAAAGTTTCGATTTATAGACCTTCAATTTTAGTGAGTATTTTGTATTTCATTTCTTTTGCGTTTTAACAGTACTTGGAATGTTATCCTTACTAATTATTGTGTGTGTTTGTGGATATTTGATAATTAAACGATTCGTATCTAATAGACCAAAAGAGCCCGAGATAATCACCTGCCCAATAAATGAATGCAGCCATACAGCTCCACTCAACCCAGACAGCCCTAAATCCCCAATGAATTCCCACATGATTTATGAGCTTATTCATGATAAAAAACTGCTTGGGGAAGTAGCATCAAAACTTCGAAAAAGAAGCTGAACTTTAATATACTGTATAATTGTGATAACGTTTTTATTTCTTTAGAGACAACATGAGTCAATACAAAATAGGATATATCATCCGTGACGGTTTCAGAATCGACGTCATGGAACGATTATTTGGCGAAATGAAATTATCGCCACAGGCTTTGCAGCCGGAACACTTAATTTCCTTTTTCCGAGGAAGATATGTTCATTCACGACGTTACGGAGGACCCAACTGGTCCTCCACGCTCAATTATTCCCTCACAAATGACGAATTCTATTAATAACCCCTGATGCACCAAAATTATTATATCTCTGTCATGTACAAAGGGAATATTTCGTAAAGACAAAGAAAGCAGCATCAATGAGGACATTTGATAGTTACATGGATGTGTATTGTCAGGAATTACTTTCCGAAATTAATGCATGACCTGTGATTTCTTTTGAAGAGACAATATATAACCAGTAACGTAATTATTTAAGCAAAAACAATGGAAAACATAAAAATTGAACTTGATGACATTACAGTAGAAATTAAAATTGAAGATAATATGAGATATGATTTTAATAATATGCCAAGCAATGGAGTAAACGGAGTTGAGCAAAAAAAAACTGAAATCGAGAACAGAATTGGAATTAATTTTAATTCATCAGACCAAACGGACACTTGCAATGTTATTGTTAATAAACTTGCAGACAGTGAATTTTCCTTATAAGAATGTCCATGATGAAAATGGCCAAAAAATTAAAATATCGTAAGAATATCACCATCATGGAATTAGGCAACAAAATCTAAGAATGCCATTTACAGAGCAATTTTAACTGTAAATTGCCAGTTTTCCTCCAGTAAACCTCATAATTTTCAATACGACCGGAGGAGCCATCACCACACACTACGAACCGTCGTGACAGACAGCTTGCACGTCTGGCCGTTTTACGAGCCAAAAGAACAGCTCGGCGAAGACAAAGACGAAAAGATGCACGGGGACGATGGGAACAAGCCCGACGATTGAGAAAACTAAGACAACTGGAGATGAGACGATTAGAACAATTGGAAATAGAAAATATAAAAAGAGCCTGTGAGGCTCAACGACTATATCATATCAGAACTGGACTAACTCCACAGTCGTGGACACATGAAAACATTGATGAATACGTACAAAATCTCGATTCATATTGAGATGTTGGCGATTACTTTGTTATTTTGCATTTTTGCTTCTGGTCCTAATTTACTAATTTTTTTTCAAGGGATGGTGTCGTAAACCTAGACGACCCTCCCCCTGAAAATCCATATTTTCTTGGTTTTATTCCTAGATAAGTCTCCCCATGCCAATAAACCCAAAGTTATGTAATACTCCAAATCAAAATTGATGATGTAGCTTTATTAAGAAATAATTGCTGTCATCATTTTCACGTATAAGATTACTATAGTCACCATTCCCCTATATCTTTATGTAGCCTTTTGTATTAGAGTCAAATTATAGAATAATAATCGTTATTATTATTATTATTATTTATTGAATCGTATAAATACGCTTTATATCGTTTATTAACTTACTTACTTACTCACTTACTTTTGGGTATTACTTTTGCATCTTAAACATGTAAGTGTTTATCTATATTTTATTAGGGATCACCCTTAGGGTGGTCCCGATCCTTCTGGAAGTATACTTAAATTCAGAATATTATTCGTATTTAGCACTCAGAATTTCTCCATTTCCTGTTTGAACGTTTGAACTTTTATTTCTAACTAGTTCTGTGCAATTCATAGTGTTCGATTGAATCTCCCTTTTCTGCGTCCCTTAGTTACTCTGTTTGGAAATCCTAGTTGATCAAGAAATCCTTCAATTTGTTTAAGGAAAGTAAGTTCAACTGGGTCGACTCGGACTGACAAGTTATATTATTTACATAACTTGGAGTAGTATGTCCTTAAGACAGTGCTCATTTCCTACAGTTCGTTCTTAATTCCGATCATCTAAGACATAAGAAAGCGGTGTGGACCTTCAACATGGAGGTTCTACCGAGATTTGTTTGTAATAAAATATAGATAAACACTTACATGTTTAAGATGCAAAAGTAAAACCCAAAAGTAAGTGAGTAAGTAACTCACTAGAAATAGGAGGTGAGATCTCGTTCAATCATCCTTTGAGTTCCCATGAGACCACTACTAAAGGTAAATGGTTTACACTTGACAATGGTATCATTATCGAGGGCAACGGAACTCGATTTGATTATAGACAAGCCTCCTTCAAAAAGATAGTATTTCTTGCCAAAAAGTTTTCTAAAGAACAAGGACTTCCCTTGGTACAGGCGCACCTAATTGAAAATTTGATAAACATAAAAGAACAAACCTTACGCGAGGCAAAGCGAACATGTTTTATTCAAAAGGAGATTAGGTCTATTCACCAATGGCTTTCCAACCATTTTCCTGACTTGGTCGCAGAATTGGTATTTGGCAGAAATGACATAGTTGCTCAACCAGCTGGTGATGCATATGAAGTCAGTGGATGCCGTCCCGTCCATTATACTTGTGTAAAACTGGATAGGAGGTCTAATAATACCAAGCTGAACAACTCTTGTTTCCAATATTTCCCTTTACAAACTCCGGATTCTGACGTCACGCAATATATTCAAATACCTTCACGTAGAGCTCATTTTCATTCTCCACAAATAAATTGCGATGACTTGCCCAAACAAACAGTGCTGCAAACAAACCAAGGTCCGATTGCCGTTAGCCCAAATGGTCATTATAAAATGATTAACCTAACAAAATCTTCGTACTCCCCAAAACTATGGATGACTCCTTTAAAACACACATATGGATATTCATCTAGAATATTCATAGATACACCAAAAAGAATAGAACCATATCCTCTTCTTGGAATAATGTCTCAAGTCCATGAAAGCATGAGACAACTACAAGAAAAGGTTGATCAAACTTCCCAACACTCATCCCCTGACATCTTCAGCAGCATTACCTCGGCAATAGGCACGTTGTTGGAATCAGCTGGTGCTGGAACAAGTAAAGTAATCAGTAGCTTGGGTACCAGCATAAAAGCTGCTGCTGAAGGTGCAGGAACGCTAGGAAAAGATGTGATTTCCAGCTCGGGTGAGGCGTTGGCAGAAACTATTCAGGCAAGTGGATCTGCCATCAAAGACGTGGAAGATGTTAGTGCGAACATCATAGACAGTATATTGGGTGGAATCCACGGAATATTGGGCATGACCGCTTTGTTGCTTGCAGTTTTGGTGGCAACGTATCTTGCTTATCAAAAACATCAAGAAAGAAAGGAGAAGTCCAAGAAGAAACAGCAGATGATCGAAGGAATAGTAGCCGATCCAGTATTGCTACAAAGATTGATGGAGCAGCTGGAGGATTATGAAATCCTATATGTAACCTATTTTAATCTATTCTATTCAACCACATAAGTTAACTTTTCGTATTATCTACCAACTAATCATGATTAACACGTTATCGTATGAAGCTTCACCTTTCTCTTTATATATTCTAACAAATTTAGTCTTACAACTCAATCTAGTTACTAAATCGATTCGCAATGGAGATGGTTGAAGAATTCGTGTTCGATGTAGACGAAACATTCAGCGACATTGAGCCATTGTCTCCAGAAGATATTAACCATTCGCCAGAGAGAATCTAATTGTTTAACGTCGAAGAAAATTTTAATTATTATAAAATACAACCTACAACGGAGACGACTACGAGAACTATTGAAGTAAAAGGAACTGAACTGAGTCAATAAAACGACGTCAGCGATCAAGAAGGAGAAAGTTAATCGCGAAACAGAAAAGAACTGTACGTAAAAACATTAAGAAGGCATGTAAGGCGCAGCGAAGAGTATTTAAAGTAAAAGGACAGCCAGTGCCAATGTGGATCACTGGTACTATTACGGATTATATAAACAGTATTCAATAATTGCAGTACGTTATGGAATTGATTTTTGGTTTGAACATATATATATATATATTAGTTAAATAGTATTAGAGTCTTATTCATATCCATAATACTCCCGTGTATTCAGTGATGGGGACATCACTTTTTCTATCCCCCAAGGTGTCGTAAACCTAGACGACCCTCCCCCTGAAAATCCATATTTCCTTGGTTTTATTCCTAGATAAGTCTCCCCATTCCAATAAACCCAAAGTTATGTAATACTCCAAATCAAAATTGATGATGTAGCTTTATTAAGAAATAATTGCTGTCATCATTTTCACGTATAAGATTACTATAGTCACCATTCCCCTATATCTTTATGTAGCCTTTTGTATTAGAGTCAAATTATAGAATAATAATCGTTATTATTATTATTATTATTTATTGAATCGTATAAATACGCTTTATAT